>NW_027316532.1:14658967-15057142 GCF_026437365.1 Eucyclogobius newberryi
AAAGTTTGGGTTAGATATCTCTTGTAGTTTCTTCAGAACACACAAATTATCTGAAAATGCTTTTGAAGCAATAGACACAAAAACAGCTATAAATCCAAAACCTAATATGATAGACTCAAACTTTAAACTATGTATTGTGTAGATTTACAGGTCCTACTTGCCCTGCAAAAAGGGTTTGAATAGCTCTTGCACTTTTTTCGAAACTCACAAACAACTGTTCATGGGCTGAAAAGGCTTTTGGAGCAATAAAAACGTTAAAACTGTTATAACTCAAAAATGCAATAAGATAAGTTCAAACTTTAAAAGACATGTTGTGCAGATGTACAAGCCCCTCTTGCACAGAAAGTTTGGGTTAGATATCTCTTGTAGTTTCTTCAGAACACACAAATTATCTGAAAATGCTTTTGAAGCAATAGACACAAAAACAGCTATAAATCCAAAACCTAATATGATAGACTAAAACTTTGAACTATGTATTGTGTAGATTTACAGGTCCTACTTGCCCAGCAAAAAGGGTTTGAATAGCTCTTGCACTTTTTTTCGAAACGCACACAACTGTTCATGGGCTGAAAAGGCTTTTGGAGCAATAAAAACTTAAAAACTGCTATAACTCAAAAATGCAATAAGATAAGTTCAAACTTTAAAAAATATGTTGTGCAGATGTACAAGCCCCTCTTGCACAGAAAGTTTGGGTTAGATATCTCTTGTAGTTTCTTCAGAACACACAAATTATCTGAAAATGCTTTTGAAGCAATAGACACAAAAACAGCTATAAATCCAAAACCTAATATGATAGACTCAAACTTTAAACTATGTATTGTGTAGATTTACAGGTCCTACTTGCCCTGCAAAAAGGGTTTGAATAGCTCTTGCACTTTTTTCGAAACGCACACAACTGTTCATGGGCTGAAAAGGCTTTTGGAGCAATAAAAACGTAAAAACTGCTATAACTCAAAAATTCAATAAGATAAGTTCAAACTTTAAAAGACATGTTGTGCAGATGTACAAGCCCCTCTTGCACAGAAAGTTTGGGTTAGATATCTCTTGTAGTTTCTTCAGAACACACAAATTATCTGAAAATGTTTTTGAAGCAATAGACACAAAAACAGCTATAAATCCAAAACCTAATATGATAGACTCAAACTTTAAACTATTTATTGTGTAGATTTACAGGTCCTACTTGCCTAGCAAAAAGGGTTTGAATAGCTCTTTCACTTTTTTTCGAAACGCACACAACTGTTCATGGGCTGAAAAGGCTTTTGGAGCAATAAAAACTTAAAACTGCCATAACTCAAAAATGCAATAAGATAAGTTCAAACTTTAAAAGACATGTTGTGCAGATGTACAAGCCCCTCTTGCACAGAAAGTTTGGGTTAGATATCTCTTGTAGTTTCTTCAGAACACACAAATTATCTGAAAATGCTTTTGAAGCAATAGACACAAAAACAGCTATAAATCCAAAACCTAATATGATAGACTCAAACTTTAAACTATATATTGTGTAGATTTACAGGTCCTACTTGCCCAGCAAAAAGGGTTTGAATAGCTCTTGCACTTTTTTCGAAACTCACAAACAACTGTTCATGGGCTGAAAAGGCTTTTGGAGCAATAAAAACGTAAAAACTGCTATAACTCAAAAATTCAATAAGATAAGTTCAAACTTTAAAATACATGTTGTGCAGATGTACAAGCCCCTCTTGCACAGAAAGTTTGGGTTAGATATCTCTTGTAGTTTCTTCAGAACACACAAATGATCTAAAAATGCTTTTGAAGCAATAGACACAAAAACAGCTATAAATCCAAAACCTAATATGATAGACTCCAACTTTGAACTATATATTGTGTAGATTTACAGGTCCTACTTGCCCAGCAAAAAGGGTTCGAATAGCTTTTGCACTTTTTTCGAAAACTCACAAACAACTGTTCATGGGCTGAAAAGGCTTTTGGAGCAATAAAAACGTTAAAACTGCTATAACTCAAAAATGCAATAAGATAAGTTCAAACTTTAAAAAATATGTTGTGCAGATGTACAAGCCCCTCTTGCACAGAAAGTTTGGGTTAGATATCTCTTGTAGTTTCTTCAGAACACACAAATTATCTGAAAATGCTTTTGAAGCAATAGACACAAAAACAGCTATAAATCAAAAACCTAATATGATAGACTCAAACTTTGAACTATGTATTGTGTAGATTTACAGGTCCTACTTGCCCAGCAAAAAGGGTTTGAATAGCTCTTGCACTTTTTTTCGAAACGCACACAACTGTTCATGGGCTGAAAAGGCTTTTGGAGCAATAAAAACTTAAAAACTGCTATAACTCAAAAATGCAATAAGATAAGTTCAAACTTTAAAAGACATGTTGTGCAGATGTACAAGCCCCTCTTGCACAGAAAGTTTGGGTTAGATATCTCTTGTAGTTTCTTCAGAACACACAAATGATCTAAAAATGCTTTTGAAGCAATAGACACAAAAACAGCTATAAATCCAAAACCTAATATGATAGACTCCAACTTTGAACTATATATTGTGTAGATTTACAGGTCCTACTTGCCCAGCAAAAAGGGTTCGAATAGCTTTTGCACTTTTTTTGAAAACTCACAAACAACTGTTCATGGGCTGAAAAGGCTTTTGGAGCAATAAAAACTTAAAAACTGCTATAACTCAAAAATGCAATAAGATAAGTTCAAACTTTAAAAAATATGTTGTGCAGATGTACAAGCCCCTCTTGCACAGAAAGTTTGGGTTAGATATCTCTTGTAGTTTCTTCAGAACACACAAATTATCTGAAAATGCTTTTGAAGCAATAGACACAAAAACAGCTATAAATCCAAACCCTAATATGATAGACTCAAACTTTAAACTATATATTGTGTAGATTTACAGGTCCTACTTGCCCAGCAAAAAGGGTTCGAATAGCTTTTGCACTTTTTTCGAAAACTCACAAACAACTGTTCATGGGCTGAAAAGGCTTTTGGAGCAATAAAAACGTTAAAACTGCTATAACTCAAAAATGCAATAAGATAAGTTCAAACTTTAAAAAATATGTTGTGCAGATGTACAAGCCCCTCTTGCACAGAAAGTTTGGGTTAGATATCTCTTGTAGTTTCTTCAGAACACACAAATTATCTGAAAATGCTTTTGAAGCAATAGACACAAAAACAGCTATAAATCAAAAACCTAATATGATAGACTCAAACTTTGAACTATGTATTGTGTAGATTTACAGGTCCTACTTGCCCAGCAAAAAGGGTTTGAATAGCTCTTGCACTTTTTTTCGAAACGCACACAACTGTTCATGGGCTGAAAAGGCTTTTGGAGCAATAAAAACTTAAAAACTGCTATAACTCAAAAATGCAATAAGATAAGTTCAAACTTTAAAAGACATGTTGTGCAGATGTACAAGCCCCTCTTGCACAGAAAGTTTGGGTTAGATATCTCTTGTAGTTTCTTCAGAACACACAAATGATCTAAAAATGCTTTTGAAGCAATAGACACAAAAACAGCTATAAATCCAAAACCTAATATGATAGACTCCAACTTTGAACTATATATTGTGTAGATTTACAGGTCCTACTTGCCCAGCAAAAAGGGTTCGAATAGCTTTTGCACTTTTTTTGAAAACTCACAAACAACTGTTCATGGGCTGAAAAGGCTTTTGGAGCAATAAAAACTTAAAAACTGCTATAACTCAAAAATGCAATAAGATAAGTTCAAACTTTAAAAAATATGTTGTGCAGATGTACAAGCCCCTCTTGCACAGAAAGTTTGGGTTAGATATCTCTTGTAGTTTCTTCAGAACACACAAATGATCTGAAAATGCTTTTGAAGCAATAGACACAAAAACAGCTATAAATCCAAACCCTAATATGATAGACTCAAACTTTAAACTATGTATTGTGTAGATTTACAGGTCCTACTTGCCCAGCAAAAAGGGTTTGAATAGCTCTTGCACTTTTTTCGAAACGCACACAACTGTTCATGGGCTGAAAAGGCTTTTGGAGCAATAAAAACGTAAAAACTGCTATAACTCAAAAATTCAATAAGATAAGTTCAAACTTTAAAAAATATGTTGTGCAGATGTACAAGCCCCTCTTGCACAGAAAGTTTGGGTTAGATATCTCTTGTAGTTTCTTCAGAACACACAAATTATCTGAAAATGCTTTTGAAGCAATAGACACAAAAACAGCTATAAATCAAAAACCTAATATGATAGACTCAAACTTTAAACTATGTATTGTGTAGATTTACAGGTCCTACTTGCCCAGCAAAAAGGGTTTGAATAGCTCTTGCTCTTTTTTCGAAACGCACACAACTGTTCATGGGCTGAAAAGGCTTTTGGAGCAATAAAAACGTTAAAACTGCTATAACTCAAAAATGCAATAAGATAAGTTCAAACTTTAAAAAATATGTTGTGCAGATGTACAAGCCCCTCTTGCACAGAAAGTTTGGGTTAGATATCTCTTGTAGTTTCTTCAGAACACACAAATTATCTGAAAATGCTTTTGAAGCAATAGACACAAAAACAGCTATAAATCAAAAACCTAATATGATAGACTCAAACTTTGAACTATGTATTGTGTAGATTTACAGGTCCTACTTGCCCAGCAAAAAGGGTTTGAATAGCTCTTGCACTTTTTTTCGAAACGCACACAACTGTTCATGGGCTGAAAAGGCTTTTGGAGCAATAAAAACTTAAAAACTGCTATAACTCAAAAATGCAATAAGATAAGTTCAAACTTTAAAAGACATGTTGTGCAGATGTACAAGCCCCTCTTGCACAGAAAGTTTGGGTTAGATATCTCTTGTAGTTTCTTCAGAACACACAAATGATCTAAAAATGCTTTTGAAGCAATAGACACAAAAACAGCTATAAATCCAAAACCTAATATGATAGACTCCAACTTTGAACTATATATTGTGTAGATTTACAGGTCCTACTTGCCCAGCAAAAAGGGTTCGAATAGCTTTTGCACTTTTTTTGAAAACTCACAAACAACTGTTCATGGGCTGAAAAGGCTTTTGGAGCAATAAAAACTTAAAAACTGCTATAACTCAAAAATGCAATAAGATAAGTTCAAACTTTAAAAAATATGTTGTGCAGATGTACAAGCCCCTCTTGCACAGAAAGTTTGGGTTAGATATCTCTTGTAGTTTCTTCAGAACACACAAATTATCTGAAAATGCTTTTGAAGCAATAGACACAAAAACAGCTATAAATCCAAACCCTAATATGATAGACTCAAACTTTAAACTATGTATTGTGTAGATTTACAGGTCCTACTTGCCCAGCAAAAAGGGTTTGAATAGCTCTTGCACTTTTTTCGAAACGCACACAACTGTTCATGGGCTGAAAAGGCTTTTGGAGCAATAAAAACGTAAAAACTGCTATAACTCAAAAATTCAATAAGATAAGTTCAAACTTTAAAAAATATGTTGTGCAGATGTACAAGCCCCTCTTGCACAGAAAGTTTGGGTTAGATATCTCTTGTAGTTTCTTCAGAACACACAAATTATCTGAAAATGCTTTTGAAGCAATAGACACAAAAACAGCTATAAATCAAAAACCTAATATGATAGACTCAAACTTTAAACTATGTATTGTGTAGATTTACAGGTCCTACTTGCCCAGCAAAAAGGGTTTGAATAGCTCTTGCTCTTTTTTCGAAACGCACACAACTGTTCATGGGCTGAAAAGGCTTTTGGAGCAATAAAAACGTTAAAACTGCTATAACTCAAAAATGCAATAAGATAAGTTCAAACTTTAAAAAATATGTTGTGCAGATGTACAAGCCCCTCTTGCACAGAAAGTTTGGGTTAGATATCTCTTGTAGTTTCTTCAGAACACACAAATTATCTGAAAATGCTTTTGAAGCAATAGACACAAAAACAGCTATAAATCAAAAACCTAATATGATAGACTCAAACTTTGAACTATGTATTGTGTAGATTTACAGGTCCTACTTGCCCAGCAAAAAGGGTTTGAATAGCTCTTGCACTTTTTTTCGAAACGCACACAACTGTTCATGGGCTGAAAAGGCTTTTGGAGCAATAAAAACTTAAAAACTGCTATAACTCAAAAATGCAATAAGATAAGTTCAAACTTTAAAAGACATGTTGTGCAGATGTACAAGCCCCTCTTGCACAGAAAGTTTGGGTTAGATATCTCTTGTAGTTTCTTCAGAACACACAAATGATCTAAAAATGCTTTTGAAGCAATAGACACAAAAACAGCTATAAATCCAAAACCTAATATGATAGACTCCAACTTTGAACTATATATTGTGTAGATTTACAGGTCCTACTTGCCCAGCAAAAAGGGTTCGAATAGCTTTTGCACTTTTTTTGAAAACTCACAAACAACTGTTCATGGGCTGAAAAGGCTTTTGGAGCAATAAAAACTTAAAAACTGCTATAACTCAAAAATGCAATAAGATAAGTTCAAACTTTAAAAGACATGTTGTGCAGATGTACAAGCCCCTCTTGCACAGAAAGTTTGGGTTAGATATCTCTTGTAGTTTCTTCAGAACACACAAATTATCTGAAAATGCTTTTGAAGCAATAGACACAAAAACAGCTATAAATCCAAACCCTAATATGATAGACTCAAACTTTAAACTATGTATTGTGTAGATTTACAGGTCCTACTTGCCCAGCAAAAAGGGTTTGAATAGCTCTTGCACTTTTTTCGAAACGCACACAACTGTTCATGGGCTGAAAAGGCTTTTGGAGCAATAAAAACGTAAAAACTGCTATAACTCAAAAATTCAATAAGATAAGTTCAAACTTTAAAAAATATGTTGTGCAGATGTACAAGCCCCTCTTGCACAGAAAGTTTGGGTTAGATATCTCTTGTAGTTTCTTCAGAACACACAAATTATCTGAAAATGCTTTTGAAGCAATAGACACAAAAACAGCTATAAATCAAAAACCTAATATGATAGACTCAAACTTTAAACTATGTATTGTGTAGATTTACAGGTCCTACTTGCCCAGCAAAAAGGGTTTGAATAGCTCTTGCTCTTTTTTCGAAACGCACACAACTGTTCATGGGCTGAAAAGGCTTTTGGAGCAATAAAAACGTAAAAACTGCTATAACTCAAAAATTCAATAAGATAAGTTCAAACTTTAAAAGACATGTTGTGCAGATGTACAAGCCCCTCTTGCACAGAAAGTTTGGGTTAGATATCTCTTGTAGTTTCTTCAGAACACACAAAATATCTGAAAATGTTTTTGAAGCAATAGACACAAAAACAGCTATAAATCCAAAACCTAATATGATAGACTCAAACTTTAAACTATGTATTGTGTAGATTTACAGGTCCTACTTGCCTAGCAAAAAGGGTTTGAATAGCTCTTTCACTTTTTTTCGAAACGCACACAACTGTTC
The DNA here is from genome assembly GCF_026437365.1 of Eucyclogobius newberryi. Lineage (NCBI taxonomy): Eukaryota > Metazoa > Chordata > Actinopteri > Gobiiformes > Gobiidae > Eucyclogobius > Eucyclogobius newberryi. The sequence goes on from NW_027316532.1 coordinate 14,666,354, forward strand.
ATGGGCTGAAAAGGCTTTTGGAGCAATAAAAACTTAAAAACTGCTATAACTCAAAAATGCAATAAGATAAGTTCAAACTTTAAAAGACATGTTCTGCAGATGTACAAGCCCCTCTTGCACAGAAAGTTTGGGTTAGATATCTCTTGTAGTTTCTTCAGAACACACAAATTATCTGAAAATGCTTTTGAAGCAATAGACACAAAAACAGCTATAAATCCAAAACCTAATATGATAGACTCAAACTTTAAACTATGTATTGTGTAGATTTACAGGTCCTACTTGCCCTGCAAAAAGGGTTTGAATAGCTCTTGCACTTTTTTCGAAACGCACACAACTGTTCATGGGCTGAAAAGGCTTTTGGAGCAATAAAAACGTAAAAACTGCTATAACTCAAAAATTCAATAAGATAAGTTCAAACTTTAAAAGACATGTTGTGCAGATGTACAAGCCCCTCTTGCACAGAAAGTTTGGGTTAGATATCTCTTGTAGTTTCTTCAGAACACACAAATTATCTGAAAATGCTTTTGAAGCAATAGACACAAAAACAGCTATAAATCCAAAACCTAATATGATAGACTCAAACTTTAAACTATATATTGTGTAGATTTACAGGTCCTACTTGCCCAGCAAAAAAGGTTTGAATAGCTCTTGCACTTTTTTCGAAACTCACAAACAACTGTTCATGGGCTGAAAAGGCTTTTGGAGCAATAAAAACGTTAAAACTGTTATAACTCAAAAATGCAATAAGATAAGTTCAAACTTTAAAAGACATGTTGTGCAGATGTACAAGCCCCTCTTGCACAGAAAGTTTGGGTTAGATATCTCTTGTAGTTTCTTCAGAACACACAAATTATCTGAAAATGCTTTTGAAGCAATAGACACAAAAACAGCTATAAATCCAAAACCTAATATGATAGACTCAAACTTTAAACTATATATTGTGTAGATTTACAGGTCCTACTTGCCCTGCAAAAAGGGTTTGAATAGCTCTTGCACTTTTTTCGAAACGCACACATTTGTTCATGGGCTGAAAAGGCTTTTGGAGCAATAAAAACGTAAAAACTGCTATAACTCAAAAATTCAATAAGATAAGTTCAAACTTTAAAATACATGTTGTGCAGATGTACAAGCCCCTCTTGCACAGAAAGTTTGGGTTAGATATCTCTTGTAGTTTCTTCAGAACACACAAATTATCTGAAAATGCTTTTGAAGCAATAGACACAAAAACAGCTATAAATCCAAAACCTAATATGATAGACTCAAACTTTAAACTATATATTGTGTAGATTTACAGGTCCTACTTGCCCAGCAAAAAAGGTTTGAATAGCTCTTGCACTTTTTTCGAAACTCACAAACAACTGTTCATGGGCTGAAAAGGCTTTTGGAGCAATAAAAACGTTAAAACTGTTATAACTCAAAAATGCAATAAGATAAGTTCAAACTTTAAAAGACATGTTGTGCAGATGTACAAGCCCCTCTTGCACAGAAAGTTTGGGTTAGATATCTCTTGTAGTTTCTTGAGAACACACAAATTATCTGAAAATGCTTTTGAAGCAATAGACACAAAAACAGCTATAAATCCAAAACCTAATATGATAGACTCAAACTTTAAACTATATATTGTGTAGATTTACAGGTCCTACTTGCCCAGCAAAAAGGGTTTGAATAGCTCTTGCACTTTTTTCGAAACTCACAAACAACTGTTCATGGGCTGAAAAGGCTTTTGGAGCAATAAAAACGTTAAAACTGCTATAACTCAAAAATGCAATAAGATAAGTTCAAACTTTAAAAAATATGTTGTGCAGATGTACAAGCCCCTCTTGCACAGAAAGTTTGGGTTAGATATCTCTTGTAGTTTCTTCAGAACACACAAATTATCTGAAAATGCTTTTGAAGCAATAGACACAAAAACAGCTATAAATCAAAAACCTAATATGATAGACTCAAACTTTAAACTATGTATTGTGTAGATTTACAGGTCCTACTTGCCCAGCAAAAAGGGTTTGAATAGCTCTTGCTCTTTTTTCGAAACGCACACAACTGTTCATGGGCTGAAAAGGCTTTTGGAGCAATAAAAACGTAAAAACTGCTATAACTCAAAAATTCAATAAGATAAGTTCAAACTTCAAAAGACATGTTGTGCAGATGTACAAGCCCCTCTTGCACAGAAAGTTTGGGTTAGATATCTCTTGTAGTTTCTTCAGAACACACAAAATATCTGAAAATGTTTTTGAAGCAATAGACACAAAAACAGCTATAAATCCAAAACCTAATATGATAGACTCAAACTTTAAACTATGTATTGTGTAGATTTACAGGTCCTACTTGCCTAGCAAAAAGGGTTTGAATAGCTCTTTCACTTTTTTTCGAAACGCACACAACTGTTCATGGGCTGAAAAGGCTTTTGGAGCAATAAAAACTTAAAAACTGCTATAACTCAAAAATGCAATAAGATAAGTTCAAACTTTAAAAAATATGTTGTGCAGATGTACAAGCCCCTCTTGCACAGAAAGTTTGGGTTAGATATCTCTTGTAGTTTCTTCAGAACACACAAATTATCTGAAAATGCTTTTGAAGCAATAGACACAAAAACAGCTATAAATCCAAAACCTAATATGATAGACTCAAACTTTAAACTATGTATTGTGTAGATTTACAGGTCCTACTTGCCCTGCAAAAAGGGTTTGAATAGCTCTTGCACTTTTTTCGAAACGCACACAACTGTTCATGGGCTGAAAAGGCTTTTGGAGCAATAAAAACGTAAAAACTGCTATAACTCAAAAATTCAATAAGATAAGTTCAAACTTTAAAATACATGTTGTGCAGATGTACAAGCCCCTCTTGCACAGAAAGTTTGGGTTAGATATCTCTTGTAGTTTCTTCAGAACACACAAATTATCTGAAAATGCTTTTGAAGCAATAGACACAAAAACAGCTATAAATCCAAAACCTAATATGATAGACTCCAACTTTAAACTATATATTGTGTAGATTTACAGGTCCTACTTGCCCAGCAAAAAAGGTTTGAATAGCTCTTGCACTTTTTTCGAAACTCACAAACAACTGTTCATGGGCTGAAAAGGCTTTTGGAGCAATAAAAACGTTAAAACTGTTATAACTCAAAAATGCAATAAGATAAGTTCAAACTTTAAAAGACATGTTGTGCAGATGTACAAGCCCCTCTTGCACAGAAAGTTTGGGTTAGATATCTCTTGTAGTTTCTTCAGAACACACAAATTATCTGAAAATGCTTTTGAAGCAATAGACACAAAAACAGCTATAAATCCAAAACCTAATATGATAGACTCAAACTTTAAACTATATATTGTGTAGATTTACAGGTCCTACTTGCCCAGCAAAAATGGTTTGAATAGCTCTTGCACTTTTTTCGAAACTCACAAACAACTGTTCATGGGCTGAAAAGGCTTTTGGAGCAATAAAAACGTTAAAACTGCTATAACTCAAAAATGCAATAAGATAAGTTCAAACTTTAAAAGACATGTTGTGCAGATGTACAAGCCCCTCTTGCACAGAAAGTTTGGGTTAGATATCTCTTGTAGTTTCTTCAGAACACACAAAATATCTGAAAATGTTTTTGAAGCAATAGACACAAAAACAGCTATAAATCCAAAACCTAATATGATAGACTCAAACTTTAAACTATGTATTGTGTAGATTTACAGGTCCTACTTGCCTAGCAAAAAGGGTTTGAATAGCTCTTTCACTTTTTTTCGAAACGCACACAACTGTTCATGGGCTGAAAAGGCTTTTGGAGCAATAAAAACTTAAAAACTGCTATAACTCAAAAATGCAATAAGATAAGTTCAAACTTTAAAAAATATGTTGTGCAGATGTACAAGCCCCTCTTGCACAGAAAGTTTGGGTAAGATATCTCTTGTAGTTTCTTCAGAACACACAAATTATCTGAAAATGCTTTTGAAGCAATAGACACAAAAACAGCTATAAATCAAAAACCTAATATGATAGACTCAAACTTTAAACTATGTATTGTGTAGATTTACAGGTCCTACTTGCCCAGCAAAAAGGGTTTGAATAGCTCTTGCACTTTTTTTCGAAACGCACACAACTGTTCATGGGCTGAAAAGGCTTTTGGAGCAATAAAAACTTAAAAACTGCTATAACTCAAAAATGCAATAAGATAAGTTCAAACTTTAAAAGACATGTTCTGCAGATGTACAAGCCCCTCTTGCACAGAAAGTTTGGGTTAGATATCTCTTGTAGTTTCTTCAGAACACACAAATTATCTGAAAATGCTTTTGAAGCAATAGACACAAAAACAGCTATAAATCCAAAACCTAATATGATAGACTCAAACTTTAAACTATGTATTGTGTAGATTTACAGGTCCTACTTGCCCTGCAAAAAGGGTTTGAATAGCTCTTGCACTTTTTTCGAAACGCACACAACTGTTCATGGGCTGAAAAGGCTTTTGGAGCAATAAAAACGTAAAAACTGCTATAACTCAAAAATTCAATAAGATAAGTTCAAACTTTAAAATACATGTTGTGCAGATGTACAAGCCCCTCTTGCACAGAAAGTTTGGGTTAGATATCTCTTGTAGTTTCTTCAGAACACACAAATTATCTGAAAATGCTTTTGAAGCAATAGACACAAAAACAGCTATAAATCCAAAACCTAATATGATAGACTCAAACTTTAAACTATATATTGTGTAGATTTACAGGTCCTACTTGCCCAGCAAAAAAGGTTTGAATAGCTCTTGCACTTTTTTCGAAACTCACAAACAACTGTTCATGGGCTGAAAAGGCTTTTGGAGCAATAAAAACGTTAAAACTGTTATAACTCAAAAATGCAATAAGATAAGTTCAAACTTTAAAAGACATGTTGTGCAGATGTACAAGCCCCTCTTGCACAGAAAGTTTGGGTTAGATATCTCTTGTAGTTTCTTGAGAACACACAAATTATCTGAAAATGCTTTTGAAGCAATAGACACAAAAACAGCTATAAATCCAAAACCTAATATGATAGACTCAAACTTTAAACTATATATTGTGTAGATTTACAGGTCCTACTTGCCCAGCAAAAAGGGTTTGAATAGCTCTTGCACTTTTTTCGAAACTCACAAACAACTGTTCATGGGCTGAAAAGGCTTTTGGAGCAATAAAAACGTTAAAACTGCTATAACTCAAAAATGCAATAAGATAAGTTCAAACTTTAAAAAATATGTTGTGCAGATGTACAAGCCCCTCTTGCACAGAAAGTTTGGGTTAGATATCTCTTGTAGTTTCTTCAGAACACACAAATTATCTGAAAATGCTTTTGAAGCAATAGACACAAAAACAGCTATAAATCAAAAACCTAATATGATAGACTCAAACTTTAAACTATGTATTGTGTAGATTTACAGGTCCTACTTGCCCAGCAAAAAGGGTTTGAATAGCTCTTGCTCTTTTTTCGAAACGCACACAACTGTTCATGGGCTGAAAAGGCTTTTGGAGCAATAAAAACGTAAAAACTGCTATAACTCAAAAATTCAATAAGATAAGTTCAAACTTCAAAAGACATGTTGTGCAGATGTACAAGCCCCTCTTGCACAGAAAGTTTGGGTTAGATATCTCTTGTAGTTTCTTCAGAACACACAAAATATCTGAAAATGTTTTTGAAGCAATAGACACAAAAACAGCTATAAATCCAAAACCTAATATGATAGACTCAAACTTTAAACTATGTATTGTGTAGATTTACAGGTCCTACTTGCCTAGCAAAAAGGGTTTGAATAGCTCTTTCACTTTTTTTCGAAACGCACACAACTGTTCATGGGCTGAAAAGGCTTTTGGAGCAATAAAAACTTAAAAACTGCTATAACTCAAAAATGCAATAAGATAAGTTCAAACTTTAAAAAATATGTTGTGCAGATGTACAAGCCCCTCTTGCACAGAAAGTTTGGGTTAGATATCTCTTGTAGTTTCTTCAGAACACACAAATTATCTGAAAATGCTTTTGAAGCAATAGACACAAAAACAGCTATAAATCCAAAACCTAATATGATAGACTCAAACTTTAAACTATGTATTGTGTAGATTTACAGGTCCTACTTGCCCTGCAAAAAGGGTTTGAATAGCTCTTGCACTTTTTTCGAAACGCACACAACTGTTCATGGGCTGAAAAGGCTTTTGGAGCAATAAAAACGTAAAAACTGCTATAACTCAAAAATTCAATAAGATAAGTTCAAACTTTAAAATACATGTTGTGCAGATGTACAAGCCCCTCTTGCACAGAAAGTTTGGGTTAGATATCTCTTGTAGTTTCTTCAGAACACACAAATTATCTGAAAATGCTTTTGAAGCAATAGACACAAAAACAGCTATAAATCCAAAACCTAATATGATAGACTCCAACTTTAAACTATATATTGTGTAGATTTACAGGTCCTACTTGCCCAGCAAAAAAGGTTTGAATAGCTCTTGCACTTTTTTCGAAACTCACAAACAACTGTTCATGGGCTGAAAAGGCTTTTGGAGCAATAAAAACGTTAAAACTGTTATAACTCAAAAATGCAATAAGATAAGTTCAAACTTTAAAAGACATGTTGTGCAGATGTACAAGCCCCTCTTGCACAGAAAGTTTGGGTTAGATATCTCTTGTAGTTTCTTCAGAACACACAAATTATCTGAAAATGCTTTTGAAGCAATAGACACAAAAACAGCTATAAATCCAAAACCTAATATGATAGACTCAAACTTTAAACTATATATTGTGTAGATTTACAGGTCCTACTTGCCCAGCAAAAATGGTTTGAATAGCTCTTGCACTTTTTTCGAAACTCACAAACAACTGTTCATGGGCTGAAAAGGCTTTTGGAGCAATAAAAACGTTAAAACTGCTATAACTCAAAAATGCAATAAGATAAGTTCAAACTTTAAAAGACATGTTGTGCAGATGTACAAGCCCCTCTTGCACAGAAAGTTTGGGTTAGATATCTCTTGTAGTTTCTTCAGAACACACAAAATATCTGAAAATGTTTTTGAAGCAATAGACACAAAAACAGCTATAAATCCAAAACCTAATATGATAGACTCAAACTTTAAACTATGTATTGTGTAGATTTACAGGTCCTACTTGCCTAGCAAAAAGGGTTTGAATAGCTCTTTCACTTTTTTTCGAAACGCACACAACTGTTCATGGGCTGAAAAGGCTTTTGGAGCAATAAAAACTTAAAAACTGCTATAACTCAAAAATGCAATAAGATAAGTTCAAACTTTAAAAAATATGTTGTGCAGATGTACAAGCCCCTCTTGCACAGAAAGTTTGGGTAAGATATCTCTTGTAGTTTCTTCAGAACACACAAATTATCTGAAAATGCTTTTGAAGCAATAGACACAAAAACAGCTATAAATCAAAAACCTAATATGATAGACTCAAACTTTAAACTATGTATTGTGTAGATTTACAGGTCCTACTTGCCCAGCAAAAAGGGTTTGAATAGCTCTTGCACTTTTTTTCGAAACGCACACAACTGTTCATGGGCTGAAAAGGCTTTTGGAGCAATAAAAACTTAAAAACTGCTATAACTCAAAAATGCAATAAGATAAGTTCAAACTTTAAAAGACATGTTCTGCAGATGTACAAGCCCCTCTTGCACAGAAAGTTTGGGTTAGATATCTCTTGTAGTTTCTTCAGAACACACAAATTATCTGAAAATGCTTTTGAAGCAATAGACACAAAAACAGCTATAAATCCAAAACCTAATATGATAGACTCAAACTTTAAACTATGTATTGTGTAGATTTACAGGTCCTACTTGCCCTGCAAAAAGGGTTTGAATAGCTCTTGCACTTTTTTCGAAACGCACACAACTGTTCATGGGCTGAAAAGGCTTTTGGAGCAATAAAAACGTAAAAACTGCTATAACTCAAAAATTCAATAAGATAAGTTCAAACTTTAAAAAAATATGTTGTGCAGATGTACAAGCCCCTCTTGCACAGAAAGTTTGGGTTAGATATCTCTTGTAGTTTCTTCAGAACACACAAATTATCTGAAAATGCTTTTGAAGCAATAGACACAAAAACAGCTATAAATCCAAAACCTAATATGATAGACTCAAACTTTGAACTATGTATTGTGTAGATTTACAGGTCCTACTTGCCCAGCAAAAAGGGTTTGAATAGCTCTTGCACTTTTTTTCGAAACGCACACAACTGTTCATGGGCTGAAAAGGCTTTTGGAGCAATAAAAACTTAAAAACTGCTATAACTCAAAAATGCAATAAGATAAGTTCAAACTTTAAAAGACATGTTGTGCAGATGTACAAGCCCCTCTTGCACAGAAAGTTTGGGTTAGATATCTCTTGTAGTTTCTTCAGAACACACAAATTATCTGAAAATGTTTTTGAAGCAATAGACACAAAAACAGCTATAAATCCAAAACCTAATATGATAGACTCAAACTTTAAATTATGTATTGTGTAGATTTACAGGTCCTACTTGCCTAGCAAAAAGGGTTTGAATAGCTCTTTCACTTTTTTTCGAAACGCACACAACTGTTCATGGGCTGAAAAGGCTTTTGGAGCAATGAAAAACTTAAAACTGCCATAACTCAAAAATGCAATAAGATAAGTTCAAACTTTAAAAGACATGTTGTGCAGATGTACAAGCCCCTCTTGCACAGAAAGTTTGGGTTAGATATCTCTTGTAGTTTCTTCAGAACACACAAATTATCTGAAAATGCTTTTGAAGCAATAGACACAAAAACAGCTATAAATCCAAAACCTAATATGATAGACTCAAACTTTAAACTATATATTGTGTAGATTTACAGGTCCTACTTGCCCAGCAAAAAGGGTTTGAATAGCTCTTGCACTTTTTTCGAAACTCACAAACAACTGTTCATGGGCTGAAAAGGCTTTTGGAGCAATAAAAACGTTAAAACTGCTATAACTCAAAAATGCAATAAGATAAGTTCAAACTTTAAAAGACATGTTGTGCAGATGTACAAGCCCCTCTTGCACAGAAAGTTTGGGTTAGATATCTCTTGTAGTTTCTTCAGAACACACAAATGATCTAAAAATGCTTTTGAAGCAATAGACACAAAAACAGCTATAAATCCAAAACCTAATATGATAGACTCCAACTTTAAACTATATATTGTGTAGATTTACAGGTCCTACTTGCCCAGCAAAAAGGGTTCGAATAGCTTTTGCACTTTTTTCGAAAACTCACAAACAACTGTTCATGGGCTGAAAAGGCTTTTGGAGCAATACAAACTTAAAAACTGCTATAACTCAAAAATGCAATAAGATAAGTTCAAACTTTAAAAAATATGTTGTGCAGATGTACAAGCCCCTCTTGCACAGAAAGTTTGGGTTAGATATCTCTTGTAGTTTCTTCAGAACACACAAATTATCTGAAAATGCTTTTGAAGCAATAGACACAAAAACAGCTATAAATCAAAAACCTAATATGATAGACTCAAACTTTGAACTATGTATTGTGTAGATTTACAGGTCCTACTTGCCCAGCAAAAAGGGTTTGAATAGCTCTTGCACTTTTTTTCGAAACGCACACAACTGTTCATGGGCTGAAAAGGCTTTTGGAGCAATAAAAACTTAAAAACTGCTATAACTCAAAAATGCAATAAGATAAGTTCAAACTTTAAAAAACATGTTGTGCAGATGTACAAGCCCCTCTTGCACAGAAAGTTTGGGTTAGATATCTCTTGTAGTTTCTTCAGAACACACAAATTATCTAAAAATGCTTTTGAAGCAATAGACACAAAAACAGCTATAAATCCAAAACCTAATATGATAGACTCCAACTTTGAACTATATATTGTGTAGATTTACAGGTCCTACTTGCCCAGCAAAAAGGGTTCGAATAGCTTTTGCACTTTTTTCGAAAACTCACAAACAACTGTTCATGGGCTGAAAAGGCTTTTGGAGCAATAAAAACTTAAAAACTGCTATAACTCAAAAATGCAATAAGATAAGTTCAAACTTTAAAAAATATGTTGTGCAGATGTACAAGCCCCTCTTGCACAGAAAGTTTGGGTTAGATATCTCTTGTAGTTTCTTCAGAACACACAAATTATCTGAAAATGCTTTTGAAGCAATAGACACAAAAACAGCTATAAATCCAAAACCTAATATGATAGACTAAAACTTTGAACTATGTATTGTGTAGATTTACAGGTCCTACTTGCCCAGCAAAAAGGGTTTGAATAGCTCTTGCACTTTTTTTCGAAACGCACACAACTGTTCATGGGCTGAAAAGGCTTTTGGAGCAATAAAAACTTAAAAACTGCTATAACTCAAAAATGCAATAAGATAAGTTCAAACTTTAAAAAATATGTTGTGCAGATGTACAAGCCCCTCTTGCACAGAAAGTTTGGGTTAGATATCTCTTGTAGTTTCTTCAGAACACACAAATTATCTGAAAATGCTTTTGAAGCAATAGACACAAAAACAGCTATAAATCAAAAACCTAATATGATAGACTCAAACTTTAAACTATGTATTGTGTAGATTTACAGGTCCTACTTGCCCAGCAAAAAGGGTTTGAATAGCTCTTGCTCTTTTTTCGAAACGCACACAACTGTTCATGGGCTGAAAAGGCTTTTGGAGCAATAAAAACGTAAAAACTGCTATAACTCAAAAATTCAATAAGATAAGTTCAAACTTTAAAAGACATGTTGTGCAGATGTACAAGCCCCTCTTGCACAGAAAGTTTGGGTTAGATATCTCTTGTAGTTTCTTCAGAACACACAAAATATCTGAAAATGTTTTTGAAGCAATAGACACAAAAACAGCTATAAATCCAAAACCTAATATGATAGACTCAAACTTTAAACTATGTATTGTGTAGATTTACAGGTCCTACTTGCCTAGCAAAAAGGGTTTGAATAGCTCTTTCACTTTTTTTCGAAACGCACACAACTGTTCATGGGCTGAAAAGGCTTTTGGAGCAATAAAAACTTAAAAACTGCTATAACTCAAAAATGCAATAAGATAAGTTCAAACTTTAAAAGACATGTTCTGCAGATGTACAAGCCCCTCTTGCACAGAAAGTTTGGGTTAGATATCTCTTGTAGTTTCTTCAGAACACACAAATTATCTGAAAATGCTTTTGAAGCAATAGACACAAAAACAGCTATAAATCCAAAACCTAATATGATAGACTCAAACTTTAAACTATGTATTGTGTAGATTTACAGGTCCTACTTGCCCTGCAAAAAGGGTTTGAATAGCTCTTGCACTTTTTTCGAAACGCACACAACTGTTCATGGGCTGAAAAGGCTTTTGGAGCAATAAAAACGTAAAAACTGCTATAACTCAAACATTCAATAAGATAAGTTCAAACTTTAAAAGACATGTTGTGCAGATGTACAAGCCCCTCTTGCACAGAAAGTTTGGGTTAGATATCTCTTGTAGTTTCTTCAGAACACACAAATTATCTGAAAATGCTTTTGAAGCAATAGACACAAAAACAGCTATAAATCCAAAACCTAATATGATAGACTCAAACTTTAAACTATATATTGTGTAGATTTACAGGTCCTACTTGCCCAGCAAAAAAGGTTTGAATAGCTCTTGCACTTTTTTCGAAACTCACAAACAACTGTTCATGGGCTGAAAAGGCTTTTGGAGCAATAAAAACGTTAAAACTGTTATAACTCAAAAATGCAATAAGATAAGTTCAAACTTTAAAAGACATGTTGTGCAGATGTACAAGCCCCTCTTGCACAGAAAGTTTGGGTTAGATATCTCTTGTAGTTTCTTCAGAACACACAAATTATCTGAAAATGCTTTTGAAGCAATAGACACAAAAACAGCTATAAATCCAAAACCTAATATGATAGACTCAAACTTTAAACTATGTATTGTGTAGATTTACAGGTCCTACTTGCCCTGCAAAAAGGGTTCGAATAGCTTTTGCACTTTTTTCGAAAACTCACAAACAACTGTTCATGGGCTGAAAAGGCTTTTGGAGCAATAAAAACGTTAAAACTGCTATAACTCAAAAATGCAATAAGATAAGTTCAAACTTTAAAAGACATGTTGTGCAGATGTACAAGCCCCTCTTGCACAGAAAGTTTGGGTTAGATATCTCTTGTAGTTTCTTCAGAACACACAAATTATCTGAAAATGCTTTTGAAGCAATAGACACAAAAACAGCTATAAATCAAAAACCTAATATGATAGACTCAAACTTTGAACTATGTATTGTGTAGATTTACAGGTCCTACTTGCCCAGCAAAAAGGGTTTGAATAGCTCTTGCACTTTTTTTCGAAACGCACACAACTGTTCATGGGCTGAAAAGGCTTTTGGAGCAATAAAAACTTAAAAACTGCTATAACTCAAAAATGCAATAAGATAAGTTCAAACTTTAAAAGACATGTTGTGCAGATGTACAAGCCCCTCTTGCACAGAAAGTTTGGGTTAGATATCTCTTGTAGTTTCTTCAGAACACACAAATTATCTAAAAATGCTTTTGAAGCAATAGACACAAAAACAGCTATAAATCCAAAACCTAATATGATAGACTCCAACTTTGAACTATATATTGTGTAGATTTACAGGTCCTACTTGCCCAGCAAAAAGGGTTCGAATAGCTTTTGCACTTTTTTTCGAAAACTCACAAACAACTGTTCATGGGCTGAAAAGGCTTTTGGAGCAATAAAAACGTTAAAACTGCTATAACTCAAAAATGCAATAAGATAAGTTCAAACTTTAAAAGACATGTTGTGCAGATGTACAAGCCCCTCTTGCACAGAAAGTTTGGGTTAGATATCTCTTGTAGTTTCTTCAGAACACACAAATTATCTGAAAATGCTTTTGAAGCAATAGACACAAAAACAGCTATAAATCCAAAACCTAATATGATAGACTCAAACTTTAAACTATGTATTGTGTAGATTTACAGGTCCTACTTGCCCTGCAAAAAGGGTTCGAATAGCTTTTGCACTTTTTTCGAAAACTCACAAACAACTGTTCATGGGCTGAAAAGGCTTTTGGAGCAATAAAAACTTAAAAACTGCTATAACTCAAAAATGCAATAAGATAAGTTCAAACTTTAAAAGACATGTTGTGCAGATGTACAAGCCCCTCTTGCACAGAAAGTTTGGGTTAGATATCTCTTGTAGTTTCTTCAGAACACACAAATTATCTGAAAATGTTTTTGAAGCAATAGACACAAAAACAGCTATAAATCCAAAACCTAATATGATAGACACAAACTTTAAACTATATATTGTGTAGATTTACAGGTCCTACTTGCCCAGCAAAAAGGGTTTGAATAGCTCTTGCACTTTTTTCGAAACTCACAAACAACTGTTCATGGGCTGAAAAGGCTTTTGGAGCAATAAAAACGTTAAAACTGCTATAACTCAAAAAATGCAATAAGATAAGTTCAAACTTTAAAAGACATGTTGTGCAGATGTACAAGCCCCTCTTGCACAGAAAGTTTGGGTTAGATATCTCTTGTAGTTTCTTCAGAACACACAAATGATCTAAAAATGCTTTTGAAGCAATAGACACAAAAACAGCTATAAATCCAAAACCTAATATGATAGACTCCAACTTTAAACTATATATTGTGTAGATTTACAGGTCCTACTTGCCCAGCAAAAAGGGTTCGAATAGCTTTTGCACTTTTTTCGAAAACTCACAAACAACTGTTCATGGGCTGAAAAGGCTTTTGGAGCAATAAAAACTTAAAAACTGCTATAACTCAAAAATGCAATAAGATAAGTTCAAACTTTAAAAAATATGTTGTGCAGATGTACAAGCCCCTCTTGCACAGAAAGTTTGGGTTAGATATCTCTTGTAGTTTCTTCAGAACACACAAATTATCTGAAAATGCTTTTGAAGCAATAGACACAAAAACAGCTATAAATCAAAAACCTAATATGATAGACTCAAACTTTGAACTATGTATTGTGTAGATTTACAGGTCCTACTTGCCCAGCAAAAAGGGTTTGAATAGCTCTTGCACTTTTTTTCGAAACGCACACAACTGTTCATGGGCTGAAAAGGCTTTTGGAGCAATAAAAACTTAAAAACTGCTATAACTCAAAAATGCAATAAGATAAGTTCAAACTTTAAAAGACATGTTGTGCAGATGTACAAGCCCCTCTTGCACAGAAAGTTTGGGTTAGATATCTCTTGTAGTTTCTTCAGAACACACAAATTATCTAAAAATGCTTTTGAAGCAATAGACACAAAAACAGCTATAAATCCAAAACCTAATATGATAGACTCCAACTTTGAACTATATATTGTGTAGATTTACAGGTCCTACTTGCCCAGCAAAAAGGGTTCGAATAGCTTTTGCACTTTTTTTCGAAAACTCACAAACAACTGTTCATGGGCTGAAAAGGCTTTTGGAGCAATAAAAACTTAAAAACTGCTATAACTCAAAAATGCAATAAGATAAGTTCAAACTTTAAAAGACATGTTGTGCAGATGTACAAGCCCCTCTTGCACAGAAAGTTTGGGTTAGATATCTCTTGTAGTTTCTTCAGAACACACAAATTATCTGAAAATGTTTTTGAAGCAATAGACACAAAAACAGCTATAAATCCAAAACCTAATATGATAGACTCAAACTTTAAATTATGTATTGTGTAGATTTACAGGTCCTACTTGCCTAGCAAAAAGGGTTTGAATAGCTCTTTCACTTTTTTTCGAAACGCACACAACTGTTCATGGGCTGAAAAGGCTTTTGGAGCAATAAAAACTTAAAACTGCCATAACTCAAAAATGCAATAAGATAAGTTCAAACTTTAAAAGACATGTTGTGCAGATGTACAAGCCCCTCTTGCACAGAAAGTTTGGGTTAGATATCTCTTGTAGTTTCTTCAGAACACACAAATTATCTGAAAATGCTTTTGAAGCAATAGACACAAAAACAGCTATAAATCCAAAACCTAATATGATAGACTCAAACTTTAAACTATATATTGTGTAGATTTACAGGTCCTACTTGCCCAGCAAAAAGGGTTTGAATAGCTCTTGCACGTTTTTCGAAACTCACAAACAACTGTTCATGGGCTGAAAAGGCTTTTGGAGCAATAAAAACGTTAAAACTGCTATAACTCAAAAATGCAATAAGATAAGTTCAAACTTTAAAAGACATGTTGTGCAGATGTACAAGCCCCTCTTGCACAGAAAGTTTGGGTTAGATATCTCTTGTAGTTTCTTCAGAACACACAAATTATCTGAAAATGCTTTTGAAGCAATAGACACAAAAACAGCTATAAATCCAAAACCTAATATGATAGACACAAACTTTAAACTATATATTGTGTAGATTTACAGGTCCTACTTGCCCAGCAAAAAGGGTTTGAATAGCTCTTGCACTTTTTTCGAAACTCACAAACAACTGTTCATGGGCTGAAAAGGCTTTTGGAGCAATAAAAACGTTAAAACTGCTATAACTCAAAAATGCAATAAGATAAGTTCAAACTTTAAAAGACATGTTGTGCAGATGTACAAGCCCCTCTTGCACAGAAAGTTTGGGTTAGATATCTCTTGTAGTTTCTTCAGAACACACAAATGATCTAAAAATGCTTTTGAAGCAATAGACACAAAAACAGCTATAAATCCAAAACCTAATATGATAGACTCCAACTTTAAACTATATATTGTGTAGATTTACAGGTCCTACTTGCCCAGCAAAAAGGGTTCGAATAGCTTTTGCACTTTTTTCGAAAACTCACAAACAACTGTTCATGGGCTGAAAAGGCTTTTGGAGCAATAAAAACTTAAAAACTGCTATAACTCAAAAATGCAATAAGATAAGTTCAAACTTTAAAAAATATGTTGTGCAGATGCACAAGCCCCTCTTGCACAGAAAGTTTGGGTTAGATATCTCTTGTAGTTTCTTCAGAACACACAAATTATCTGAAAATGCTTTTGAAGCAATAGACACAAAAACAGCTATAAATCAAAAACCTAATATGATAGACTCCAACTTTGAACTATATATTGTGTAGATTTACAGGTCCTACTTGCCCAGCAAAAAGGGTTCGAATAGCTTTTGCACTTTTTTTCGAAAACTCACAAACAACTGTTCATGGGCTGAAAAGGCTTTTGGAGCAATAAAAACTTAAAAACTGCTATAACTCAAAAATGCAATAAGATAAGTTCAAACTTTAAAAGACATGTTGTGCAGATGTACAAGCCCCTCTTGCACAGAAAGTTTGGGTTAGATATCTCTTGTAGTTTCTTCAGAACACACAAATTATCTGAAAATGTTTTTGAAGCAATAGACACAAAAACAGCTATAAATCCAAAACCTAATATGATAGACTCAAACTTTAAATTATGTATTGTGTAGATTTACAGGTCCTACTTGCCTAGCAAAAAGGGTTTGAATAGCTCTTTCACTTTTTTTCGAAACGCACACAACTGTTCATGGGCTGAAAAGGCTTTTGGAGCAATAAAAACTTAAAACTGCCATAACTCAAAAATGCAATAAGATAAGTTCAAACTTTAAAAGACATGTTGTGCAGATGTACAAGCCCCTCTTGCACAGAAAGTTTGGGTTAGATATCTCTTGTAGTTTCTTCAGAACACACAAATTATCTGAAAATGCTTTTGAAGCAATAGACACAAAAACAGCTATAAATCCAAAACCTAATATGATAGACTCAAACTTTAAACTATATATTGTGTAGATTTACAGGTCCTACTTGCCCAGTAAAAAGGGTTTGAATAGCTCTTGCACTTTTTTCGAAACTCACAAACAACTGTTCATGGGCTGAAAAGGCTTTTGGAGCAATAAAAACGTTAAAACTGCTATAACTCAAAAATGCAATAAGATAAGTTCAAACTTTAAAAGACATGTTGTGCAGATGTACAAGCCCCTCTTGCACAGAAAGTTTGGGTTAGATATCTCTTGTAGTTTCTTCAGAACACACAAATGATCTAAAAATGCTTTTGAAGCAATAGACACAAAAACAGCTATAAATCCAAAACCTAATATGATAGACTCCAACTTTAAACTATATATTGTGTAGATTTACAGGTCCTACTTGCCCAGCAAAAAGGGTTCGAATAGCTTTTGCACTTTTTTCGAAAACTCACAAACAACTGTTCATGGGCTGAAAAGGCTTTTGGAGCAATAAAAACTTAAAAACTGCTATAACTCAAAAATGCAATAAGATAAGTTCAAACTTTAAAAAATATGTTGTGCAGATGTACAAGCCCCTCTTGCACAGAAAGTTTGGGTTAGATATCTCTTGTAGTTTCTTCAGAACACACAAATTATCTGAAAATGCTTTTGAAGCAATAGACACAAAAACAGCTATAAATCAAAAACCTAATATGATAGACTCAAACTTTGAACTATGTATTGTGTAGATTTACAGGTCCTACTTGCCCAGCAAAAAGGGTTTGAATAGCTCTTGCACTTTTTTCGAAACGCACACAACTGTTCATGGGCTGAAAAGGCTTTTGGAGCAATAAAAACGTAAAAACTGCTATAACTCAAAAATTCAATAAGATAAGTTCAAACTTTAAAAGACATGTTGTGCAGATGTACAAGCCCCTCTTGCACAGAAAGTTTGGGTTAGATATCTCTTGTAGTTTCTTCAGAACACACAAATTATCTGAAAATGCTTTTGAAGCAATAGACACAAAAACAGCTATAAATCCAAAACCTAATATGATAGACTCAAACTTTAAACTATATATTGTGTAGATTTACAGGTCCTACTTGCCCAGCAAAAAAGGTTTGAATAGCTCTTGCACTTTTTTCGAAACTCACAAACAACTGTTCATGGGCTGAAAAGGCTTTTGGAGCAATAAAAACGTTAAAACTGCTATAACTCAAAAATGCAATAAGATAAGTTCAAACTTTAAAAGACATGTTGTGCAGATGTACAAGCCCCTCTTGCACAGAAAGTTTGGGTTAGATATCTCTTGTAGTTTCTTCAGAACACACAAATTATCTGAAAATGCTTTTGAAGCAATAGACACAAAAACAGCTATAAATCCAAAACCTAATATGATAGACTCAAACTTTAAACTATGTATTGTGTAGATTTACAGGTCCTACTTGCCCTGCAAAAAGGGTTCGAATAGCTTTTGCACTTTTTTCGAAAACTCACAAACAACTGTTCATGGGCTGAAAAGGCTTTTGGAGCAATAAAAACTTAAAAACTGCTATAACTCAAAAATGCAATAAGATAAGTTCAAACTTTAAAAGACATGTTGTGCAGATGTACAAGCCCCTCTTGCACAGAAAGTTTGGGTTAGATATCTCTTGTAGTTTCTTCAGAACACACAAATTATCTGAAAATGTTTTTGAAGCAATAGACACAAAAACAGCTATAAATCCAAAACATAATATGATAGACTCAAACTTTAAATTATGTATTGTGTAGATTTACAGGTCCTACTTGCCTAGCAAAAAGGGTTTGAATAGCTCTTTCACTTTTTTTCGAAACGCACACAACTGTTCATGGGCTGAAAAGGCTTTTGGAGCAATAAAAACTTAAAACTGCCATAACTCAAAAATGCAATAAGATAAGTTCAAACTTTAAAAGACATGTTGTGCAGATGTACAAGCCCCTCTTGCACAGAAAGTTTGGGTTAGATATCTCTTGTAGTTTCTTCAGAACACACAAATTATCTGAAAATGCTTTTGAAGCAATAGACACAAAAACAGCTATAAATCAAAAACCTAATATGATAGACTCAAACTTTGAACTATGTATTGTGTAGATTTACAGGTCCTACTTGCCCAGCAAAAAGGGTTTGAATAGCTCTTGCACTTTTTTTCGAAACGCACACAACTGTTCATGGGCTGAAAAGGCTTTTGGAGCAATAAAAACTTAAAAACTGCTATAACTCAAAAATGCAATAAGATAAGTTCAAACTTTAAAAGACATGTTGTGCAGATGTACAAGCCCCTCTTGCACAGAAAGTTTGGGTTAGATATCTCTTGTAGTTTCTTCAGAACACACAAATTATCTAAAAATGCTTTTGAAGCAATAGACACAAAAACAGCTATAAATCCAAAACCTAATATGATAGACTCCAACTTTGAACTATATATTGTGTAGATTTACAGGTCCTACTTGCCCAGCAAAAAGGGTTCGAATAGCTTTTGCACTTTTTTCGAAAACTCACAAACAACTGTTCATGGGCTGAAAAGGCTTTTGGAGCAATAAAAACTTAAAAACTGCTATAACTCAAAAATGCAATAAGATAAGTTCAAACTTTAAAAGACATGTTGTGCAGATGTACAAGCCCCTCTTGCACAGAAAGTTTGGGTTAGATATCTCTTGTAGTTTCTTCAGAACACACAAATTATCTGAAAATGTTTTTGAAGCAATAGACACAAAAACAGCTATAAATCCAAAACCTAATATGATAGACTCAAACTTTAAATTATGTATTGTGTAGATTTACAGGTCCTACTTGCCTAGCAAAAAGGGTTTGAATAGCTCTTTCACTTTTTTTCGAAACGCACACAACTGTTCATGGGCTGAAAAGGCTTTTGGAGCAATAAAAACTTAAAACTGCCATAACTCAAAAATGCAATAAGATAAGTTCAAACTTTAAAAGACATGTTGTGCAGATGTACAAGCCCCTCTTGCACAGAAAGTTTGGGTTAGATATCTCTTGTAGTTTCTTCAGAACACACAAATTATCTGAAAATGCTTTTGAAGCAATAGACACAAAAACAGCTATAAATCCAAAACCTAATATGATAGACTCAAACTTTAAACTATATATTGTGTAGATTTACAGGTCCTACTTGCCCAGCAAAAAGGGTTTGAATAGCTCTTGCACTTTTTTCGAAACTCACAAACAACTGTTCATGGGCTGAAAAGGCTTTTGGAGCAATAAAAACTTAAAAACTGCTATAACTCAAAAATGCAATAAGATAAGTTCAAACTTTAAAAAATATGTTGTGCAGATGTACAAGCCCCTCTTGCACAGAAAGTTTGGGTTAGATATCTCTTGTAGTTTCTTCAGAACACACAAATTATCTGAAAATGCTTTTGAAGCAATAGACACAAAAACAGCTATAAATCAAAAACCTAATATGATAGACTCAAACTTTGAACTATGTATTGTGTAGATTTACAGGTCCTACTTGCCCAGCAAAAAGGGTTTGAATAGCTCTTGCACTTTTTTTCGAAACGCACACAACTGTTCATGGGCTGAAAAGGCTTTTGGAGCAATAAAAACTTAAAAACTGCTATAACTCAAAAATGCAATAAGATAAGTTCAAACTTTAAAAGACATGTTGTGCAGATGTACAAGCCCCTCTTGCACAGAAAGTTTGGGTTAGATATCTCTTGTAGTTTCTTCAGAACACACAAATTATCTGAAAATGCTTTTGAAGCAATAGACACAAAAACAGCTATAAATCCAAACCCTAATATGATAGACTCAAACTTTAAACTATGTATTGTGTAGATTTACAGGTCCTACTTGCCCAGCAAAAAGGGTTTGAATAGCTCTTGCACTTTTTTCGAAACGCACACAACTGTTCATGGGCTGAAAAGGCTTTTGGAGCAATAAAAACGTAAAAACTGCTATAACTCAAAAATTCAATAAGATAAGTTCAAACTTTAAAAGACATGTTGTGCAGATGTACAAGCCCCTCTTGCACAGAAAGTTTGGGTTAGATATCTCTTGTAGTTTCTTCAGAACACACAAATTATCTGAAAATGTTTTTGAAGCAATAGACACAAAAACAGCTATAAATCCAAAACCTAATATGATAGACTCAAACTTTAAACTATTTATTGTGTAGATTTACAGGTCCTACTTGCCTAGCAAAAAGGGTTTGAATAGCTCTTTCACTTTTTTTCGAAACGCACACAACTGTTCATGGGCTGAAAAGGCTTTTGGAGCAATAAAAACTTAAAACTGCCATAACTCAAAAATGCAATAAGATAAGTTCAAACTTTAAAAGACATGTTGTGCAGATGTACAAGCCCCTCTTGCACAGAAAGTTTGGGTTAGATATCTCTTGTAGTTTCTTCAGAACACACAAATGATCTAAAAATGCTTTTGAAGCAATAGACACAAAAACAGCTATAAATCCAAAACCTAATATGATAGACTCCAACTTTAAACTATATATTGTGTAGATTTACAGGTCCTACTTGCCCAGCAAAAAGGGTTCGAATAGCTTTTGCACTTTTTTCGAAAACTCACAAACAACTGTTCATGGGCTGAAAAGGCTTTTGGAGCAATAAAAACTTAAAAACTGCTATAACTCAAAAATGCAATAAGATAAGTTCAAACTTTAAAAAATATGTTGTGCAGATGTACAAGCCCCTCTTGCACAGAAAGTTTGGGTTAGATATCTCTTGTAGTTTCTTCAGAACACACAAATTATCTGAAAATGCTTTTGAAGCAATAGACACAAAAACAGCTATAAATCAAAAACCTAATATGATAGACTCAAACTTTGAACTATGTATTGTGTAGATTTACAGGTCCTACTTGCCCAGCAAAAAGGGTTTGAATAGCTCTTGCACTTTTTTCGAAACGCACACAACTGTTCATGGGCTGAAAAGGCTTTTGGAGCAATAAAAACGTAAAAACTGCTATAACTCAAAAATGCAATAAGATAAGTTCAAACTTTAAAAGACATGTTGTGCAGATGTACAAGCCCCTCTTGCACAGAAAGTTTGGGTTAGATATCTCTTGTAGTTTCTTCAGAACACACAAATTATCTGAAAATGCTTTTGAAGCAATAGACACAAAAACAGCTATAAATCCAAAACCTAATATGATAGACTCAAACTTTAAACTATATATTGTGTAGATTTACAGGTCCTACTTGCCCAGCAAAAAAGGTTTGAATAGCTCTTGCACTTTTTTCGAAACTCACAAACAACTGTTCATGGGCTGAAAAGGCTTTTGGAGCAATAAAAACGTTAAAACTGCTATAACTCAAAAATGCAATAAGATAAGTTCAAACTTTAAAAGACATGTTGTGCAGATGTACAAGCCCCTCTTGCACAGAAAGTTTGGGTTAGATATCTCTTGTAGTTTCTTCAGAACACACAAATTATCTGAAAATGCTTTTGAAGCAATAGACACAAAAACAGCTATAAATCCAAAACCTAATATGATAGACTCAAACTTTAAACTATGTATTGTGTAGATTTACAGGTCCTACTTGCCCTGCAAAAAGGGTTCGAATAGCTTTTGCACTTTTTTCGAAAACTCACAAACAACTGTTCATGGGCTGAAAAGGCTTTTGGAGCAATAAAAACTTAAAAACTGCTATAACTCAAAACTGCAATAAGATAAGTTCAAACTTTAAAAGACATGTTGTGCAGATGTACAAGCCCCTCTTGCACAGAAAGTTTGGGTTAGATATCTCTTGTAGTTTCTTCAGAACACACAAATTATCTGAAAATGTTTTTGAAGCAATAGACACAAAAACAGCTATAAATCCAAAACCTAATATGATAGACTCAAACTTTAAATTATGTATTGTGTAGATTTACAGGTCCTACTTGCCTAGCAAAAAGGGTTTGAATAGCTCTTTCACTTTTTTTCGAAACGCACACAACTGTTCATGGGCTGAAAAGGCTTTTGGAGCAATAAAAACTTAAAACTGCCATAACTCAAAAATGCAATAAGATAAGTTCAAACTTTAAAAGACATGTTGTGCAGATGTACAAGCCCCTCTTGCACAGAAAGTTTGGGTTAGATATCTCTTGTAGTTTCTTCAGAACACACAAATTATCTGAAAATGCTTTTGAAGCAATAGACACAAAAACAGCTATAAATCAAAAACCTAATATGATAGACTCAAACTTTGAACTATGTATTGTGTAGATTTACAGGTCCTACTTGCCCAGCAAAAAGGGTTTGAATAGCTCTTGCACTTTTTTTCGAAACGCACACAACTGTTCATGGGCTGAAAAGGCTTTTGGAGCAATAAAAACTTAAAAACTGCTATAACTCAAAAATGCAATAAGATAAGTTCAAACTTTAAAAGACATGTTGTGCAGATGTACAAGCCCCTCTTGCACAGAAAGTTTGGGTTAGATATCTCTTGTAGTTTCTTCAGAACACACAAATTATCTAAAAATGCTTTTGAAGCAATAGACACAAAAACAGCTATAAATCCAAAACCTAATATGATAGACTCCAACTTTGAACTATATATTGTGTAGATTTACAGGTCCTACTTGCCCAGCAAAAAGGGTTCGAATAGCTTTTGCACTTTTTTCGAAAACTCACAAACAACTGTTCATGGGCTGAAAAGGCTTTTGGAGCAATAAAAACTTAAAAACTGCTATAACTCAAAAATGCAATAAGATAAGTTCAAACTTTAAAAGACATGTTGTGCAGATGTACAAGCCCCTCTTGCACAGAAAGTTTGGGTTAGATATCTCTTGTAGTTTCTTCAGAACACACAAATTATCTGAAAATGTTTTTGAAGCAATAGACACAAAAACAGCTATAAATCCAAAACCTAATATGATAGACTCAAACTTTAAATTATGTATTGTGTAGATTTACAGGTCCTACTTGCCTAGCAAAAAGGGTTTGAATAGCTCTTTCACTTTTTTTCGAAACGCACACAACTGTTCATGGGCTGAAAAGGCTTTTGGAGCAATAAAAACTTAAAACTGCCATAACTCAAAAATGCAATAAGATAAGTTCAAACTTTAAAAGACATGTTGTGCAGATGTACAAGCCCCTCTTGCACAGAAAGTTTGGGTTAGATATCTCTTGTAGTTTCTTCAGAACACACAAATTATCTGAAAATGCTTTTGAAGCAATAGACACAAAAACAGCTATAAATCCAAAACCTAATATGATAGACTCAAACTTTAAACTATATATTGTGTAGATTTACAGGTCCTACTTGCCCAGCAAAAAGGGTTTGAATAGCTCTTGCACTTTTTTCGAAACTCACAAACAACTGTTCATGGGCTGAAAAGGCTTTTGGAGCAATAAAAACTTAAAAACTGCTATAACTCAAAAATGCAATAAGATAAGTTCAAACTTTAAAAAATATGTTGTGCAGATGTACAAGCCCCTCTTGCACAGAAAGTTTGGGTTAGATATCTCTTGTAGTTTCTTCAGAACACACAAATTATCTGAAAATGCTTTTGAAGCAATAGACACAAAAACAGCTATAAATCAAAAACCTAATATGATAGACTCAAACTTTGAACTATGTATTGTGTAGATTTACAGGTCCTACTTGCCCAGCAAAAAGGGTTTGAATAGCTCTTGCACTTTTTTTCGAAACGCACACAACTGTTCATGGGCTGAAAAGGCTTTTGGAGCAATAAAAACTTAAAAACTGCTATAACTCAAAAATGCAATAAGATAAGTTCAAACTTTAAAAGACATGTATTGCAGATGTACAAGCCCCTCTTGCACAGAAAGTTTGGGTTAGATATCTCTTGTAGTTTCTTCAGAACACACAAATTATCTGAAAATGCTTTTGAAGCAATAGACACAAAAACAGCTATAAATCCAAACCCTAATATGATAGACTCAAACTTTAAACTATGTATTGTGTAGATTTACAGGTCCTACTTGCCCAGCAAAAAGGGTTTGAATAGCTCTTGCACTTTTTTCGAAACGCACACAACTGTTCATGGGCTGAAAAGGCTTTTGGAGCAATAAAAACGTAAAAACTGCTATAACTCAAAAATTCAATAAGATAAGTTCAAACTTTAAAAGACATGTTGTGCAGATGTACAAGCCCCTCTTGCACAGAAAGTTTGGGTTAGATATCTCTTGTAGTTTCTTCAGAACACACAAATTATCTGAAAATGTTTTTGAAGCAATAGACACAAAAACAGCTATAAATCCAAAACCTAATATGATAGACTCAAACTTTAAATTATGTATTGTGTAGATTTACAGGTCCTACTTGCCTAGCAAAAAGGGTTTGAATAGCTCTTTCACTTTTTTTCGAAACGCACACAACTGTTCATGGGCTGAAAAGGCTTTTGGAGCAATAAAAACTTAAAACTGCCATAACTCAAAAATGCAATAAGATAAGTTCAAACTTTAAAAGACATGTTGTGCAGATGTACAAGCCCCTCTTGCACAGAAAGTTTGGGTTAGATATCTCTTGTAGTTTCTTCAGAACACACAAATTATCTGAAAATGCTTTTGAAGCAATAGACACAAAAACAGCTATAAATCAAAAACCTAATATGATAGACTCAAACTTTGAACTATGTATTGTGTAGATTTACAGGTCCTACTTGCCCAGCAAAAAGGGTTTGAATAGCTCTTGCACTTTTTTTCGAAACGCACACAACTGTTCATGGGCTGAAAAGGCTTTTGGAGCAATAAAAACTTAAAAACTGCTATAACTCAAAAATGCAATAAGATAAGTTCAAACTTTAAAAGACATGTTGTGCAGATGTACAAGCCCCTCTTGCACAGAAAGTTTGGGTTAGATATCTCTTGTAGTTTCTTCAGAACACACAAATTATCTAAAAATGCTTTTGAAGCAATAGACACAAAAACAGCTATAAATCCAAAACCTAATATGATAGACTCCAACTTTGAACTATATATTGTGTAGATTTACAGGTCCTACTTGCCCAGCAAAAAGGGTTCGAATAGCTTTTGCACTTTTTTCGAAAACTCACAAACAACTGTTCATGGGCTGAAAAGGCTTTTGGAGCAATAAAAACTTAAAAACTGCTATAACTCAAAAATGCAATAAGATAAGTTCAAACTTTAAAAGACATGTTGTGCAGATGTACAAGCCCCTCTTGCACAGAAAGTTTGGGTTAGATATCTCTTGTAGTTTCTTCAGAACACACAAATTATCTGAAAATGTTTTTGAAGCAATAGACACAAAAACAGCTATAAATCCAAAACCTAATATGATAGACTCAAACTTTAAATTATGTATTGTGTAGATTTACAGGTCCTACTTGCCTAGCAAAAAGGGTTTGAATAGCTCTTTCACTTTTTTTCGAAACGCACACAACTGTTCATGGGCTGAAAAGGCTTTTGGAGCAATAAAAACTTAAAACTGCCATAACTCAAAAATGCAATAAGATAAGTTCAAACTTTAAAAGACATGTTGTGCAGATGTACAAGCCCCTCTTGCACAGAAAGTTTGGGTTAGATATCTCTTGTAGTTTCTTCAGAACACACAAATTATCTGAAAATGCTTTTGAAGCAATAGACACAAAAACAGCTATAAATCCAAAACCTAATATGATAGACTCAAACTTTAAACTATATATTGTGTAGATTTACAGGTCCTACTTGCCCAGCAAAAAGGGTTTGAATAGCTCTTGCACTTTTTTCGAAACTCACAAACAACTGTTCATGGGCTGAAAAGGCTTTTGGAGCAATAAAAACTTAAAAACTGCTATAACTCAAAAATGCAATAAGATAAGTTCAAACTTTAAAAAATATGTTGTGCAGATGTACAAGCCCCTCTTGCACAGAAAGTTTGGGTTAGATATCTCTTGTAGTTTCTTCAGAACACACAAATTATCTGAAAATGCTTTTGAAGCAATAGACACAAAAACAGCTATAAATCAAAAACCTAATATGATAGACTCAAACTTTGAACTATGTATTGTGTAGATTTACAGGTCCTACTTGCCCAGCAAAAAGGGTTTGAATAGCTCTTGCACTTTTTTTCGAAACGCACACAACTGTTCATGGGCTGAAAAGGCTTTTGGAGCAATAAAAACTTAAAAACTGCTATAACTCAAAAATGCAATAAGATAAGTTCAAACTTTAAAAGACATGTTGTGCAGATGTACAAGCCCCTCTTGCACAGAAAGTTTGGGTTAGATATCTCTTGTAGTTTCTTCAGAACACACAAATTATCTGAAAATGCTTTTGAAGCAATAGACACAAAAACAGCTATAAATCCAAACCCTAATATGATAGACTCAAACTTTAAACTATGTATTGTGTAGATTTACAGGTCCTACTTGCCCAGCAAAAAGGGTTTGAATAGCTCTTGCACTTTTTTCGAAACGCACACAACTGTTCATGGGCTGAAAAGGCTTTTGGAGCAATAAAAACGTAAAAACTGCTATAACTCAAAAAATCAATAAGATAAGTTCAAACTTTAAAAGACATGTTGTGCAGATGTACAAGCCCCTCTTGCACAGAAAGTTTGGGTTAGATATCTCTTGTAGTTTCTTCAGAACACACAAATTATCTGAAAATGTTTTTGAAGCAATAGACACAAAAACAGCTATAAATCCAAAACCTAATATGATAGACTCAAACTTTAAACTATTTATTGTGTAGATTTACAGGTCCTACTTGCCTAGCAAAAAGGGTTTGAATAGCTCTTTCACTTTTTTTCGAAACGCACACAACTGTTCATGGGCTGAAAAGGCTTTTGGAGCAATAAAAACTTAAAACTGCCATAACTCAAAAATGCAATAAGATAAGTTCAAACTTTAAAAGACATGTTCTGCAGATGTACAAGCCCCTCTTGCACAGAAAGTTTGGGTTAGATATCTCTTGTAGTTTCTTCAGAACACACAAATTATCTGAAAATGCTTTTGAAGCAATAGACACAAAAACAGCTATAAATCCAAAACCTAATATGATAGACTCAAACTTTAAACTATATATTGTGTAGATTTACAGGTCCTACTTGCCCAGCAAAAAGGGTTTGAATAGCTCTTGCACTTTTTTCGAAACTCACAAACAACTGTTCATTGGCTGAAAAGGCTTTTGGAGCAATAAAAACGTTAAAACTGCTATAACTCAAAAATGCAATAAGATAAGTTCAAACTTTAAAAGACATGTTGTGCAGATGTACAAGCCCCTCTTGCACAGAAAGTTTGGGTTAGATATCTCTTGTAGTTTCTTCAGAACACACAAATGATCTAAAAATGCTTTTGAAGCAATAGACACAAAAACAGCTATAAATCCAAAACCTAATATGATAGACTCCAACTTTGAACTATATATTGTGTAGATTTACAGGTCCTACTTGCCCAGCAAAAAGGGTTCGAATAGCTTTTGCACTTTTTTCGAAAACTCACAAACAACTGTTCATGGGCTGAAAAGGCTTTTGGAGCAATAAAAACTTAAAAACTGCTATAACTCAAAAATGCAATAAGATAAGTTCAAACTTTAAAAAATATGTTGTGCAGATGTACAAGCCCCCCTTGCACAGAAAGTTTGGGTTAGATATCTCTTGTAGTTTCTTCAGAAAACACAAATTATCTGAAAATGCTTTTGAAGCAATAGACACAAAAACAGCTATAAATCAAAAACCTAATATGATAGACTCAAACTTTAAACTATGTATTGTGTAGATTTACAGGTCCTACTTGCCCAGCAAAAAGGGTTTGAATAGCTCTTGCTCTTTTTTCGAAACGCACACAACTGTTCATGGGCTGAAAAGGCTTTTGGAGCAATAAAAACGTAAAAACTGCTATAACTCAAAAATGCAATAAGATAAGTTCAAACTTTAAAAGACATGTTGTGCAGATGTACAAGCCCCTCTTGCACAGAAAGTTTGGGTTAGATATCTCTTGTAGTTTCTTCAGAACACACAAAATATCTGAAAATGTTTTTGAAGCAATAGACACAAAAACAGCTATAAATCCAAAACCTAATATGATAGACTCAAACTTTAAACTATGTATTGTGTAGATTTACAGGTCCTACTTGCCTAGCAAAAAGGGTTTGAATAGCTCTTTCACTTTTTTTCGAAACGCACACAACTGTTCATGGGCTGAAAAGGCTTTTGGAGCAATAAAAACTTAAAACTGCCATAACTCAAAAATGCAATAAGATAAGTTCAAACTTTAAAAGACATGTTGTGCAGATGTACAAGCCCCTCTTGCACAGAAAGTTTGGGTTAGATATCTCTTGTAGTTTCTTCAGAACACACAAATTATCTGAAAATGCTTTTGAAGCAATAGACACAAAAACAGCTATAAATCCAAAACCTAATATGATAGATTCAAACTTTAAACTATATATTGTGTAGATTTACAGGTCCTACTTGCCCAGCAAAAAAGGTTTGAATAGCTCTTGCACTTTTTTCGAAACTCACAAACAACTGTTCATGGGCTGAAAAGGCTTTTGGAGCAATAAAAACGTTAAAACTGTTATAACTCAAAAATGCAATAAGATAAGTTCAAACTTTAAAAGACATGTTGTGCAGATGTACAAGCCCCTCTTGCACAGAAAGTTTGGGTTAGATATCTCTTGTAGTTTCTTGAGAACACACAAATTATCTGAAAATGCTTTTGAAGCAATAGACACAAAAACAGCTATAAATCCAAAACCTAATATGATAGACTCAAACTTTAAACTATATATTGTGTAGATTTACAGGTCCTACTTGCCCAGCAAAAAGGGTTTGAATAGCTCTTGCACTTTTTTCGAAACTCACAAACAACTGTTCATGGGCTGAAAAGGCTTTTGGAGCAATAAAAACGTTAAAACTGCTATAACTCAAAAATGCAATAAGATAAGTTCAAACTTTAAAAAATATGTTGTGCAGATGTACAAGCCCCTCTTGCACAGAAAGTTTGGGTTAGATATCTCTTGTAGTTTCTTCAGAACACACAAATTATCTGAAAATGCTTTTGAAGCAATAGACACAAAAACAGCTATAAATCAAAAACCTAATATGATAGACTCAAACTTTAAACTATGTATTGTGTAGATTTACAGGTCCTACTTGCCCAGCAAAAAGGGTTTGAATAGCTCTTGCTCTTTTTTCGAAACGCACACAACTGTTCATGGGCTGAAAAGGCTTTTGGAGCAATAAAAACGTAAAAACTGCTATAACTCAAAAATTCAATAAGATAAGTTCAAACTTTAAAAGACATGTTGTGCAGATGTACAAGCCCCTCTTGCACAGAAAGTTTGGGTTAGATATCTCTTGTAGTTTCTTCAGAACACACAAAATATCTGAAAATGTTTTTGAAGCAATAGACACAAAAACAGCTATAAATCCAAAACCTAATATGATAGACTCAAACTTTAAACTATGTATTGTGTAGATTTACAGGTCCTACTTGCCTAGCAAAAAGGGTTTGAATAGCTCTTTCACTTTTTTTTCGAAACGCACACAACTGTTCATGGGCTGAAAAGGCTTTTGGAGCAATAAAAACTTAAAAACTGCTATAACTCAAAAATGCAATAAGATAAGTTCAAACTTTAAAAAAATATGTTGTGCAGATGTACAAGCCCCTCTTGCACAGAAAGTTTGGGTTAGATATCTCTTGTAGTTTCTTCAGAACACACAAATTATCTGAAAATGCTTTTGAAGCAATAGACACAAAAACAGCTATAAATCCAAAACCTAATATGATAGACTCAAACTTTAAACTATGTATTGTGTAGATTTACAGGTCCTACTTGCCCTGCAAAAAGGGTTTGAATAGCTCTTGCACTTTTTTCGAAACGCACACAACTGTTCATGGGCTGAAAAGGCTTTTGGAGCAATAAAAACGTAAAAACTGCTATAACTCAAAAATTCAATAAGATAAGTTCAAACTTTAAAATACATGTTGTGCAGATGTACAAGCCCCTCTTGCACAGAAAGTTTGGGTTACATATCTCTTGTAGTTTCTTCAGAACACACAAATTATCTGAAAATGCTTTTGAAGCAATAGACACAAAAACAGCTATAAATCCAAAACCTAATATGATAGACTCAAACTTTAAACTATATATTGTGTAGATTTACAGGTCCTACTTGCCCAGCAAAAAAGGTTTGAATAGCTCTTGCACTTTTTTCGAAACTCACAAACAACTGTTCATGGGCTGAAAAGGCTTTTGGAGCAATAAAAACGTTAAAACTGTTATAACTCAAAAATGCAATAAGATAAGTTCAAACTTTAAAAGACATGTTGTGCAGATGTACAAGCCCCTCTTGCACAGAAAGTTTGGGTTAGATATCTCTTGTAGTTTCTTCAGAACACACAAATTATCTGAAAATGCTTTTGAAGCAATAGACACAAAAACAGCTATAAATCCAAAACCTAATATGATAGACTCAAACTTTAAACTATATATTGTGTAGATTTACAGGTCCTACTTGCCCAGCAAAAAGGGTTTGAATAGCTCTTGCACTTTTTTCGAAACTCACAAACAACTGTTCATGGGCTGAAAAGGCTTTTGGAGCAATAAAAACGTTAAAACTGCTATAACTCAAAAATGCAATGAGATAAGTTCAAACTTTAAAAGACATGTTGTGCAGATGTACAAGCCCCTCTTGCACAGAAAGTTTGGGTTAGATATCTCTTGTAGTTTCTTCAGAACACACAAAATATCTGAAAATGTTTTTGAAGCAATAGACACAAAAACAGCTATAAATCCAAAACCTAATATGATAGACTCAAACTTTAAACTATGTATTGTGTAGATTTACAGGTCCTACTTGCCTAGCAAAAAGGGTTTGAATAGCTCTTTCACTTTTTTTCGAAACGCACACAACTGTTCATGGGCTGAAAAGGCTTTTGGAGCAATAAAAACTTAAAAACTGCTATAACTCAAAAATGCAATAAGATAAGTTCAAACTTTAAAAAATATGTTGTGCAGATGTACAAGCCCCTCTTGCACAGAAAGTTTGGGTTAGATATCTCTTGTAGTTTCTTCAGAACACACAAATTATCTGAAAATGCTTTTGAAGCAATAGACACAAAAACAGCTATAAATCAAAAACCTAATATGATAGACTCAAACTTTAAACTATGTATTGTGTAGATTTACAGGTCCTACTTGCCCAGCAAAAAGGGTTTGAATAGCTCTTGCACTTTTTTTCGAAACGCACACAACTGTTCATGGGCTGAAAAGGCTTTTGGAGCAATAAAAACTTAAAAACTGCTATAACTCAAAAATGCAATAAGATAAGTTCAAACTTTAAAAGACATGTTCTGCAGATGTACAAGCCCCTCTTGCACAGAAAGTTTGGGTTAGATATCTCTTGTAGTTTCTTCAGAACACACAAATTATCTGAAAATGCTTTTGAAGCAATAGACACAAAAACAGCTATAAATCCAAAACCTAATATGATAGACTCAAACTTTAAACTATGTATTGTGTAGATTTACAGGTCCTACTTGCCCTGCAAAAAGGGTTTGAATAGCTCTTGCACTTTTTTCGAAACGCACACAACTGTTCATGGGCTGAAAAGGCTTTTGGAGCAATAAAAACGTAAAAACTGCTATAACTCAAAAATTCAATAAGATAAGTTCAAACTTTAAAAAAATATGTTGTGCAGATGTACAAGCCCCTCTTGCACAGAAAGTTTGGGTTAGATATCTCTTGTAGTTTCTTCAGAACACACAAATTATCTGAAAATGCTTTTGAAGCAATAGACACAAAAACAGCTATAAATCCAAAACCTAATATGATAGACTCAAACTTTGAACTATGTATTGTGTAGATTTACAGGTCCTACTTGCCCAGCAAAAAGGGTTTGAATAGCTCTTGCACTTTTTTTCGAAACGCACACAACTGTTCATGGGCTGAAAAGGCTTTTGGAGCAATAAAAACTTAAAAACTGCTATAACTCAAAAATGCAATAAGATAAGTTCAAACTTTAAAAGACATGTTGTGCAGATGTACAAGCCCCTCTTGCACAGAAAGTTTGGGTTAGATATCTCTTGTAGTTTCTTCAGAACACACAAATTATCTGAAAATGTTTTTGAAGCAATAGACACAAAAACAGCTATAAATCCAAAACCTAATATGATAGACTCAAACTTTAAACTATTTATTGTGTAGATTTACAGGTCCTACTTGCCTAGCAAAAAGGGTTTGAATAGCTCTTTCACTTTTTTTCGAAACGCACACAACTGTTCATGGGCTGAAAAGGCTTTTGGAGCAATAAAAACTTAAAACTGCCATAACTCAAAAATGCAATAAGATAAGTTCAAACTTTAAAAAATATGTTGTGCAGATGTACAAGCCCCTCTTGCACAGAAAGTTTGGGTTAGATATCTCTTGTAGTTTCTTCAGAACACACAAATTATCTGAAAATGCTTTTGAAGCAATAGACACAAAAACAGCTATAAATCCAAAACCTAATATGATAGACTCAAACTTTAAACTATTTATTGTGTAGATTTACAGGTCCTACTTGCCTAGCAAAAAGGGTTTGAATAGCTCTTTCACTTTTTTTCGAAACGCACACAACTGTTCATGGGCTGAAAAGGCTTTTGGAGCAATAAAAACTTAAAAACTGCTATAACTCAAAAATGCAATAAGATAAGTTCAAACTTTAAAAGACATGTTCTGCAGATGTACAAGATCCTCTTGCACAGAAAGTTTGGGTTAGATATCTCTTGTAGTTTCTTCAGAACACACAAATTATCTGAAAATGCTTTTGAAGCAATAGACACAAAAACAGCTATAAATCCAAAACCTAATATGATAGACTCAAACTTTAAACTATGTATTGTGTAGATTTACAGGTCCTACTTGCCCTGCAAAAAGGGTTTGAATAGCTCTTGCACTTTTTTAGAAACGCACACAACTGTTCATGGGCTGAAAAGGCTTTTGGAGCAATAAAAACGTAAAAACTGCTATAACTCAAAAATTCAATAAGATAAGTTCAAACTTTAAAAATATATGTTGTGCAGATGTACAAGCCCCTCTTGCACAGAAAGTTTGGGTTAGATATCTCTTGTAGTTTCTTCAGAACACACAAATTATCTGAAAATGCTTTTGAAGCAATAGACACAAAAACAGCTATAAATCCAAAACCTAATATGATAGACTCAAACTTTGAACTATGTATTGTGTAGATTTACAGGTCCTACTTGCCCAGCAAAAAGGGTTTGAATAGCTCTTGCACTTTTTTTCGAAACGCACACAACTGTTCATGGGCTGAAAAGGCTTTTGGAGCAATAAAAACTTAAAAACTGCTATAACTCAAAAATGCAATAAGATAAGTTCAAACTTTAAAAGACATGTTGTGCAGATGTACAAGCCCCTCTTGCACAGAAAGTTTGGGTTAGATATCTCTTGTAGTTTCTTCAGAACACACAAATTATCTGAAAATGTTTTTGAAGCAATAGACACAAAAACAGCTATAAATCCAAAACCTAATATGATAGACTCAAACTTTAAACTATTTATTGTGTAGATTTACAGGTCCTACTTGCCTAGCAAAAAGGGTTTGAATAGCTCTTTCACTTTTTTTCGAAACGCACACAACTGTTCATGGGCTGAAAAGGCTTTTGGAGCAATAAAAACTTAAAACTGCCATAACTCAAAAATGCAATAAGATAAGTTCAAACTTTAAAAGACATGTTCTGCAGATGTACAAGCCCCTCTTGCACAGAAAGTTTGGGTTAGATATCTCTTGTAGTTTCTTCAGAACACACAAATTATCTGAAAATGCTTTTGAAGCAATAGACACAAAAACAGCTATAAATCCAAAACCTAATATGATAGACTCAAACTTTAAACTATATATTGTGTAGATTTACAGGTCCTACTTGCCCAGCAAAAAGGGTTTGAATAGCTCTTGCACTTTTTTCGAAACTCACAAACAACTGTTCATGGGCTGAAAAGGCTTTTGGAGCAATAAAAACGTTAAAACTGCTATAACTCAAAAATGCAATAAGATAAGTTCAAACTTTAAAAGACATGTTGTGCAGATGTACAAGCCCCTCTTGCACAGAAAGTTTGGGTTAGATATCTCTTGTAGTTTCTTCAGAACACACAAATTATCTGAAAATGCTTTTGAAGCAATAGACACAAAAACAGCTATAAATCCAAAACCTAATATGATAGACTCAAACTTTAAACTATATATTGTGTAGATTTACAGGTCCTACTTGCCCAGCAAAAAGGGTTTGAATAGCTCTTGCACTTTTTTCGAAACTCACAAACAACTGTTCATGGGCTGAAAAGGCTTTTGGAGCAATAAAAACGTTAAAACTGCTATAACTCAAAAATGCAATAAGATAAGTTCAAACTTTAAAAGACATGTTGTGCAGATGTACAAGCCCCTCTTGCACAGAAAGTTTGGGTTAGATATCTCTTGTAGTTTCTTCAGAACACACAAATTATCTGAAAATGCTTTTGAAGCAATAGACACAAAAACAGCTATAAATCCAAAACCTAATATGATAGCCTCAAACTTTAAACTATGTATTGTGTAGATTTACAGGTCCTACTTGCCCTGCAAAAAGGGTTTGAATAGCTCTTGCACTTTTTTCGAAACTCACAAACAACTGTTCATGGGCTGAAAAGGCTTTTGGAGCAATAAAAACGTTAAAACTGTTATAACTCAAAAATGCAATAAGATAAGTTCAAACTTTAAAAGACATGTTGTGCAGATGTACAAGCCCCTCTTGCACAGAAAGTTTGGGTTAGATATCTCTTGTAGTTTCTTCAGAACACACAAATTATCTGAAAATGCTTTTGAAGCAATAGACACAAAAACAGCTATAAATCCAAAACCTAATATGATAGACTCAAACTTTAAACTATATATTGTGTAGATTTACAGGTCCTACTTGCCCAGCAAAAAGGGTTTGAATAGCTCTTGCACTTTTTTCGAAACTCACAAACAACTGTTCATGGGCTGAAAAGGCTTTTGGAGCAATAAAAACGTTAAAACTGCTATAACTCAAAAATGCAATAAGATAAGTTCAAACTTTAAAAAATATGTTGTGCAGATGTACAAGCCCCTCTTGCACAGAAAGTTTGGGTTAGATATCTCTTGTAGTTTCTTCAGAACACACAAATTATCTGAAAATGCTTTTGAAGCAATAGACACAAAAACAGCTATAAATCAAAAACCTAATATGATAGACTCAAACTTTAAACTATATATTGTGTAGATTTACAGGTCCTACTTGCCCAGCAAAAAGGGTTTGAATAGCTCTTGCACTTTTTTCGAAACTCACAAACAACTGTTCATGGGCTGAAAAGGCTTTTGGAGCAATAAAAACGTTAAAACTGCTATAACTCAAAAATGCAATAAGATAAGTTCAAACTTTAAAAGACATGTTGTGCAGATGTACAAGCCCCTCTTGCACAGAAAGTTTGGGTTAGATATCTCTTGTAGTTTCTTCAGAACACACAAATTATCTGAAAATGCTTTTGAAGCAATAGACACAAAAACAGCTATAAATCCAAAACCTAATATGATAGACTCAAACTTTAAACTATGTATTGTGTAGATTTACAGGTCCTACTTGCCCTGCAAAAAGGGTTTGAATAGCTCTTGCACTTTTTTCGAAACGCACACAACTGTTCATGGGCTGAAAAGGCTTTTGGAGCAATAAAAACGTAAAAACTGCTATAACTCAAAAATTCAATAAGATAAGTTCAAACTTTAAAAAAATATGTTGTGCAGATGTACAAGCCCCTCTTGCACAGAAAGTTTGGGTTAGATATCTCTTGTAGTTTCTTCAGAACACACAAATTATCTGAAAATGCTTTTGAAGCAATAGACACAAAAACAGCTATAAATCCAAAACCTAATATGATAGACTCAAACTTTGAACTATGTATTGTGTAGATTTACAGGTCCTACTTGCCCAGCAAAAAGGGTTTGAATAGCTCTTGCACTTTTTTCGAAACTCACAAACAACTGTTCATGGGCTGAAAAGGCTTTTGGAGCAATACAAACGTTAAAACTGTTATAACTCAAAAATGCAATAAGATAAGTTCAAACTTTAAAAGACATGTTGTGCAGATGTACAAGCCCCTCTTGCACAGAAAGTTTGGGTTAGATATCTCTTGTAGTTTCTTCAGAACACACAAATTATCTGAAAATGCTTTTGAAGCAATAGACACAAAAACAGCTATAAATCCAAAACCTAATATGATAGACTCAAACTTTAAACTATATATTGTGTAGATTTACAGGTCCTACTTGCCCAGCAAAAAGGGTTTGAATAGCTCTTGCACTTTTTTCGAAACTCACAAACAACTGTTCATGGGCTGAAAAGGCTTTTGGAGCAATAAAAACGTTAAAACTGCTATAACTCAAAAATTCAATAAGATAAGTTCAAACTTTAAAAGACATGTTGTGCAGATGTACAAGCCCCTCTTGCACAGAAAGTTTGGGTTAGATATCTCTTGTAGTTTCTTCAGAACACACAAATTATCTGAAAATGCTTTTGAAGCAATAGACACAAAAACAGCTATAAATCCAAAACCTAATATGATAGACTCAAACTTTAAACTATGTATTGTGTAGATTTACAGGTCCTACTTGCCCTGCAAAAAGGGTTTGAATAGCTCTTGCACTTTTTTCGAAACTCACAAACAACTGTTCATGGGCTGAAAAGGCTTTTGGAGCAATAAAAACGTTAAAACTGTTATAACTCAAAAATGCAATAAGATAAGTTCAAACTTTAAAAGACATGTTGTGCAGATGTACAAGCCCCTCTTGCACAGAAAGTTTGGGTTAGATATCTCTTGTAGTTTCTTCAGAACACACAAATTATCTGAAAATGTTTTTGAAGCAATAGACACAAAAACAGCTATAAATCCAAAACCTAATATGATAGACTCAAACTTTAAATTATGTATTGTGTAGATTTACAGGTCCTACTTGCCTAGCAAAAAGGGTTTGAATAGCTCTTTCACTTTTTTTCGAAACGCACACAACTGTTCATGGGCTGAAAAGGCTTTTGGAGCAATGAAAAACTTAAAACTGCCATAACTCAAAAATGCAATAAGATAAGTTCAAACTTTAAAAGACATGTTGTGCAGATGTACAAGCCCCTCTTGCACAGAAAGTTTGGGTTAGATATCTCTTGTAGTTTCTTCAGAACACACAAATTATCTGAAAATGCTTTTGAAGCAATAGACACAAAAACAGCTATAAATCCAAAACCTAATATGATAGACTCAAACTTTAAACTATATATTGTGTAGATTTACAGGTCCTACTTGCCCAGCAAAAAGGGTTTGAATAGCTCTTGCACTTTTTTCGAAACTCACAAACAACTGTTCATGGGCTGAAAAGGCTTTTGGAGCAATAAAACGTTAAAACTGTTATAACTCAAAAATGCAATAAGATAAGTTCAAACTTTAAAAGACATGTTGTGCAGATGTACAAGCCCCTCTTGCACAGAAAGTTTGGGTTAGATATCTCTTGTAGTTTCTTCAGAACACACAAATTATCTGAAAATGCTTTTGAAGCAATAGACACAAAAACAGCTATAAATCCAAAACCTAATATGATAGACTCAAACTTTAAACTATGTATTGTGTAGATTTACAGGTCCTACTTGCCCAGCAAAAAGGGTTTGAATAGCTCTTGCACTTTTTTCGAAACTCACAAACAACTGTTCATGGGCTGAAAAGGCTTTTGGAGCAATAAAAACGTTAAAACTGCTATAACTCAAAAATGCAATAAGATAAGTTCAAACTTTAAAAGACATGTTGTGCAGATGTACAAGCCCCTCTTGCACAGAAAGTTTGGGTTAGATATCTCTTGTAGTTTCTTCAGAACACACAAATTATCTGAAAATGCTTTTGAAGCAATAGACACAAAAACAGCTATAAATCCAAAACCTAATATGATAGACTCAAACTTTAAACTATGTATTGTGTAGATTTACAGGTCCTACTTGCCCTGCAAAAAGGGTTTGAATAGCTCTTGCACTTTTTTCGAAACTCACAAACAACTGTTCATGGGCTGAAAAGGCTTTTGGAGCAATAAAAACGTTAAAACTGTTATAACTCAAAAATGCAATAAGATAAGTTCAAACTTTAAAAGACATGTTGTGCAGATGTACAAGCCCCTCTTGCACAGAAAGTTTGGGTTAGATATCTCTTGTAGTTTCTTCAGAACACACAAATTATCTGAAAATGCTTTTGAAGCAATAGACACAAAAACAGCTATAAATCCAAAACCTAATATGATAGACTCAAACTTTAAACTATATATTGTGTAGATTTACAGGTCCTACTTGCCCAGCAAAAAGGGTTTGAATAGCTCTTGCACTTTTTTCGAAACTCACAAACAACTGTTCATGGGCTGAAAAGGCTTTTGGAGCAATAAAAACGTTAAAACTGCTATAACTCAAAAATGCAATAAGATAAGTTCAAACTTTAAAAAATATGTTGTGCAGATGTACAAGCCCCTCTTGCACAGAAAGTTTGGGTTAGATATCTCTTGTAGTTTCTTCAGAACACACAAATTATCTGAAAATGCTTTTGAAGCAATAGACACAAAAACAGCTATAAATCAAAAACCTAATATGATAGACTCAAACTTTAAACTATGTATTGTGTAGATTTACAGGTCCTACTTGCCCAGCAAAAAGGGTTTGAATAGCTCTTGCTCTTTTTTCGAAACGCACACAACTGTTCATGGGCTGAAAAGGCTTTTGGAGCAATAAAAACGTAAAAACTGCTATAACTCAAAAATTCAATAAGATAAGTTCAAACTTTAAAAGACATGTTGTGCAGATGTACAAGCCCCTCTTGCACAGAAAGTTTGGGTTAGATATCTCTTGTAGTTTCTTCAGAACACACAAAATATCTGAAAATGTTTTTGAAGCAATAGACACAAAAACAGCTATAAATCCAAAACCTAATATGATAGACTCAAACTTTAAACTATGTATTGTGTAGATTTACAGGTCCTACTTGCCTAGCAAAAAGGGTTTGAATAGCTCTTTCACTTTTTTTCGAAACGCACACAACTGTTCATGGGCTGAAAAGGCTTTTGGAGCAATAAAAACTTAAAAACTGCTATAACTCAAAAATGCAATAAGATAAGTTCAAACTTTAAAAAATATGTTGTGCAGATGTACAAGCCCCTCTTGCACAGAAAGTTTGGGTTAGATATCTCTTGTAGTTTCTTCAGAACACACAAATTATCTGAAAATGCTTTTGAAGCAATAGACACAAAAACAGCTATAAATCCAAAACCTAATATGATAGACTCAAACTTTAAACTATTTATTGTGTAGATTTACAGGTCCTACTTGCCTAGCAAAAAGGGTTTGAATAGCTCTTTCACTTTTTTTCGAAACGCACACAACTGTTCATGGGCTGAAAAGGCTTTTGGAGCAATAAAAACTTAAAACTGCCATAACTCAAAAATGCAATAAGATAAGTTCAAACTTTAAAAGACATGTTCTGCAGATGTACATGCCCCTCTTGCACAGAAAGTTTGGGTTAGATATCTCTTGTAGTTTCTTCAGAACACACAAATTATCTGAAAATGCTTTTGAAGCAATAGACACAAAAACAGCTATAAATCCAAAACCTAATATGATAGACTCAAACTTTAAACTATATATTGTGTAGATTTACAGGTCCTACTTGCCCAGCAAAAAGGGTTTGAATATCTCTTGCACTTTTTTCGAAACTCACAAACAACTGTTCATGGGCTGAAAAGGCTTTTGGAGCAATAAAAACGTTAAAACTGCTATAACTCAAAAATGCAATAAGATAAGTTCAAACTTTAAAAGACATGTTGTGCAGATGTACAAGCCCCTCTTGCACAGAAAGTTTGGGTTAGATATCTCTTGTAGTTTCTTCAGAACACACAAATTATCTGAAAATGCTTTTGAAGCAATAGACACAAAAACAGCTATAAATCCAAAACCTAATATGATAGACTCAAACTTTAAACTATATATTGTGTAGATTTACAGGTCCTACTTGCCCAGCAAAAAGGGTTTGAATAGCTCTTGCACTTTTTTCGAAACTCACAAACAACTGTTCATGGGCTGAAAAGGCTTTTGGAGCAATAAAAACGTTAAAACTGCTATAACTCAAAAATGCAATAAGATAAGTTCAAACTTTAAAAGACATGTTGTGCAGATGTACAAGCCCCTCTTGCACAGAAAGTTTGGGTTAGATATCTCTTGTAGTTTCTTCAGAACACACAAATTATCTGAAAATGCTTTTGAAGCAATAGACACAAAAACAGCTATAAATCCAAAACCTAATATGATAGACTCAAACTTTAAACTATGTATTGTGTAGATTTACAGGTCCTACTTGCCCTGCAAAAAGGGTTTGAATAGCTCTTGCACTTTTTTCGAAACTCACAAACAACTGTTCATGGGCTGAAAAGGCTTTTGGAGCAATAAAAACGTTAAAACTGTTATAACTCAAAAATGCAATAAGATAAGTTCAAACTTTAAAAGACATGTTGTGCAGATGTACAAGCCCCTCTTGCACAGAAAGTTTGGGTTAGATATCTCTTGTAGTTTCTTCAGAACACACAAATTATCTGAAAATGCTTTTGAAGCAATAGACACAAAAACAGCTATAAATCCAAAACCTAATATGATAGACTCAAACTTTAAACTATATATTGTGTAGATTTACAGGTCCTACTTGCCCAGCAAAAAGGGTTTGAATAGCTCTTGCACTTTTTTCGAAACTCACAAACAACTGTTCATGGGCTGAAAAGGCTTTTGGAGCAATAAAAACGTTAAAACTGCTATAACTCAAAAATGCAATAAGATAAGTTCAAACTTTAAAAAAATATGTTGTGCAGATGTACAAGCCCCTCTTGCACAGAAAGTTTGGGTTAGATATCTCTTGTAGTTTCTTCAGAACACACAAATTATCTGAAAATGCTTTTGAAGCAATAGACACAAAAACAGCTATAAATCAAAAACCTAATATGATAGACTCAAACTTTAAACTATGTATTGTGTAGATTTACAGGTCCTACTTGCCCAGCAAAAAGGGTTTGAATAGCTCTTGCTCTT
This sequence comes from Eucyclogobius newberryi, assembly GCF_026437365.1. Taxonomy (NCBI): domain Eukaryota; kingdom Metazoa; phylum Chordata; class Actinopteri; order Gobiiformes; family Gobiidae; genus Eucyclogobius; species Eucyclogobius newberryi. The sequence goes on from NW_027316532.1 coordinate 14,707,980, forward strand.
TTTTCGAAACGCACACAACTGTTCATGGGCTGAAAAGGCTTTTGGAGCAATAAAAACGTAAAAACTGCTATAACTCAAAAATTCAATAAGATAAGTTCAAACTTTAAAAGACATGTTGTGCAGATGTACAAGCCCCTCTTGCACAGAAAGTTTGGGTTAGATATCTCTTGTAGTTTCTTCAGAACACACAAAATATCTGAAAATGTTTTTGAAGCAATAGACACAAAAACAGCTATAAATCCAAAACCTAATATGATAGACTCAAACTTTAAACTATGTATTGTGTAGATTTACAGGTCCTACTTGCCTAGCAAAAAGGGTTTGAATAGCTCTTTCACTTTTTTTCGAAACGCACACAACTGTTCATGGGCTGAAAAGGCTTTTGGAGCAATAAAAACTTAAAAACTGCTATAACTCAAAAATGCAATAAGATAAGTTCAAACTTTAAAAAATATGTTGTGCAGATGTACAAGCCCCTCTTGCACAGAAAGTTTGGGTTAGATATCTCTTGTAGTTTCTTCAGAACACACAAATTATCTGAAAATGCTTTTGAAGCAATAGACACAAAAACAGCTATAAATCCAAAACCTAATATGATAGACTCAAACTTTAAACTATTTATTGTGTAGATTTACAGGTCCTACTTGCCTAGCAAAAAGGGTTTGAATAGCTCTTTCACTTTTTTTCGAAACGCACACAACTGTTCATGGGCTGAAAAGGCTTTTGGAGCAATAAAAACTTAAAACTGCCATAACTCAAAAATGCAATAAGATAAGTTCAAACTTTAAAAGACATGTTCTGCAGATGTACAAGCCCCTCTTGCACAGAAAGTTTGGGTTAGATATCTCTTGTAGTTTCTTCAGAACACACAAATTATCTGAAAATGCTTTTGAAGCAATAGACACAAAAACAGCTATAAATCCAAAACCTAATATGATAGACTCAAACTTTAAACTATATATTGTGTAGATTTACAGGTCCTACTTGCCCAGCAAAAAGGGTTTGAATATCTCTTGCACTTTTTTCGAAACTCACAAACAACTGTTCATGGGCTGAAAAGGCTTTTGGAGCAATAAAAACGTTAAAACTGCTATAACTCAAAAATGCAATAAGATAAGTTCAAACTTTAAAAGACATGTTGTGCAGATGTACAAGCCCCTCTTGCACAGAAAGTTTGGGTTAGATATCTCTTGTAGTTTCTTCAGAACACACAAATTATCTGAAAATGCTTTTGAAGCAATAGACACAAAAACAGCTATAAATCCAAAACCTAATATGATAGACTCAAACTTTAAACTATATATTGTGTAGATTTACAGGTCCTACTTGCCCAGCAAAAAGGGTTTGAATAGCTCTTGCACTTTTTTCGAAACTCACAAACAACTGTTCATGGGCTGAAAAGGCTTTTGGAGCAATAAAAACGTTAAAACTGCTATAACTCAAAAATGCAATAAGATAAGTTCAAACTTTAAAAGACATGTTGTGCAGATGTACAAGCCCCTCTTGCACAGAAAGTTTGGGTTAGATATCTCTTGTAGTTTCTTCAGAACACACAAATTATCTGAAAATGCTTTTGAAGCAATAGACACAAAAACAGCTATAAATCCAAAACCTAATATGATAGACTCAAACTTTAAACTATGTATTGTGTAGATTTACAGGTCCTACTTGCCCTGCAAAAAGGGTTTGAATAGCTCTTGCACTTTTTTCGAAACTCACAAACAACTGTTCATGGGCTGAAAAGGCTTTTGGAGCAATAAAAACGTTAAAACTGTTATAACTCAAAAATGCAATAAGATAAGTTCAAACTTTAAAAGACATGTTGTGCAGATGTACAAGCCCCTCTTGCACAGAAAGTTTGGGTTAGATATCTCTTGTAGTTTCTTCAGAACACACAAATTATCTGAAAATGCTTTTGAAGCAATAGACACAAAAACAGCTATAAATCCAAAACCTAATATGATAGACTCAAACTTTAAACTATATATTGTGTAGATTTACAGGTCCTACTTGCCCAGCAAAAAGGGTTTGAATAGCTCTTGCACTTTTTTCGAAACTCACAAACAACTGTTCATGGGCTGAAAAGGCTTTTGGAGCAATAAAAACGTTAAAACTGCTATAACTCAAAAATGCAATAAGATAAGTTCAAACTTTAAAAAAATATGTTGTGCAGATGTACAAGCCCCTCTTGCACAGAAAGTTTGGGTTAGATATCTCTTGTAGTTTCTTCAGAACACACAAATTATCTGAAAATGCTTTTGAAGCAATAGACACAAAAACAGCTATAAATCAAAAACCTAATATGATAGACTCAAACTTTAAACTATGTATTGTGTAGATTTACAGGTCCTACTTGCCCAGCAAAAAGGGTTTGAATAGCTCTTGCTCTTTTTTCGAAACGCACACAACTGTTCATGGGCTGAAAAGGCTTTTGGAGCAATAAAAACGTAAAAACTGCTATAACTCAAAAATTCAATAAGATAAGTTCAAACTTTAAAAGACATGTTGTGCAGATGTACAAGCCCCTCTTGCACAGAAAGTTTGGGTTAGATATCTCTTGTAGTTTCTTCAGAACACACAAAATATCTGAAAATGTTTTTGAAGCAATAGACACAAAAACAGCTATAAATCCAAAACCTAATATGATAGACTCAAACTTTAAACTATGTATTGTGTAGATTTACAGGTCCTACTTGCCTAGCAAAAAGGGTTTGAATAGCTCTTTCACTTTTTTTCGAAACGCACACAACTGTTCATGGGCTGAAAAGGCTTTTGGAGGAATAAAAACTTAAAAACTGCTATAACTCAAAAATGCAATAAGATAAGTTCAAACTTTAAAAAATATGTTGTGCAGATGTACAAGCCCCTCTTGCACAGAAAGTTTGGGTTAGATATCTCTTGTAGTTTCTTCAGAACACACAAATTATCTGAAAATGCTTTTGAAGCAATAGACACAAAAACAGCTATAAATCCAAAACCTAATATGATAGACTCAAACTTTAAACTATTTATTGTGTAGATTTACAGGTCCTACTTGCCTAGCAAAAAGGGTTTGAATAGCTCTTTCACTTTTTTTCGAAACGCACACAACTGTTCATGGGCTGAAAAGGCTTTTGGAGCAATAAAAACTTAAAACTGCCATAACTCAAAAATGCAATAAGATAAGTTCAAACTTTAAAAGACATGTTCTGCAGATGTACAAGCCCCTCTTGCACAGAAAGTTTGGGTTAGATATCTCTTGTAGTTTCTTCAGAACACACAAATTATCTGAAAATGCTTTTGAAGCAATAGACACAAAAACAGCTATAAATCCAAAACCTAATATGATAGACTCAAACTTTAAACTATATATTGTGTAGATTTACAGGTCCTACTTGCCCAGCAAAAAGGGTTTGAATAGCTCTTGCACTTTTTTCGAAACTCACAAACAACTGTTCATGGGCTGAAAAGGCTTTTGGAGCAATAAAAACGTTAAAACTGCTATAACTCAAAAATGCAATAAGATAAGTTCAAACTTTAAAAGACATGTTGTGCAGATGTACAAGCCCCTCTTGCACAGAAAGTTTGGGTTAGATATCTCTTGTAGTTTCTTCAGAACACACAAATTATCTGAAAATGCTTTTGAAGCAATAGACACAAAAACAGCTATAAATCCAAAACCTAATATGATAGACTCAAACTTTAAACTATATATTGTGTAGATTTACAGGTCCTACTTGCCCAGCAAAAAGGGTTTGAATAGCTCTTGCACTTTTTTCGAAACTCACAAACAACTGTTCATGGGCTGAAAAGGCTTTTGGAGCAATAAAAACGTTAAAACTGTTATAACTCAAAAATGCAATAAGATAAGTTCAAACTTTAAAAGACATGTTGTGCAGATGTACAAGCCCCTCTTGCACAGAAAGTTTGGGTTAGATATCTCTTGTAGTTTCTTCAGAACACACAAATTATCTGAAAATGCTTTTGAAGCAATAGACAAAAAAACAGCTATAAATCCAAAACCTAATATGATAGACTCAAACTTTAAACTATATATTGTGTAGATTTACAGGTCCTACTTGCCCAGCAAAAAGGGTTTGAATAGCTCTTGCACTTTTTTCGAAACTCACAAACAACTGTTCATGGGCTGAAAAGGCTTTTGGAGCAATAAAAACGTTAAAACTGCTATAACTCAAAAATGCAATAAGATAAGTTCAAACTTTAAAAGACATGTTGTGCAGATGTACAAGCCCCTCTTGCACAGAAAGTTTGGGTTAGATATCTCTTGTAGTTTCTTCAGAACACACAAATTATCTGAAAATGCTTTTGAAGCAATAGACACAAAAACAGCTATAAATCCAAAACCTAATATGATAGACTCAAACTTTAAACTATGTATTGTGTAGATTTACAGGTCCTACTTGCCCTGCAAAAAGGGTTTGAATAGCTCTTGCACTTTTTTCGAAACTCACAAACAACTGTTCATGGGCTGAAAAGGCTTTTGGAGCAATAAAAACGTTAAAACTGTTATAACTCAAAAATGCAATAAGATAAGTTCAAACTTTAAAAGACATGTTGTGCAGATGTACAAGCCCCTCTTGCACAGAAAGTTTGGGTTAGATATCTCTTGTAGTTTCTTCAGAACACACAAATTATCTGAAAATGCTTTTGAAGCAATAGACACAAAAACAGCTATAAATCCAAAACCTAATATGATAGACTCAAACTTTAAACTATATATTGTGTAGATTTACAGGTCCTACTTGCCCAGCAAAAAGGGTTTGAATAGCTCTTGCACTTTTTTCGAAACTCACAAACAACTGTTCATGGGCTGAAAAGGCTTTTGGAGCAATAAAAACGTTAAAACTGCTATAACTCAAAAATGCAATAAGATAAGTTCAAACTTTAAAAAATATGTTGTGCAGATGTACAAGCCCCTCTTGCACAGAAAGTTTGGGTTAGATATCTCTTGTAGTTTCTTCAGAACACACAAATTATCTGAAAATGCTTTTGAAGCAATAGACACAAAAACAGCTATAAATCAAAAACCTAATATGATAGACTCAAACTTTAAACTATGTATTGTGTAGATTTACAGGTCCTACTTGCCCAGCAAAAAGGGTTTGAATAGCTCTTGCTCTTTTTTCGAAACGCACACAACTGTTCATGGGCTGAAAAGGCTTTTGGAGCAATAAAAACGTAAAAACTGCTATAACTCAAAAATTCAATAAGATAAGTTCAAACTTTAAAAGACATGTTGTGCAGATGTACAAGCCCCTCTTGCACAGAAAGTTTGGGTTAGATATCTCTTGTAGTTTCTTCAGAACACACAAAATATCTGAAAATGTTTTTGAAGCAATAGACACAAAAACAGCTATAAATCCAAAACCTAATATGATAGACTCAAACTTTAAACTATGTATTGTGTAGATTTACAGGTCCTACTTGCCTAGCAAAAAGGGTTTGAATAGCTCTTTCACTTTTTTTCGAAACGCACACAACTGTTCATGGGCTGAAAAGGCTTTTGGAGCAATAAAAACTTAAAAACTGCTATAACTCAAAAATGCAATAAGATAAGTTCAAACTTTAAAAAAATATGTTGTGCAGATGTACAAGCCCCTCTTGCACAGAAAGTTTGGGTTAGATATCTCTTGTAGTTTCTTCAGAACACACAAATTATCTGAAAATGCTTTTGAAGCAATAGACACAAAAACAGCTATAAATCCAAAACCTAATATGATAGACTCAAACTTTAAACTATTTATTGTGTAGATTTACAGGTCCTACTTGCCTAGCAAAAAGGGTTTGAATAGCTCTTTCACTTTTTTTCGAAACGCACACAACTGTTCATGGGCTGAAAAGGCTTTTGGAGCAATAAAAACTTAAAACTGCCATAACTCAAAAATGCAATAAGATAAGTTCAAACTTTAAAAGACATGTTCTGCAGATGTACAAGCCCCTCTTGCACAGAAAGTTTGGGTTAGATATCTCTTGTAGTTTCTTCAGAACACACAAATTATCTGAAAATGCTTTTGAAGCAATAGACACAAAAACAGCTATAAATCCAAAACCTAATATGATAGACTCAAACTTTAAACTATATATTGTGTAGATTTACAGGTCCTACTTGCCCAGCAAAAAGGGTTTGAATAGCTCTTGCACTTTTTTCGAAACTCACAAACAACTGTTCATGGGCTGAAAAGGCTTTTGGAGCAATAAAAACGTTAAAACTGCTATAACTCAAAAATGCAATAAGATAAGTTCAAACTTTAAAAGACATGTTGTGCAGATGTACAAGCCCCTCTTGCACAGAAAGTTTGGGTTAGATATCTCTTGTAGTTTCTTCAGAACACACAAATTATCTGAAAATGCTTTTGAAGCAATAGACACAAAAACAGCTATAAATCCAAAACCTAATATGATAGACTCAAACTTTAAACTATATATTGTGTAGATTTACAGGTCCTACTTGCCCAGCAAAAAGGGTTTGAATAGCTCTTGCACTTTTTTCGAAACTCACAAACAACTGTTCATGGGCTGAAAAGGCTTTTGGAGCAATAAAAACGTTAAAACTGCTATAACTCAAAAATGCAATAAGATAAGTTCAAACTTTAAAAGACATGTTGTGCAGATGTACAAGCCCCTCTTGCACAGAAAGTTTGGGTTAGATATCTCTTGTAGTTTCTTCAGAACACACAAATTATCTGAAAATGCTTTTGAAGCAATAGACACAAAAACAGCTATAAATCCAAAACCTAATATGATAGACTCAAACTTTAAACTATGTATTGTGTAGATTTACAGGTCCTACTTGCCCTGCAAAAAGGGTTTGAATAGCTCTTGCACTTTTTTCGAAACTCACAAACAACTGTTCATGGGCTGAAAAGGCTTTTGGAGCAATAAAAACGTTAAAACTGTTATAACTCAAAAATGCAATAAGATAAGTTCAAACTTTAAAAGACATGTTGTGCAGATGTACAAGCCCCTCTTGCACAGAAAGTTTGGGTTAGATATCTCTTGTAGTTTCTTCAGAACACACAAATTATCTGAAAATGCTTTTGAAGCAATAGACACAAAAACAGCTATAAATCCAAAACCTAATATGATAGACTCAAACTTTAAACTATATATTGTGTAGATTTACAGGTCCTACTTGCCCAGCAAAAAGGGTTTGAATAGCTCTTGCACTTTTTTCGAAACTCACAAACAACTGTTCATGGGCTGAAAAGGCTTTTGGAGCAATAAAAACGTTAAAACTGCTATAACTCAAAAATGCAATAAGATAAGTTTAAACTTTAAAAAATATGTTGTGCAGATGTACAAGCCTCTCTTGCACAGAAAGTTTGGGTTAGATATCTCTTGTAGTTTCTTCAGAACACACAAATTATCTGAAAATGCTTTTGAAGCAATAGACACAAAAACAGCTATAAATCAAAAACCTAATATGATAGACTCAAACTTTAAACTATGTATTGTGTAGATTTACAGGTCCTACTTGCCCAGCAAAAAGGGTTTGAATAGCTCTTGCTCTTTTTTCGAAACGCACACAACTGTTCATGGGCTGAAAAGGCTTTTGGAGCAATAAAAACGTAAAAACTGCTATAACTCAAAAATTCAATAAGATAAGTTCAAACTTTAAAAGACATGTTGTGCAGATGTACAAGCCCCTCTTGCACAGAAAGTTTGGGTTAGATATCTCTTGTAGTTTCTTCAGAACACACAAAATATCTGAAAATGTTTTTGAAGCAATAGACACAAAAACAGCTATAAATCCAAAACCTAATATGATAGACTCAAACTTTAAACTATGTATTGTGTAGATTTACAGGTCCTACTTGCCTAGCAAAAAGGGTTTGAATAGCTCTTTCACTTTTTTTCGAAACGCACACAACTGTTCATGGGCTGAAAAGGCTTTTGGAGCAATAAAAACTTAAAAACTGCTATAACTCAAAAATGCAATAAGATAAGTTCAAACTTTAAAAAATATGTTGTGCAGATGTACAAGCCCCTCTTGCACAGAAAGTTTGTGTTAGATATCTCTTGTAGTTTCTTCAGAACACACAAATTATCTGAAAATGCTTTTGAAGCAATAGACACAAAAACAGCTATAAATCCAAAACCTAATATGATAGACTCAAACTTTAAACTATGTATTGTGTAGATTTACAGGTCCTACTTGCCCTGCAAAAAGGGTTTGAATAGCTCTTGCACTTTTTTCGAAACGCACACAACTGTTCATGGGCTGAAAAGGCTTTTGGAGCAATAAAAACGTAAAAACTGCTATAACTCAAAAATTCAATAAGATAAGTTCAAACTTTAAAAGACATGTTGTGCAGATGTACAAGCCCCTCTTGCACAGAAAGTTTGGGTTAGATATCTCTTGTAGTTTCTTCAGAACACACAAATTATCTGAAAATGCTTTTGAAGCAATAGACACAAAAACAGCTATAAATCCAAAACCTAATATGATAGACTCAAACTTTAAACTATGTATTGTGTAGATTTACAGGTCCTACTTGCCCTGCAAAAAGGGTTTGAATAGCTCTTGCACTTTTTTCGAAACGCACACAACTGTTCATGGGCTGAAAAGGCTTTTGGAGCAATAAAAACGTAAAAACTGCTATAACTCAAAAATTCAATAAGATAAGTTCAAACTTTAAAAAAATATGTTGTGCAGATGTACAAGCCCCTCTTGCACAGAAAGTTTGGGTTAGATATCTCTTGTAGTTTCTTCAGAACACACAAATTATCTGAAAATGCTTTTGAAGCAATAGACACAAAAACAGCTATAAATCCAAAACCTAATATGATAGACTCAAACTTTGAACTATGTATTGTGTAGATTTACAGGTCCTACTTGCCCAGCAAAAAGGGTTTGAATAGCTCTTGCACTTTTTTTCGAAACGCACACAACTGTTCATGGGCTGAAAAGGCTTTTGGAGCAATAAAAACTTAAAAACTGCTATAACTCAAAAATGCAATAAGATAAGTTCAAACTTTAAAAGACATGTTGTGCAGATGTACAAGCCCCTCTTGCACAGAAAGTTTGGGTTAGATATCTCTTGTAGTTTCTTCAGAACACACAAATTATCTGAAAATGTTTTTGAAGCAATAGACACAAAAACAGCTATAAATCCAAAACCTAATATGATAGACTCAAACTTTAAATTATGTATTGTGTAGATTTACAGGTCCTACTTGCCTAGCAAAAAGGGTTTGAATAGCTCTTTCACTTTTTTTCGAAACGCACACAACTGTTCATGGGCTGAAAAGGCTTTTGGAGCAATGAAAAACTTAAAACTGCCATAACTCAAAAATGCAATAAGATAAGTTCAAACTTTAAAAGACATGTTGTGCAGATGTACAAGCCCCTCTTGCACAGAAAGTTTGGGTTAGATATCTCTTGTAGTTTCTTCAGAACACACAAATTATCTGAAAATGCTTTTGAAGCAATAGACACAAAAACAGCTATAAATCCAAAACCTAATATGATAGACTCAAACTTTAAACCATATATTGTGTAGATTTACAGGTCCTACTTGCCCAGCAAAAAGGGTTTGAATAGCTCTTGCACTTTTTTAGAAACTCACAAACAACTGTTCATGGGCTGAAAAGGCTTTTGGAGCAATAAAAACGTTAAAACTGCTATAACTCAAAAATGCAATAAGATAAGTTCAAACTTTAAAAGACATGTTGTGCAGATGTACAAGCCCCTCTTGCACAGAAAGTTTGGGTTAGATATCTCTTGTAGTTTCTTCAGAACACACAAATGATCTAAAAATGCTTTTGAAGCAATAGACACAAAAACAGCTATAAATCCAAAACCTAATATGATAGACTCCAACTTTAAACTATATATTGTGTAGATTTACAGGTCCTACTTGCCCAGCAAAAAGGGTTCGAATAGCTTTTGCACTTTTTTCGAAAACTCACAAACAACTGTTCATGGGCTGAAAAGGCTTTTGGAGCAATAAAAACTTAAAAACTGCTATAACTCAAAAATGCAATAAGATAAGTTCAAACTTTAAAAAATATGTTGTGCAGATGTACAAGCCCCTCTTGCACAGAAAGTTTGGGTTAGATATCTCTTGTAGTTTCTTCAGAACACACAAATTATCTGAAAATGCTTTTGAAGCAATAGACACAAAAACAGCTATAAATCAAAAACCTAATATGATAGACTCAAACTTTGAACTATGTATTGTGTAGATTTACAGGTCCTACTTGCCCAGCAAAAAGGGTTTGAATAGCTCTTGCACTTTTTTTCGAAACGCACACAACTGTTCATGGGCTGAAAAGGCTTTTGGAGCAATAAAAACTTAAAAACTGCTATAACTCAAAAATGCAATAAGATAAGTTCAAACTTTAAAAGACATGTTGTGCAGATGTACAAGCCCCTCTTGCACAGAAAGTTTGGGTTAGATATCTCTTGTAGTTTCTTCAGAACACACAAATTATCTAAAAATGCTTTTGAAGCAATAGACACAAAAACAGCTATAAATCCAAAACCTAATATGATAGACTCCAACTTTGAACTATATATTGTGTAGATTTACAGGTCCTACTTGCCCAGCAAAAAGGGTTCGAATAGCTTTTGCACTTTTTTCGAAAACTCACAAACAACTGTTCATGGGCTGAAAAGGCTTTTGGAGCAATAAAAACGTTAAAACTGTTATAACTCAAAAATGCAATAAGATAAGTTCAAACTTTAAAAAATATGTTGTGCAGATGTACAAGCCCCTCTTGCACAGAAAGTTTGGGTTAGATATCTCTTGTAGTTTCTTCAGAACACACAAATTATCTGAAAATGCTTTTGAAGCAATAGACACAAAAACAGCTATAAATCCAAAACCTAATATGATAGACTAAAACTTTGAACTATGTATTGTGTAGATTTACAGGTCCTACTTGCCCAGCAAAAAGGGTTTGAATAGCTCTTGCACTTTTTTTCGAAACGCACACAACTGTTCATGGGCTGAAAAGGCTTTTGGAGCAATAAAAACGTTAAAACTGCTATAACTCAAAAATGCAATAAGATAAGTTCAAACTTTAAAAGACATGTTGTGCAGATGTACAAGCCCCTCTTGCACAGAAAGTGTGGGTTAGATATCTCTTGTAGTTTCTTCAGAACACACAAATGATCTAAAAATGCTTTTGAAGCAATAGACACAAAAACAGCTATAAATCCAAAACCTAATATGATAGACTCCAACTTTGAACTATATATTGTGTAGATTTACAGGTCCTACTTGCCCAGCAAAAAGGGTTCGAATAGCTTTTGCACTTTTTTTGAAAACTCACAAACAACTGTTCATGGGCTGAAAAGGCTTTTGGAGCAATAAAAACTTAAAAACTGCTATAACTCAAAAATGCAATAAGATAAGTTCAAACTTTAAAAAATATGTTGTGCAGATGTACAAGCCCCTCTTGCACAGAAAGTTTGGGTTAGATATCTCTTGTAGTTTCTTCAGAACACACAAATTATCTGAAAATGCTTTTGAAGCAATAGACACAAAAACAGCTATAAATCCAAACCCTAATATGATAGACTCAAACTTTAAACTATGTATTGTGTAGATTTACAGGTCCTACTTGCCCAGCAAAAAGGGTTTGAATAGCTCTTGCACTTTTTTCGAAACGCACACAACTGTTCATGGGCTGAAAAGGCTTTTGGAGCAATAAAAACGTAAAAACTGCTATAACTCAAAAATTCAATAAGATAAGTTCAAACTTTAAAAGACATGTTGTGCAGATGTACAAGCCCCTCTTGCACAGAAAGTTTGGGTTAGATATCTCTTGTAGTTTCTTCAGAACACACAAATTATCTGAAAATGCTTTTGAAGCAATAGACACAAAAACAGCTATAAATCCAAAACCTAATATGATAGACTCAAACTTTAAACTATATATTGTGTAGATTTACAGGTCCTACTTGCCCAGCAAAAAAGGTTTGAATAGCTCTTGCACTTTTTTCGAAACTCACAAACAACTGTTCATGGGCTGAAAAGGCTTTTGGAGCAATAAAAACGTTAAAACTGTTATAACTCAAAAATGCAATAAGATAAGTTCAAACTTTAAAAGACATGTTGTGCAGATGTACAAGCCCCTCTTGCACAGAAAGTTTGGGTTAGATATCTCTTGTAGTTTCTTCAGAACACACAAATTATCTGAAAATGCTTTTGAAGCAATAGACACAAAAACAGCTATAAATCCAAAACCTAATATGATAGACTCAAACTTTAAACTACATATTGTGTAGATTTACAGGTCCTACTTGCCCAGCAAAAAGGGTTTGAATAGCTCTTGCACTTTTTTCGAAACTCACAAACAACTGTTCATGGGCTGAAAAGGCTTTTGGAGCAATAAAAACGTTAAAACTGCTATAACTCAAAAATGCAATAAGATAAGTTCAAACTTTAAAAGACATGTTGTGCAGATGTACAAGCCCCTCTTGCACAGAAAGTTTGGGTTAGATATCTCTTGTAGTTTCTTCAGAACACACAAATTATCTGAAAATGCTTTTGAAGCAATAGACACAAAAACAGCTATAAATCCAAAACCTAATATGATAGACTCAAACTTTAAACTATGTATTGTGTAGATTTACAGGTCCTACTTGCCCTGCAAAAAGGGTTTGAATAGCTCTTGCACTTTTTTCGAAACTCACAAACAACTGTTCATGGGCTGAAAAGGCTTTTGGAGCAATAAAAACGTTAAAACTGTTATAACTCAAAAATGCAATAAGATAAGTTCAAACTTTAAAAGACATGTTGTGCAGATGTACAAGCCCCTCTTGCACAGAAAGTTTGGGTTAGATATCTCTTGTAGTTTCTTCAGAACACACAAATTATCTGAAAATGCTTTTGAAGCAATAGACACAAAAACAGCTATAAATCCAAAACCTAATATGATAGACTCAAACTTTAAACTATTTATTGTGTAGATTTACAGGTCCTACTTGCCTAGCAAAAAGGGTTTGAATAGCTCTTTCACTTTTTTTCGAAACGCACACAACTGTTCATGGGCTGAAAAGGCTTTTGGAGCAATAAAAACTTAAAACTGCCATAACTCAAAAATGCAATAAGATAAGTTCAAACTTTAAAAGACATGTTCTGCAGATGTACAAGCCCCTCTTGCACAGAAAGTTTGGGTTAGATATCTCTTGTAGTTTCTTCAGAACACACAAATTATCTGAAAATGCTTTTGAAGCAATAGACACAAAAACAGCTATAAATCCAAAACCTAATATGATAGACTCAAACTTTAAACTATATATTGTGTAGATTTACAGGTCCTACTTGCCCAGCAAAAAGGGTTTGAATAGCTCTTGCACTTTTTTCGAAACTCACAAACAACTGTTCATGGGCTGAAAAGGCTTTTGGAGCAATAAAAACGTTAAAACTGCTATAACTCAAAAATGCAATAAGATAAGTTCAAACTTTAAAAGACATGTTGTGCAGATGTACAAGCCCCTCTAGCACAGAAAGTTTGGGTTAGATATCTCTTGTAGTTTCTTCAGAACACACAAATTATCTGAAAATGCTTTTGAAGCAATAGACACAAAAACAGCTATAAATCCAAAACCTAATATGATAGACTCAAACTTTAAACTATATATTGTGTAGATTTACAGGTCCTACTTGCCCAGCAAAAAGGGTTTGAATAGCTCTTGCACTTTTTTCGAAACTCACAAACAACTGTTCATGGGCTGAAAAGGCTTTTGGAGCAATAAAAACGTTAAAACTGCTATAACTCAAAAATGCAATAAGATAAGTTCAAACTTTAAAAGACATGTTGTGCAGATGTACAAGCCCCTCTTGCACAGAAAGTTTGGGTTAGATATCTCTTGTAGTTTCTTCAGAACACACAAATTATCTGAAAATGCTTTTGAAGCAATAGACACAAAAACAGCTATAAATCCAAAACCTAATATGATAGACTCAAACTTTAAACTATGTATTGTGTAGATTTACAGGTCCTACTTGCCCTGCAAAAAGGGTTTGAATAGCTCTTGCACTTTTTTCGAAACTCACAAACAACTGTTCATGGGCTGAAAAGGCTTTTGGAGCAATAAAAACGTTAAAACTGTTATAACTCAAAAATGCAATAAGATAAGTTCAAACTTTAAAAGACATGTTGTGCAGATGTACAAGCCCCTCTTGCACAGAAAGTTTGGGTTAGATATCTCTTGTAGTTTCTTCAGAACACACAAATTATCTGAAAATGCTTTTGAAGCAATAGACACAAAAACAGCTATAAATCCAAAACCTAATATGATAGACTCAAACTTTAAACTATATATTGTGTAGATTTACAGGTCCTACTTGCCCAGCAAAAAGGGTTTGAATAGCTCTTGCACTTTTTTCGAAACTCACAAACAACTGTTCATGGGCTGAAAAGGCTTTTGGAGCAATAAAAACGTTAAAACTGCTATAACTCAAAAATGCAATAAGATAAGTTCAAACTTTAAAAAATATGTTGTGCAGATGTACAAGCCCCTCTTGCACAGAAAGTTTGGGTTAGATATCTCTTGTAGTTTCTTCAGAACACACAAATTATCTGAAAATGCTTTTGAAGCAATAGACACAAAAACAGCTATAAATCAAAAACCTAATATGATAGACTCAAACTTTAAACTATGTATTGTGTAGATTTACAGGTCCTACTTGCCCAGCAAAAAGGGTTTGAATAGCTCTTGCTCTTTTTTCGAAACGCACACAACTGTTCATGGGCTGAAAAGGCTTTTGGAGCAATAAAAACGTAAAAACTGCTATAACTCAAAAATTCAATAAGATAAGTTCAAACTTTAAAAGACATGTTGTGCAGATGTACAAGCCCCTCTTGCACAGAAAGTTTGGGTTAGATATCTCTTGTAGTTTCTTCAGAACACACAAAATATCTGAAAATGTTTTTGAAGCAATAGACACAAAAACAGCTATAAATCCAAAACCTAATATGATAGACTCAAACTTTAAACTATGTATTGTGTAGATTTACAGGTCCTACTTGCCTAGCAAAAAGGGTTTGAATAGCTCTTTCACTTTTTTTCGAAACGCACACAACTGTTCATGGGCTGAAAAGGCTTTTGGAGCAATAAAAACTTAAAAACTGCTATAACTCAAAAATGCAATAAGATAAGTTCAAACTTTAAAAAATATGTTGTGCAGATGTACAAGCCCCTCTTGCACAGAAAGTTTGGGTTAGATATCTCTTGTAGTTTCTTCAGAACACACAAATTATCTGAAAATGCTTTTGAAGCAATAGACACAAAAACAGCTATAAATCCAAAACCTAATATGATAGACTCAAACTTTAAACTATGTATTGTGTAGATTTACAGGTCCTACTTGCCCTGCAAAAAGGGTTTGAATAGCTCTTGCACTTTTTTCGAAACGCACACAACTGTTCATGGGCTGAAAAGGCTTTTGGAGCAATAAAAACGTAAAAACTGCTATAACTCAAAAATTCAATAAGATAAGTTCAAACTTTAAAAAAATATGTTGTGCAGATGTACAAGCCCCTCTTGCACAGAAAGTTTGGGTTAGATATCTCTTGTAGTTTCTTCAGAACACACAAATTATCTGAAAATGCTTTTGAAGCAATAGACACAAAAACAGCTATAAATCCAAAACCTAATATGATAGACTCAAACTTTGAACTATGTATTGTGTAGATGTACAGGTCCTACTTGCCCAGCAAAAAGGGTTTGAATAGCTCTTGCACTTTTTTTCGAAACGCACACAACTGTTCATGGGCTGAAAAGGCTTTTGGAGCAATAAAAACTTAAAAACTGCTATAACTCAAAAATGCAATAAGATAAGTTCAAACTTTAAAAGACATGTTGTGCAGATGTACAAGCCCCTCTTGCACAGAAAGTTTGGGTTAGATATCTCTTGTAGTTTCTTCAGAACACACAAATTATCTGAAAATGTTTTTGAAGCAATAGACACAAAAACAGCTATAAATCCAAAACCTAATATGATAGACTCAAACTTTAAATTATGTATTGTGTAGATTTACAGGTCCTACTTGCCTAGCAAAAAGGGTTTGAATAGCTCTTTCACTTTTTTTCGAAACGCACACAACTGTTCATGGGCTGAAAAGGCTTTTGGAGCAATGAAAAACTTAAAACTGCCATAACTCAAAAATGCAATAAGATAAGTTCAAACTTTAAAAGACATGTTGTGCAGATGTACAAGCCCCTCTTGCACAGAAAGTTTGGGTTAGATATCTCTTGTAGTTTCTTCAGAACACACAAATTATCTGAAAATGCTTTTGAAGCAATAGACACAAAAACAGCTATAAATCCAAAACCTAATATGATAGACTCAAACTTTAAACCATATATTGTGTAGATTTACAGGTCCTACTTGCCCAGCAAAAAGGGTTTGAATAGCTCTTGCACTTTTTTCGAAACTCACAAACAACTGTTCATGGGCTGAAAAGGCTTTTGGAGCAATAAAAACGTTAAAACTGCTATAACTCAAAAATGCAATAAGATAAGTTCAAACTTTAAAAGACATGTTGTGCAGATGTACAAGCCCCTCTTGCACAGAAAGTTTGGGTTAGATATATCTTGTAGTTTCTTCAGAACACACAAATGATCTAAAAATGCTTTTGAAGCAATAGACACAAAAACAGCTATAAATCCAAAACCTAATATGATAGACTCCAACTTTAAACTATATATTGTGTAGATTTACAGGTCCTACTTGCCCAGCAAAAAGGGTTCGAATAGCTTTTGCACTTTTTTCGAAAACTCACAAACAACTGTTCATGGGCTGAAAAGGCTTTTGGAGCAATAAAAACTTAAAAACTGCTATAACTCAAAAATGCAATAAGATAAGTTCAAACTTTAAAAAATATGTTGTGCAGATGTACAAGCCCCTCTTGCACAGAAAGTTTGGGTTAGATATCTCTTGTAGTTTCTTCAGAACACACAAATTATCTGAAAATGCTTTTGAAGCAATAGACACAAAAACAGCTATAAATCAAAAACCTAATATGATAGACTCAAACTTTGAACTATGTATTGTGTAGATTTACAGGTCCTACTTGCCCAGCAAAAAGGGTTTGAATAGCTCTTGCACTTTTTTTCGAAACGCACACAACTGTTCATGGGCTGAAAAGGCTTTTGGAGCAATAAAAACTTAAAAACTGCTATAACTCAAAAATGCAATAAGATAAGTTCAAACTTTAAAAGACATGTTGTGCAGATGTACAAGCCCCTCTTGCACAGAAAGTTTGGGTTAGATATCTCTTGTAGTTTCTTCAGAACACACAAATTATCTAAAAATGCTTTTGAAGCAATAGACACAAAAACAGCTATAAATCCAAAACCTAATATGATAGACTCCAACTTTGAACTATATATTGTGTAGATTTACAGGTCCTACTTGCCCAGCAAAAAGGGTTCGAATAGCTTTTGCACTTTTTTCGAAAACTCACAAACAACTGTTCATGGGCTGAAAAGGCTTTTGGAGCAATAAAAACGTTAAAACTGTTATAACTCAAAAATGCAATAAGATAAGTTCAAACTTTAAAAAATATGTTGTGCAGATGTACAAGCCCCTCTTGCACAGAAAGTTTGGGTTAGATATCTCTTGTAGTTTCTTCAGAACACACAAATTATCTGAAAATGCTTTTGAAGCAATAGACACAAAAACAGCTATAAATCCAAAACCTAATATGATAGACTAAAACTTTGAACTATGTATTGTGTAGATTTACAGGTCCTACTTGCCCAGCAAAAAGGGTTTGAATAGCTCTTGCACTTTTTTTCGAAACGCACACAACTGTTCATGGGCTGAAAAGGCTTTTGGAGCAATAAAAACTTAAAAACTGCTATAACTCAAAAATGCAATAAGATAAGTTCAAACTTTAAAAGACATGTTGTGCAGATGTACAAGCCCCTCTTGCACAGAAAGTTTGGGTTAGATATCTCTTGTAGTTTCTTCAGAACACACAAATGATCTAAAAATGCTTTTGAAGCAATAGACACAAAAACAGCTATAAATCCAAAACCTAATATGATAGACTCCAACTTTGAACTATATATTGTGTAGATTTACAGGTCCTACTTGCCCAGCAAAAAGGGTTCGAATAGCTTTTGCACTTTTTTTGAAAACTCACAAACAACTGTTCATGGGCTGAAAAGGCTTTTGGAGCAATAAAAACTTAAAAACTGCTATAACTCAAAAATGCAATAAGATAAGTTCAAACTTTAAAAAAATATGTTGTGCAGATGTACAAGCCCCTCTTGCACAGAAAGTTTGGGTTAGATATCTCTTGTAGTTTCTTCAGAACACACAAATTATCTGAAAATGCTTTTGAAGCAATAGACACAAAAACAGCTATAAATCCAAACCCTAATATGATAGACTCAAACTTTAAACTATGTATTGTGTAGATTTACAGGTCCTACTTGCCCAGCAAAAAGGGTTTGAATAGCTCTTGCACTTTTTTCGAAACGCACACAACTGTTCATGGGCTGAAAAGGCTTTTGGAGCAATAAAAACGTAAAAACTGCTATAACTCAAAAATTCAATAAGATAAGTTCAAACTTTAAAAGACATGTTGTGCAGATGTACAAGCCCCTCTTGCACAGAAAGTTTGGGTTAGATATCTCTTGTAGTTTCTTCAGAACACACAAATTATCTGAAAATGCTTTTGAAGCAATAGACACAAAAACAGCTATAAATCCAAAACCTAATATGATAGACTCAAACTTTGAACTATGTATTGTGTAGATTTACAGGTCCTACTTGCCCAGCAAAAAGGGTTTGAATAGCTCTTGCACTTTTTTTCGAAACGCACACAACTGTTCATGGGCTGAAAAGGCTTTTGGAGCAATAAAAACTTAAAAACTGCTATAACTCAAAAATGCAATAAGATAAGTTCAAACTTTAAAAAATATGTTGTGCAGATGTACAAGCCCCTCTTGCACAGAAAGTTTGGGTTAGATATCTCTTGTAGTTTCTTCAGAACACACAAATTATCTGAAAATGCTTTTGAAGCAATAGACACAAAAACAGCTATAAATCAAAAACCTAATATGATAGACTCAAACTTTAAACTATGTATTGTGTAGATTTACAGGTCCTACTTGCCCAGCAAAAAGGGTTTGAATAGCTCTTGCTCTTTTTTCGAAACGCACACAACTGTTCATGGGCTGAAAAGGCTTTTGGAGCAATAAAAACGTAAAAACTGCTATAACTCAAAAATTCAATAAGATAAGTTCAAACTTTAAAAGACATGTTGTGCAGATGTACAAGCCCCTCTTGCACAGAAAGTTTGGGTTAGATATCTCTTGTAGTTTCTTCAGAACACACAAAATATCTGAAAATGTTTTTGAAGCAATAGACACAAAAACAGCTATAAATCCAAAACCTAATATGATAGACTCAAACTTTAAACTATGTATTGTGTAGATTTACAGGTCCTACTTGCCTAGCAAAAAGGGTTTGAATAGCTCTTTCACTTTTTTTCGAAACGCACACAACTGTTCATGGGCTGAAAAGGCTTTTGGAGCAATAAAAACTTAAAAACTGCTATAACTCAAAAATGCAATAAGATAAGTTCAAACTTTAAAAAATATGTTGTGCAGATGTACAAGCCCCTCTTGCACAGAAAGTTTGGGTTAGATATCTCTTGTAGTTTCTTCAGAACACACAAATTATCTGAAAATGCTTTTGAAGCAATAGACACAAAAACAGCTATAAATCCAAAACCTAATATGATAGACTCAAACTTTAAACTATGTATTGTGTAGATTTACAGGTCCTACTTGCCCTGCAAAAAGGGTTTGAATAGCTCTTGCACTTTTTTCGAAACGCACACAACTGTTCATGGGCTGAAAAGGCTTTTGGAGCAATAAAAACGTAAAAACTGCTATAACTCAAAAATTCAATAAGATAAGTTCAAACTTTAAAAGACATGTTGTGCAGATGTACAAGCCCCTCTTGCACAGAAAGTTTGGGTTAGATATCTCTTGTAGTTTCTTCAGAACACACAAAATATCTGAAAATGTTTTTGAAGCAATAGACACAAAAACAGCTATAAATCCAAAACCTAATATGATAGACTCAAACTTTAAACTATTTATTGTGTAGATTTACAGGTCCTACTTGCCTAGCAAAAAGGGTTTGAATAGCTCTTTCACTTTTTTTCGAAACGCACACAACTGTTCATGGGCTGAAAAGGCTTTTGGAGCAATAAAAACTTAAAACTGCCATAACTCAAAAATGCAATAAGATAAGTTCAAACTTTAAAAGACATGTTCTGCAGATGTACAAGCCCCTCTTGCACAGAAAGTTTGGGTTAGATATCTCTTGTAGTTTCTTCAGAACACACAAATTATCTGAAAATGCTTTTGAAGCAATAGACACAAAAACAGCTATAAATCCAAAACCTAATATGATAGACTCAAACTTTAAACTATATATTGTGTAGATTTACAGGTCCTACTTGCCCAGCAAAAAGGGTTTGAATAGCTCTTGCACTTTTTTCGAAACTCACAAACAACTGTTCATGGGCTGAAAAGGCTTTTGGAGCAATAAAAACGTTAAAACTGCTATAACTCAAAAATGCAATAAGATAAGTTCAAACTTTAAAAGACATGTTGTGCAGATGTACAAGCCCCTCTTGCACAGAAAGTTTGGGTTAGATATCTCTTGTAGTTTCTTCAGAACACACAAATGATCTAAAAATGCTTTTGAAGCAATAGACACAAAAACAGCTATAAATCCAAAACCTAATATGATAGACTCCAACTTTGAACTATATATTGTGTAGATTTACAGGTCCTACTTGCCCAGCAAAAAGGGTTCGAATAGCTTTTGCACTTTTTTCGAAAACTCACAAACAACTGTTCATCGGCTGAAAAGGCTTTTGGAGCAATAAAAACGTTAAAACTGCTATAACTCAAAAATGCAATAAGATAAGTTCAAACTTTAAAAAATATGTTGTGCAGATGTACAAGCCCCTCTTGCACAGAAAGTTTGGGTTAGATATCTCTTGTAGTTTCTTCAGAACACACAAATTATCTGAAAATGCTTTTGAAGCAATAGACACAAAAACAGCTATAAATCAAAAACCTAATATGATAGACTCAAACTTTAAACTATGTATTGTGTAGATTTACAGGTCCTACTTGCCCAGCAAAAAGGGTTTGAATAGCTCTTGCTCTTTTTTCGAAACGCACACAACTGTTCATGGGCTGAAAAGGCTTTTGGAGTAATAAAAACGTAAAAACTGCTATAACTCAAAAATTCAATAAGATAAGTTCAAACTTTAAAAGACATGTTGTGCAGATGTACAAGCCCCTCTTGCACAGAAAGTTTGGGTTAGATATCTCTTGTAGTTTCTTCAGAACACACAAATTATCTGAAAATGTTTTTGAAGCAATAGACACAAAAACAGCTATAAATCCAAAACCTAATATGATAGACTCAAACTTTAAACTATGTATTGTGTAGATTTACAGGTCCTACTTGCCCTGCAAAAAGGGTTTGAATAGCTCTTGCACTTTTTTCGAAACGCACACAACTGTTCATGGGCTGAAAAGGCTTTTGGAGCAATAAAAACGTAAAAACTGCTATAACTCAAAAATTCAATAAGATAAGTTCAAACTTTAAAAGACATGTTGTGCAGATGTACAAGCCCCTCTTGCACAGAAAGTTTGGGTTAGATATCTCTTGTAGTTTCTTCAGAACACACAAATTATCTGAAAATGCTTTTGAAGCAATAGACACAAAAACAGCTATAAATCCAAAACCTAATATGATAGACTCAAACTTTAAACTATATATTGTGTAGATTTACAGGTCCTACTTGCCCAGCAAAAAGGGTTTGAATAGCTCTTGCACTTTTTTCGAAACTCACAAACAACTGTTCATGGGCTGAAAAGGCTTTTGGAGCAATAAAAACGTTAAAACTGTTATAACTCAAAAATGCAATAAGATAAGTTCAAACTTTAAAAGACATGTTGTGCAGATGTACAAGCCCCTCTTGCACAGAAAGTTTGGGTTAGATATCTCTTGTAGTTTCTTCAGAACACACAAATTATCTGAAAATGCTTTTGAAGCAATAGACACAAAAACAGCTATAAATCCAAAACCTAATATGATAGACTCAAACTTTAAACTATATATTGTGTAGATTTACAGGTCCTACTTGCCCAGCAAAAAGGGTTTGAATAGCTCTTGTACTTTTTTCGAAACTCACAAACAACTGTTCATGGGCTGAAAAGGCTTTTGGAGCAAAAAAAACGTTAAAACTGCTATAACTCAAAAATGCAATAAGATAAGTTCAAACTTTAAAAGACATGTTGTGCAGATGTACAAGCCCCTCTTGCACAGAAAGTTTGGGTTAGATATCTCTTGTAGTTTCTTCAGAACACACAAATTATCTGAAAATGCTTTTGAAGCAATAGACACAAAAACAGCTATAAATCCAAAACCTAATATGATAGACTCAAACTTTAAACTATGTATTGTGTAGATTTACAGGTCCTACTTGCCCTGCAAAAAGGGTTCGAATAGCTTTTGCACTTTTTTCGAAAACTCACAAACAACTGTTCATGGGCTGAAAAGGCTTTTGGAGCAATAAAAACTTAAAAACTGCTATAACTCAAAAATGCAATAAGATAAGTTCAAACTTTAAAAGACATGTTGTGCAGATGTACAAGCCCCTCTTGCACAGAAAGTTTGGGTTAGATATCTCTTGTAGTTTCTTCAGAACACACAAATTATCTGAAAATGTTTTTGAAGCAATAGACACAAAAACAGCTATAAATCCAAAACCTAATATGATAGACTCAAACTTTAAATTATGTATTGTGTAGATTTACAGGTCCTACTTGCCTAGCAAAAAGGGTTTGAATAGCTCTTTCACTTTTTTTCGAAACGCACACAACTGTTCATGGGCTGAAAAGGCTTTTGGAGCAATAAAAACTTAAAACTGCTATAACTCAAAAATGCAATAAGATAAGTTCAAACTTTAAAAGACATGTTGTGCAGATGTACAAGCCCCTCTTGCACAGAAAGTTTGGGTTAGATATCTCTTGTAGTTTCTTCAGAACACACAAATGATCTAAAAATGCTTTTGAAGCAATAGACACAAAAACAGCTATAAATCCAAAACCTAATATGATAGACTCCAACTTTAAACTATATATTGTGTAGATTTACAGGTCCTACTTGCCCAGCAAAAAGGGTTCGAATAGCTTTTGCACTTTTTTCGAAAACTCACAAACAACTGTTCATGGGCTGAAAAGGCTTTTGGAGCAATAAAAACTTAAAAACTGCTATAACTCAAAAATGCAATAAGATAAGTTCAAACTTTAAAAAATATGTTGTGCAGATGTACAAGCCCCTCTTGCACAGAAAGTTTGGGTTAGATATCTCTTGTAGTTTCTTCAGAACACACAAATTATCTGAAAATGCTTTTGAAGCAATAGACACAAAAACAGCTATAAATCAAAAACCTAATATGATAGACTCAAACTTTGAACTATGTATTGTGTAGATTTACAGGTCCTACTTGCCCAGCAAAAAGGGTTTGAATAGCTCTTGCACTTTTTTTCGAAACGCACACAACTGTTCATGGGCTGAAAAGGCTTTTGGAGCAATAAAAACTTAAAAACTGCTATAACTCAAAAATGCAATAAGATAAGTTCAAACTTTAAAAGACATGTTGTGCAGATGTACAAGCCCCTCTTGCACAGAAAGTTTGGGTTAGATATCTCTTGTAGTTTCTTCAGAACACACAAATTATCTAAAAATGCTTTTGAAGCAATAGACACAAAAACAGCTATAAATCCAAAACCTAATATGATAGACTCCAACTTTGAACTATATATTGTGTAGATTTACAGGTCCTACTTGCCCAGCAAAAAGGGTTCGAATAGCTTTTGCACTTTTTTCGAAAACTCACAAACAACTGTTCATGGGCTGAAAAGGCTTTTGGAGCAATAAAAACTTAAAAACTGCTATAACTCAAAAATGCAATAAGATAAGTTCAAACTTTAAAAGACATGTTGTGCAGATGTACAAGCCCCTCTTGCACAGAAAGTTTGGGTTAGATATCTCTTGTAGTTTCTTCAGAACACACAAATTATCTGAAAATGTTTTTGAAGCAATAGACACAAAAACAGCTATAAATCCAAAACCTAATATGATAGACTCAAACTTTAAATTATGTATTGTGTAGATTTACAGGTCCTACTTGCCTAGCAAAAAGGGTTTGAATAGCTCTTTCACTTTTTTTCGAAACGCACACAACTGTTCATGGGCTGAAAAGGCTTTTGGAGCAATAAAAACTTAAAACTGCCATAACTCAAAAATGCAATAAGATAAGTTCAAACTTTAAAAGACATGTTGTGCAGATGTACAAGCCCCTCTTGCACAGAAAGTTTGGGTTAGATATCTCTTGTAGTTTCTTCAGAACACACAAATTATCTGAAAATGCTTTTGAAGCAATAGACACAAAAACAGCTATAAATCCAAAACCTAATATGATAGACTCAAACTTTAAACTATATATTGTGTAGATTTACAGGTCCTACTTGCCCAGCAAAAAGGGTTTGAATAGCTCTTGCACTTTTTTCGAAACTCACAAACAACTGTTCATGGGCTGAAAAGGCTTTTGGAGCAATAAAAACGTTAAAACTGCTATAACTCAAAAATGCAATAAGATAAGTTCAAACTTTAAAAGACATGTTGTGCAGATGTACAAGCCCCTCTTGCACAGAAAGTTTGGGTTAGATATCTCTTGTAGTTTCTTCAGAACACACAAATGATCTAAAAATGCTTTTGAAGCAATAGACACAAAAACAGCTATAAATCCAAAACCTAATATGATAGACTCCAACTTTAAACTATATATTGTGTAGATTTACAGGTCCTACTTGCCCAGCAAAAAGGGTTCGAATAGCTTTTGCACTTTTTTCGAAAACTCACAAACAACTGTTCATGGGCTGAAAAGGCTTTTGGAGCAATAAAAACTTAAAAACTGCTATAACTCAAAAATGCAATAAGATAAGTTCAAACTTTAAAAAAATATGTTGTGCAGATGTACAAGCCCCTCTTGCACAGAAAGTTTGGGTTAGATATCTCTTGTAGTTTCTTCAGAACACACAAATTATCTGAAAATGCTTTTGAAGCAATAGACACAAAAACAGCTATAAATCCAAACCCTAATATGATAGACTCAAACTTTGAACTATGTATTGTGTAGATTTACAGGTCCTACTTGCCCAGCAAAAAGGGTTTGAATAGCTCTTGCACTTTTTTTCGAAACGCACACAACTGTTCATGGGCTGAAAAGGCTTTTGGAGCAATAAAAACGTAAAAACTGCTATAACTCAAAAATTCAATAAGATAAGTTCAAACTTTAAAAGACATGTTGTGCAGATGTACAAGCCCCTCTTGCACAGAAAGTTTGGGTTAGATATCTCTTGTAGTTTCTTCAGAACACACAAATTATCTGAAAATGTTTTTGAAGCAATAGACACAAAAACAGCTATAAATCCAAAACCTAATATGATAGACTCAAACTTTAAACTATTTATTGTGTAGATTTACAGGTCCTACTTGCCTAGCAAAAAGGGTTTGAATAGCTCTTTCACTTTTTTTCGAAACGCACACAACTGTTCATGGGCTGAAAAGGCTTTTGGAGCAATAAAAACTTAAAACTGCCATAACTCAAAAATGCAATAAGATAAGTTCAAACTTTAAAAGACATGTTCTGCAGATGTACAAGCCCCTCTTGCACAGAAAGTTTGGGTTAGATATCTCTTGTAGTTTCTTCAGAACACACAAATTATCTGAAAATGCTTTTGAAGCAATAGACACAAAAACAGCTATAAATCCAAAACCTAATATGATAGACTCAAACTTTAAACTATATATTGTGTAGATTTACAGGTCCTACTTGCCCAGCAAAAAGGGTTTGAATAGCTCTTGCACTTTTTTCGAAACTCACAAACAACTGTTCATTGGCTGAAAAGGCTTTTGGAGCAATAAAAACGTTAAAACTGCTATAACTCAAAAATGCAATAAGATAAGTTCAAACTTTAAAAGACATGTTGTGCAGATGTACAAGCCCCTCTTGCACAGAAAGTTTGGGTTAGATATCTCTTGTAGTTTCTTCAGAAAACACAAATTATCTGAAAATGCTTTTGAAGCAATAGACACAAAAACAGCTATAAATCAAAAACCTAATATGATAGACTCCAACTTTAAACTATATATTGTGTAGATTTACAGGTCCTACTTGCCCAGCAAAAAGGGTTCGAATAGCTTTTGCACTTTTTTCGAAAACTCACAAACAACTGTTCATGGGCTGAAAAGGCTTTTGGAGCAATAAAAACTTAAAAACTGCTATAACTCAAAAATGCAATAAGATAAGTTCAAACTTTAAAAAAATATGTTGTGCAGATGTACAAGCCCCTCTTGCACAGAAAGTTTGGGTTAGATATCTCTTGTAGTTTCTTCAGAACACACAAATTATCTGAAAATGCTTTTGAAGCAATAGACACAAAAACAGCTATAAATCCAAACCCTAATATGATAGACTCAAACTTTGAACTATGTATTGTGTAGATTTACAGGTCCTACTTGCCCAGCAAAAAGGGTTTGAATAGCTCTTGCACTTTTTTTCGAAACGCACACAACTGTTCATGGGCTGAAAAGGCTTTTGGAGCAATAAAAACGTAAAAACTGCTATAACTCAAAAATTCAATAAGATAAGTTCAAACTTTAAAAGACATGTTGTGCAGATGTACAAGCCCCTCTTGCACAGAAAGTTTGGGTTAGATATCTCTTGTAGTTTCTTCAGAACACACAAATTATCTGAAAATGTTTTTGAAGCAATAGACACAAAAACAGCTATAAATCCAAAACCTAATATGATAGACTCAAACTTTAAACTATTTATTGTGTAGATTTACAGGTCCTACTTGCCTAGCAAAAAGGGTTTGAATAGCTCTTTCACTTTTTTTCGAAACGCACACAACTGTTCATGGGCTGAAAAGGCTTTTGGAGCAATAAAAACTTAAAACTGCCATAACTCAAAAATGCAATAAGATAAGTTCAAACTTTAAAAGACATGTTCTGCAGATGTACAAGCCCCTCTTGCACAGAAAGTTTGGGTTAGATATCTCTTGTAGTTTCTTCAGAACACACAAATTATCTGAAAATGCTTTTGAAGCAATAGACACAAAAACAGCTATAAATCCAAAACCTAATATGATAGACTCAAACTTTAAACTATATATTGTGTAGATTTACAGGTCCTACTTGCCCAGCAAAAAGGGTTTGAATAGCTCTTGCACTTTTTTCGAAACTCACAAACAACTGTTCATTGGCTGAAAAGGCTTTTGGAGCAATAAAAACTTAAAAACTGCTATAACTCAAAAATGCAATAAGATAAGTTCAAACTTTAAAAGACATGTTGTGCAGATGTACAAGCCCCTCTTGCACAGAAAGTTTGGGTTAGATATCTCTTGTAGTTTCTTCAGAAAACACAAATTATCTGAAAATGCTTTTGAAGCAATAGACACAAAAACAGCTATAAATCAAAAACCTAATATGATAGACTCAAACTTTAAACTATGTATTGTGTAGATTTACAGGTCCTACTTGCCCAGCAAAAAGGGTTTGAATAGCTCTTGCTCTTTTTTTTCGAAACGCACACAACTGTTCATGGGCTGAAAAGGCTTTTGGAGCAATAAAAACGTAAAAACTGCTATAACTCAAAAATGCAATAAGATAAGTTCAAACTTTAAAAGACATGTTGTGCAGATGTACAAGCCCCTCTTGCACAGAAAGTTTGGGTTAGATATCTCTTGTAGTTTCTTCAGAACACACAAAATATCTGAAAATGTTTTTGAAGCAATAGACACAAAAACAGCTATAAATCCAAAACCTAATATGATAGACTCAAACTTTAAACTATGTATTGTGTAGATTTACAGGTCCTACTTGCCTAGCAAAAAGGGTTTGAATAGCTCTTTCACTTTTTTTCGAAACGCACACAACTGTTCATGGGCTGAAAAGGCTTTTGGAGCAATAAAAACTTAAAAACTGCTATAACTCAAAAATGCAATAAGATAAGTTCAAACTTTAAAAGACATGTTCTGCAGATGTACAAGCCCCTCTTGCACAGAAAGTTTGGGTTAGATATCTCTTGTAGTTTCTTCAGAACACACAAATTATCTGAAAATGCTTTTGAAGCAATAGACACAAAAACAGCTATAAATCCAAAACCTAATATGATAGACTCAAACTTTAAACTATGTATTGTGTAGATTTACAGGTCCTACTTGCCCTGCAAAAAGGGTTTGAATAGCTCTTGCACTTTTTTCGAAACGCACACAACTGTTCATGGGCTGAAAAGGCTTTTGGAGCAATAAAAACGTAAAAACTGCTATAACTCAAAAATTCAATAAGATAAGTTCAAACTTTAAAAGACATGTTGTGCAGATGTACAAGCCCCTCTTGCACAGAAAGTTTGGGTTAGATATCTCTTGTAGTTTCTTCAGAACACACAAATTATCTGAAAATGCTTTTGAAGCAATAGACACAAAAACAGCTATAAATCCAAAACCTAATATGATAGACTCAAACTTTAAACTATATATTGTGTAGATTTACAGGTCCTACTTGCCCAGCAAAAAAGGTTTGAATAGCTCTTGCACTTTTTTCGAAACTCACAAACAACTGTTCATGGGCTGAAAAGGCTTTTGGAGCAATAAAAACGTTAAAACTGTTATAACTCAAAAATGCAATAAGATAAGTTCAAACTTTAAAAAAATATGTTGTGCAGATGTACAAGCCCCTCTTGCACAGAAAGTTTGGGTTAGATATCTCTTGTAGTTTCTTCAGAACACACAAATTATCTGAAAATGCTTTTGAAGCAATAGACACAAAAACAGCTATAAATCCAAAACCTAATATGATAGACTCAAACTTTAAACTATATATTGTGTAGATTTACAGGTCCTACTTGCCCAGCAAAAAGGGTTTGAATAGCTCTTGCACTTTTTTCGAAACTCACAAACAACTGTTCATGGGCTGAAAAGGCTTTTGGAGCAATAAAAACGTTAAAACTGCTATAACTCAAAAATGCAATAAGATAAGTTCAAACTTTAAAAGACATGTTGTGCAGATGTACAAGCCCCTCTTGCACAGAAAGTTTGGGTTAGATTTCTCTTGTAGTTTCTTCAGAACACACAAATTATCTGAAAATGCTTTTGAAGCAATAGACACAAAAACAGCTATAAATCCAAAACCTAATATGATAGACTCAAACTTTAAACTATATATTGTGTAGATTTACAGGTCCTACTTGCCCAGCAAAAAAGGTTTGAATAGCTCTTGCACTTTTTTCGAAACTCACAAACAACTGTTCATGGGCTGAAAAGGCTTTTGGAGCAATAAAAACGTTAAAACTGTTATAACTCAAAAATGCAATAAGATAAGTTCAAACTTTAAAAAAATATGTTGTGCAGATGTACAAGCCCCTCTTGCACAGAAAGTTTGGGTTAGATATCTCTTGTAGTTTCTTCAGAACACACAAATTATCTGAAAATGCTTTTGAAGCAATAGACACAAAAACAGCTATAAATCCAAAACCTAATATGATAGACTCAAACTTTAAACTATATATTGTGTAGATTTACAGGTCCTACTTGCCCAGCAAAAAGGGTTTGAATAGCTCTTGCACTTTTTTCGAAACTCACAAACAACTGTTCATGGGCTGAAAAGGCTTTTGGAGCAATAAAAACGTTAAAACTGCTATAACTCAAAAATGCAATAAGATAAGTTCAAACTTTAAAAGACATGTTGTGCAGATGTACAAGCCCCTCTTGCACAGAAAGTTTGGGTTAGATTTCTCTTGTAGTTTCTTCAGAACACACAAATTATCTGAAAATGCTTTTGAAGCAATAGACACAAAAACAGCTATAAATCCAAAACCTAATATGATAGACTCAAACTTTAAACTATGTATTGTGTAGATTTACAGGTCCTACTTGCCCTGCAAAAAGGGTTTGAATAGCTCTTGCACTTTTTTCGAAACGCACACAACTGTTCATGGGCTGAAAAGGCTTTTGGAGCAATAAAAACGTAAAAACTGCTATAACTCAAAAATTCAATAAGATAAGTTCAAACTTTAAAAGACATGTTGTGCAGATGTACAAGCCCCTCTTGCACAGAAAGTTTGGGTTAGATATCTCTTGTAGTTTCTTCAGAACACACAAATTATCTGAAAATGCTTTTGAAGCAATAGACACAAAAACAGCTATAAATCCAAAACCTAATATGATAGACTCAAACTTTAAACTATATATTGTGTAGATTTACAGGTCCTACTTGCCCAGCAAAAAAGGTTTGAATAGCTCTTGCACTTTTTTCGAAACTCACAAACAACTGTTCATGGGCTGAAAAGGCTTTTGGAGCAATAAAAACGTTAAAACTGTTATAACTCAAAAATGCAATAAGATAAGTTCAAACTTTAAAAAAATATGTTGTGCAGATGTACAAGCCCCTCTTGCACAGAAAGTTTGGGTTAGATATCTCTTGTAGTTTCTTCAGAACACACAAATTATCTGAAAATGCTTTTGAAGCAATAGACACAAAAACAGCTATAAATCCAAAACCTAATATGATAGACTCAAACTTTAAACTATATATTGTGTAGATTTACAGGTCCTACTTGCCCAGCAAAAAGGGTTTGAATAGCTCTTGCACTTTTTTCGAAACTCACAAACAACTGTTCATGGGCTGAAAAGGCTTTTGGAGCAATAAAAACGTTAAAACTGCTATAACTCAAAAATGCAATAAGATAAGTTCAAACTTTAAAAGACATGTTGTGCAGATGTACAAGCCCCTCTTGCACAGAAAGTTTGGGTTAGATTTCTCTTGTAGTTTCTTCAGAACACACAAATTATCTGAAAATGCTTTTGAAGCAATAGACACAAAAACAGCTATAAATCCAAAACCTAATATGATAGACTCAAACTTTAAACTATGTATTGTGTAGATTTACAGGTCCTACTTGCCCTGCAAAAAGGGTTTGAATAGCTCTTGCACTTTTTTCGAAACGCACACAACTGTTCATGGGCTGAAAAGGCTTTTGGAGCAATAAAAACGTAAAAACTGCTATAACTCAAAAATTCAATAAGATAAGTTCAAACTTTAAAATACATGTTGTGCAGATGTACAAGCCCCTCTTGCACAGAAAGTTTGGGTTAGATATCTCTTGTAGTTTCTTGAGAACACACAAATTATCTGAAAATGCTTTTGAAGCAATAGACACAAAAACAGCTATAAATCCAAAACCTAATATGATAGACTCAAACTTTAAACTATATATTGTGTAGATTTACAGGTCCTACTTGCCCAGCAAAAAGGGTTTGAATAGCTCTTGCACTTTTTTCGAAACTCACAAACAACTGTTCATGGGCTGAAAAGGCTTTTGGAGCAATAAAAACGTTAAAACTGCTATAACTCAAAAATGCAATAAGATAAGTTCAAACTTTAAAAAATATGTTGTGCAGATGTACAAGCCCCTCTTGCACAGAAAGTTTGGGTTAGATATCTCTTGTAGTTTCTTCAGAACACACAAAATATCTGAAAATGTTTTTGAAGCAATAGACACAAAAACAGCTATAAATCCAAAACCTAATATGATAGACTCAAACTTTAAACTATGTATTGTGTAGATTTACAGAACCTACTTGCCTAGCAAAAAGGGTTTGAATAGCTCTTTCACGTTTTTTCGAAACGCACACAACTGTTCATGGGCTGAAAAGGCTTTTGGAGCAATAAAAACTTAAAAACTGCTATAACTCAAAAATGCAATAAGATAAGTTCAAACTTTAAAAAATATGTTGTGCAGATGTACAAGCCCCTCTTGCACAGAAAGTTTGGGTTAGATATCTCTTGTAGTTTCTTCAGAACACACAAATTATCTGAAAATGCTTTTGAAGCAATAGACACAAAAACAGCTATAAATCCAAAACCTAATATGATAGACTCAAACTTTAAACTATGTATTGTGTAGATTTACAGGTCCTACTTGCCCTGCAAAAAGGGTTTGAATAGCTCTTGCACTTTTTTCGAAACTCACAAACAACTGTTCATGGGCTGAAAAGGCTTTTGGAGCAATACAAACTTAAAAACTGCTATAACTCAAAAATGCAATAAGATAAGTTCAAACTTTAAAAAATATGTTGTGCAGATGTACAAGCCCCTCTTGCACAGAAAGTTTGGGTTAGATATCTCTTGTAGTTTCTTCAGAACACACAAATTATCTGAAAATGCTTTTGAAGCAATAGACACAAAAACAGCTATAAATCAAAAACCTAATATGATAGACTCAAACTTTAAACTATGTATTGTGTAGATTTACAGGTCCTACTTGCCCAGCAAAAAGGGTTTGAATAGCTCTTGCTCTTTTTTCGAAACGCACACAACTGTTCATGGGCTGAAAAGGCTTTTGGAGCAATAAAAACGTAAAAACTGCTATAACTCAAAAATTCAATAAGATAAGTTCAAACTTTAAAAGACATGTTGTGCAGATGTACAAGCCCCTCTTGCACAGAAAGTTTGGGTTAGATATCTCTTGTAGTTTCTTCAGAACACACAAATTATCTGAAAATGTTTTTGAAGCAATAGACACAAAAACAGCTATAAATCCAAAACCTAATATGATAGACTCAAACTTTAAACTATTTATTGTGTAGATTTACAGGTCCTACTTGCCTAGCAAAAAGGGTTTGAATAGCTCTTTCACTTTTTTTCGAAACGCACACAACTGTTCATGGGCTGAAAAGGCTTTTGGAGCAATAAAAACTTAAAACTGCCATAACTCAAAAATGCAATAAGATAAGTTCAAACTTTAAAAGACATGTTCTGCAGATGTACAAGCCCCTCTTGCACAGAAAGTTTGGGTTAGATATCTCTTGTAGTTTCTTCAGAACACACAAATTATCTGAAAATGCTTTTGAAGCAATAGACACAAAAACAGCTATAAATCCAAAACCTAATATGATAGACTCAAACTTTAAACTATATATTGTGTAGATTTACAGGTCCTACTTGCCCAGCAAAAAGGGTTTGAATAGCTCTTGCACTTTTTTCGAAACTCACAAACAACTGTTCATGGGCTGAAAAGGCTTTTGGAGCAATAAAAACGTTAAAACTGCTATAACTCAAAAATGCAATAAGATAAGTTCAAACTTTAAAAGACATGTTGTGCAGATGTACAAGCCCCTCTTGCACAGAAAGTTTGGGTTAGATATCTCTTGTAGTTTCTTCAGAACACACAAATGATCTAAAAATGCTTTTGAAGCAATAGACACAAAAACAGCTATAAATCCAAAACCTAATATGATAGACTCCAACTTTGAACTATATATTGTGTAGATTTACAGGTCCTACTTGCCCAGCAAAAAGGGTTCGAATAGCTTTTGCACTTTTTTCGAAAACTCACAAACAACTGTTCATGGGCTGAAAAGGCTTTTGGAGCAATAAAAACGTTAAAACTGCTATAACTCAAAAATTCAATAAGATAAGTTCAAACTTTAAAAGACATGTTGTGCAGATGTACAAGCCCCTCTTGCACAGAAAGTTTGGGTTAGATATCTCTTGTAGTTTCTTCAGAACACACAAATTATCTGAAAATGTTTTTGAAGCAATAGACACAAAAACAGCTATAAATCCAAAACCTAATATGATAGACTCAAACTTTAAACTATGTATTGTGTAGATTTACAGGTCCTACTTGCCCTGCAAAAAGGGTTTGAATAGCTCTTGCACTTTTTTCGAAACGCACACAACTGTTCATGGGCTGAAAAGGCTTTTGGAGCAATAAAAACGTAAAAACTGCTATAACTCAAAAATTCAATAAGATAAGTTCAAACTTTAAAAGACATGTTGTGCAGATGTACAAGCTCCTCTTGCACAGAAAGTTTGGGTTAGATATCTCTTGTAGTTTCTTCAGAACACACAAATTATCTGAAAATGCTTTTGAAGCAATAGACACAAAAACAGCTATAAATCCAAAACCTAATATGATAGACTCAAACTTTAAACTATATATTGTGTAGATTTACAGGTCCTACTTGCCCAGCAAAAAGGGTTTGAATAGCTCTTGCACTTTTTTCGAAACTCACAAACAACTGTTCATGGGCTGAAAAGGCTTTTGGAGCAATAAAAACGTTAAAACTGTTATAACTCAAAAATGCAATAAGATAAGTTCAAACTTTAAAAGACATGTTGTGCAGATGTACAAGCCCCTCTTGCACAGAAAGTTTGGGTTAGATATCTCTTGTAGTTTCTTCAGAACACACAAATTATCTGAAAATGCTTTTGAAGCAATAGACACAAAAACAGCTATAAATCCAAAACCTAATATGATAGACTCAAACTTTAAACTATATATTGTGTAGATTTACAGGTCCTACTTGCCCAGCAAAAAGGGTTTGAATAGCTCTTGCACTTTTTTCGAAACTCACAAACAACTGTTCATGGGCTGAAAAGGCTTTTGGAGCAATAAAAACGTTAAAACTGCTATAACTCAAAAATGCAATAAGATAAGTTCAAACTTTAAAAGACATGTTGTGCAGATGTACAAGCCCCTCTTGCACAGAAAGTTTGGGTTAGATATCTCTTGTAGTTTCTTCAGAACACACAAATTATCTGAAAATGCTTTTGAAGCAATAGACACAAAAACAGCTATAAATCCAAAACCTAATATGATAGACTCCAACTTTGAACTATATATTGTGTAGATTTACAGGTCCTACTTGCCCAGCAAAAAGGGTTCGAATAGCTTTTGCACTTTTTTCGAAAACTCACAAACAACTGTTCATGGGCTGAAAAGGCTTTTGGAGCAATAAAAACGTTAAAACTGCTATAACTCAAAAATGCAATAAGATAAGTTCAAACTTTAAAAAATATGTTGTGCAGATGTACAAGCCCCTCTTGCACAGAAAGTTTGGGTTAGATATCTCTTGTAGTTTCTTCAGAACACACAAATTATCTGAAAATGCTTTTGAAGCAATAGACACAAAAACAGCTATAAATCAAAAACCTAATATGATAGACTCAAACTTTAAACTATGTATTGTGTAGATTTACAGGTCCTACTTGCCCAGCAAAAAGGGTTTGAATAGCTCTTGCTCTTTTTTCGAAACGCACACAACTGTTCATGGGCTGAAAAGGCTTTTGGAGCAATAAAAACGTAAAAACTGCTATAACTCAAAAATTCAATAAGATAAGTTCAAACTTTAAAAGACATGTTGTGCAGATGTACAAGCCCCTCTTGCACAGAAAGTTTGGGTTAGATATCTCTTGTAGTTTCTTCAGAACACACAAATTATCTGAAAATGTTTTTGAAGCAATAGACACAAAAACAGCTATAAATCCAAAACCTAATATGATAGACTCAAACTTTAAACTATGTATTGTGTAGATTTACAGGTCCTACTTGCCCTGCAAAAAGGGTTTGAATAGCTCTTGCACTTTTTTCGAAACGCACACAACTGTTCATGGGCTGAAAAGGCTTTTGGAGCAATAAAAACGTAAAAACTGCTATAACTCAAAAATTCAATAAGATAAGTTCAAACTTTAAAAGACATGTTGTGCAGATGTACAAGCCCCTCTTGCACAGAAAGTTTGGGTTAGATATCTCTTGTAGTTTCTTCAGAACACACAAATTATCTGAAAATGCTTTTGAAGCAATAGACACAAAAACAGCTATAAATCCAAAACCTAATATGATAGACTCAAACTTTAAACTATATATTGTGTAGATTTACAGGTCCTACTTGCCCAGCAAAAAGGGTTTGAATAGCTCTTGCACTTTTTTCGAAACTCACAAACAACTGTTCATGGGCTGAAAAGGCTTTTGGAGCAATAAAAACGTTAAAACTGTTATAACTCAAAAATGCAATAAGATAAGTTCAAACTTTAAAAGACATGTTGTGCAGATGTACAAGCCCCTCTTGCACAGAAAGTTTGGGTTAGATATCTCTTGTAGTTTCTTCAGAACACACAAATTATCTGAAAATGCTTTTGAAGCAATAGACACAAAAACAGCTATAAATCCAAAACATAATATGATAGACTCAAACTTTAAACTATATATTGTGTAGATTTACAGGTCCTACTTGCCCAGCAAAAAGGGTTTGAATAGCTCTTGCACTTTTTTCGAAACTCACAAACAACTGTTCATGGGCTGAAAAGGCTTTTGGAGCAATAAAAACGTTAAAACTGCTATAACTCAAAAATACAATAAGATAAGTTCAAACTTTAAAAGACATGTTGTGCAGATGTAAATGCCCCTCTTGCACAGAAAGTTTGGGTTAGATATCTCTTGTAGTTTCTTCAGAACACACAAATTATCTGAAAATGCTTTTGAAGCAATAGACACAAAAACAGCTATAAATCCAAAACCTAATATGATAGACTCAAACTTTAAACTATGTATTGTGTAGATTTACAGGTCCTACTTGCCCTGCAAAAAGGGTTCGAATAGCTTTTGCACTTTTTTCGAAAACTCACAAACAACTGTTCATGGGCTGAAAAGGCTTTTGGAGCAATAAAAACTTAAAAACTGCTATAACTCAAAAATGCAATAAGATAAGTTCAAACTTTAAAAGACATGTTGTGCAGATGTACAAGCCCCTCTTGCACAGAAAGTTTGGGTTAGATATCTCTTGTAGTTTCTTCAGAACACACAAATTATCTGAAAATGTTTTTGAAGCAATAGACACAAAAACAGCTATAAATCCAAAACCTAATATGATAGACTCAAACTTTAAATTATGTATTGTGTAGATTTACAGGTCCTACTTGCCTAGTAAAAAGGGTTTGAATAGCTCTTTCACTTTTTTTCGAAACGCACACAACTGTTCATGGGCTGAAAAGGCTTTTGGAGCAATAAAAACTTAAAACTGCTATAACTCAAAAATGCAATAAGATAAGTTCAAACTTTAAAAGACATGTTGTGCAGATGTACAAGCCCCTCTTGCACAGAAAGTTTGGGTTAGATATCTCTTGTAGTTTCTTCAGAACACACAAATGATCTAAAAATGCTTTTGAAGCAATAGACACAAAAACAGCTATAAATCCAAAACCTAATATGATAGACTCCAACTTTAAACTATATATTGTGTAGATTTACAGGTCCTACTTGCCCAGCAAAAAGGGTTCGAATAGCTTTTGCACTTTTTTCGAAAACTCACAAACAACTGTTCATGGGCTGAAAAGGCTTTTGGAGCAATAAAAACTTAAAAACTGCTATAACTCAAAAATGCAATAAGATAAGTTCAAACTTTAAAAAATATGTTGTGCAGATGTACAAGCCCCTCTTGCACAGAAAGTTTGGGTTAGATATCTCTTGTAGTTTCTTCAGAACACACAAATTATCTGAAAATGCTTTTGAAGCAATAGACACAAAAACAGCTATAAATCAAAAACCTAATATGATAGACTCAAACTTTGAACTATGTATTGTGTAGATTTACAGGTCCTACTTGCCCAGCAAAAAGGGTTTGAATAGCTCTTGCACTTTTTTTCGAAACGCACACAACTGTTCATGGGCTGAAAAGGCTTTTGGAGCAATAAAAACTTAAAAACTGCTATAACTCAAAAATGCAATAAGATAAGTTCAAACTTTAAAAGACATGTTGTGCAGATGTACAAGCCCCTCTTGCACAGAAAGTTTGGGTTAGATATCTCTTGTAGTTTCTTCAGAACACACAAATTATCTAAAAATGCTTTTGAAGCAATAGACACAAAAACAGCTATAAATCCAAAACCTAATATGATAGACTCCAACTTTGAACTATATATTGTGTAGATTTACAGGTCCTACTTGCCCAGCAAAAAGGGTTCGAATAGCTTTTGCACTTTTTTCGAAAACTCACAAACAACTGTTCATGGGCTGAAAAGGCTTTTGGAGCAATAAAAACTTAAAAACTGCTATAACTCAAAAATGCAATAAGATAAGTTCAAACTTTAAAAGACATGTTGTGCAGATGTACAAGCCCCTCTTGCACAGAAAGTTTGGGTTAGATATCTCTTGTAGTTTCTTCAGAACACACAAATTATCTGAAAATGTTTTTGAAGCAATAGACACAAAAACAGCTATAAATCCAAAACCTAATATGATAGACTCAAACTTTAAATTATGTATTGTGTAGATTTACAGGTCCTACTTGCCTAGCAAAAAGGGTTTGAATAGCTCTTTCACTTTTTTTCGAAACGCACACAACTGTTCATGGGCTGAAAAGGCTTTTGGAGCAATAAAAACTTAAAACTGCCATAACTCAAAAATGCAATAAGATAAGTTCAAACTTTAAAAGACATGTTGTGCAGATGTACAAGCCCCTCTTGCACAGAAAGTTTGGGTTAGATATCTCTTGTAGTTTCTTCAGAACACACAAATTATCTGAAAATGCTTTTGAAGCAATATACACAAAAACAGCTATAAATCCAAAACCTAATATGATAGACTCAAACTTTAAACTAAATATTGTGTAGATTTACAGGTCCTACTTGCCCAGCAAAAAGGGTTTGAATAGCTCTTGCACTTTTTTCGAAACTCACAAACAACTGTTCATGGGCTGAAAAGGCTTTTGGAGCAATAAAAACGTTAAAACTGCTATAACTCAAAAATGCAATAAGATAAGTTCAAACTTTAAAAGACATGTTGTGCAGATGTACAAGCCCCTCTTGCACAGAAAGTTTGGGTTAGATATCTCTTGTAGTTTCTTCAGAACACACAAATGATCTAAAAATGCTTTTGAAGCAATAGACACAAAAACAGCTATAAATCCAAAACCTAATATGATAGACTCCAACTTTAAACTATATATTGTGTAGATTTACAGGTCCTACTTGCCCAGCAAAAAGGGTTCGAATAGCTTTTGCACTTTTTTCGAAAACTCACAAACAACTGTTCATGGGCTGAAAAGGCTTTTGGAGCAATAAAAACTTAAAAACTGCTATAACTCAAAAATGCAATAAGATAAGTTCAAACTTTAAAAAATATGTTGTGCAGATGTACAAGCCCCTCTTGCACAGAAAGTTTGGGTTAGATATCTCTTGTAGTTTCTTCAGAACACACAAATTATCTGAAAATGCTTTTGAAGCAATAGACACAAAAACAGCTATAAATCAAAAACCTAATAAGATAGACTCAAACTTTGAACTATGTATTGTGTAGATTTACAGGTCCTACTTGCCCAGCAAAAAGGGTTTGAATAGCTCTTGCACTTTTTTTTCGAAACGCACACAACTGTTCATGGGCTGAAAAGGCTTTTGGAGCAATAAAAACGTTAAAACTGCTATAACTCAAAAATGCAATAAGATAAGTTCAAACTTTAAAAGACATGTTGTGCAGATGTACAAGCCCCTCTTGCACAGAAAGTTTGGGTTAGATATCTCTTGTAGTTTCTTCAGAACACACAAATGATCTAAAAATGCTTTTGAAGCAATAGACACAAAAACAGCTATAAATCCAAAACCTAATATGATAGACTCCAACTTTAAACTATGTATTGTGTAGATTTACAGGTCCTACTTGCCCAGCAAAAAGGGTTCGAATAGCTTTTGCACTTTTTTCGAAAACTCACAAACAACTGTTCATGGGCTGAAAAGGCTTTTGGAGCAATAAAAACTTAAAAACTGCTATAACTCAAAAATGCAATAAGATAAGTTCAAACTTTAAAAAATATATTGTGCAGATGTACAAGCCCCTCTTGCACAGAAAGTTTGGGTTAGATATCTCTTGTAGTTTCTTCAGAACACACAAATTATCTGAAAATGCTTTTGAAGCAATAGACACAAAAACAGCTATAAATCAAAAACCTAATATGATAGACTCAAACTTTGAACTATGTATTGTGTAGATTTACAGGTCCTACTTGCCCAGCAAAAAGGGTTTGAATAGCTCTTGCACTTTTTTTCGAAACGCACACAACTGTTCATGGGCTGAAAAGGCTTTTGGAGCAATAAAAACTTAAAAACTGCTATAACTCAAAAATGCAATAAGATAAGTTCAAACTTTAAAAGACATGTTGTGCAGATGTACAAGCCCCTCTTGCACAGAAAGTTTGGGTTAGATATCTCTTGTAGTTTCTTCAGAACACACAAATTATCTGAAAATGCTTTTGAAGCAATAGACACAAAAACAGCTATAAATCAAAAACCTAATATGATAGACTCAAACTTTGAACTATGTATTGTGTAGATTTACAGGTCCTACTTGCCCAGCAAAAAGGGTTTGAATAGCTCTTGCACTTTTTTTCGAAACGCACACAACTGTTCATGGGCTGAAAAGGCTTTTGGAGCAATAAAAACTTAAAAACTGCTATAACTCAAAAATGCAATAAGATAAGTTCAAACTTTAAAAAATATGTTGTGCAGATGTACAAGCCCCTCTTGCACAGAAAGTTTGGGTTAGATATCTCTTGTAGTTTCTTCAGAACACACAAATTATCTGAAAATGCTTTTGAAGCAATAGACACAAAAACAGCTATAAATCAAAAACCTAATATGATAGACTCAAACTTTGAACTATGTATTGTGTAGATTTACAGGTCCTACTTGCCCAGCAAAAAGGGTTTGAATAGCTCTTGCACTTTTTTTCGAAACGCACACAACTGTTCATGGGCTGAAAAGGCTTTTGGAGCAATAAAAACTTAAAAACTGCTATAACTCAAAAATGCAATAAGATAAGTTCAAACTTTAAAAGACATGTTGTGCAGATGTACAAGCCCCTCTTGCACAGAAAGTTTGGGTTAGATATCTCTTGTAGTTTCTTCAGAACACACAAATTATCTGAAAATGCTTTTGAAGCAATAGACACAAAAACAGCTATAAATCCAAACCCTAATATGATAGACTCAAACTTTAAACTATGTATTGTGTAGATTTACAGGTCCTACTTGCCCAGCAAAAAGGGTTTGAATAGCTCTTGCACTTTTTTCGAAACGCACACAACTGTTCATGGGCTGAAAAGGCTTTTGGAGCAATAAAAACGTAAAAACTGCTATAACTCAAAAATTCAATAAGATAAGTTCAAACTTTAAAAGACATGTTGTGCAGATGTACAAGCCCCTCTTGCACAGAAAGTTTGGGTTAGATATCTCTTGTAGTTTCTTCAGAACACACAAATTATCTGAAAATGTTTTTGAAGCAATAGACACAAAAACAGCTATAAATCCAAAACCTAATATGATAGACTCAAACTTTAAACTATTTATTGTGTAGATTTACAGGTCCTACTTGCCTAGCAAAAAGGGTTTGAATAGCTCTTTCACTTTTTTTCGAAACGCACACAACTGTTCATGGGCTGAAAAGGCTTTTGGAGCAATAAAAACTTAAAACTGCCATAACTCAAAAATGCAATAAGATAAGTTCAAACTTTAAAAGACATGTTCTGCAGATGTACAAGCCCCTCTTGCACAGAAAGTTTGGGTTAGATATCTCTTGTAGTTTCTTCAGAACACACAAATTATCTGAAAATGCTTTTGAAGCAATAGACACAAAAACAGCTATAAATCCAAAACCTAATATGATAGACTCAAACTTTAAACTATATATTGTGTAGATTTACAGGTCCTACTTGCCCAGCAAAAAAGGGTTTGAATAGCTCTTGCACTTTTTTCGAAACTCACAAACAACTGTTCATTGGCTGAAAAGGCTTTTGGAGCAATAAAAACGTTAAAACTGCTATAACTCAAAAATGCAATAAGATAAGTTCAAACTTTAAAAGACATGTTGTGCAGATGTACAAGCCCCTCTTGCACAGAAAGTTTGGGTTAGATATCTCTTGTAGTTTCTTCAGAACACACAAAATATCTGAAAATGTTTTTGAAGCAATAGACACAAAAACAGCTATAAATCCAAAACCTAATATGATAGACTCAAACTTTAAACTATGTATTGTGTAGATTTACAGGTCCTACTTGCCTAGCAAAAAGGGTTTGAATAGCTCTTTCACTTTTTTTCGAAACGCACACAACTGTTCATGGGCTGAAAAGGCTTTTGGAGCAATAAAAACTTAAAAACTGCTATAACTCAAAAATGCAATAAGATAAGTTCAAACTTTAAAAGACATGTTCTGCAGATGTACAAGCCCCTCTTGCACAGAAAGTTTGGGTTAGATATCTCTTGTAGTTTCTTCAGAACACACAAATTATCTGAAAATGCTTTTGAAGCAATAGACACAAAAACAGCTATAAATCCAAAACCTAATATGATAGACTCAAACTTTAAACTATGTATTGTGTAGATTTACAGGTCCTACTTGCCCTGCAAAAAGGGTTTGAATAGCTCTTGCACTTTTTTCGAAACGCACACAACTGTTCATGGGCTGAAAAGGCTTTTGGAGCAATAAAAACGTAAAAACTGCTATAACTCAAAAATTCAATAAGATAAGTTCAAACTTTAAAAGACATGTTGTGCAGATGTACAAGCCCCTCTTGCACAGAAAGTTTGGGTTAGATATCTCTTGTAGTTTCTTCAGAACACACAAATTATCTGAAAATGCTTTTGAAGCAATAGACACAAAAACAGCTATAAATCCAAAACCTAATATGATAGACTCAAACTTTAAACTATATATTGTGTAGATTTACAGGTCCTACTTGCCCAGCAAAAAAGGTTTGAATAGCTCTTGCACTTTTTTCGAAACTCACAAACAACTGTTCATGGGCTGAAAAGGCTTTTGGAGCAATAAAAACGTTAAAACTGTTATAACTCAAAAATGCAATAAGATAAGTTCAAACTTTAAAAGACATGTTGTGCAGATGTACAAGCCCCTCTTGCACAGAAAGTTTGGGTTAGATATCTCTTGTAGTTTCTTCAGAACACACAAATTATCTGAAAATGCTTTTGAAGCAATAGACACAAAAACAGCTATAAATCCAAAACCTAATATGATAGACTCAAACTTTAAACTATATATTGTGTAGATTTACAGGTCCTACTTGCCCAGCAAAAAGGGTTTGAATAGCTCTTGCACTTTTTTCGAAACTCACAAACAACTGTTCATGGGCTGAAAAGGCTTTTGGAGCAATAAAAACGTTAAAACTGCTATAACTCAAAAATGCAATAAGATAAGTTCAAACTTTAAAAGACATGTTGTGCAGATGTACAAGCCCCTCTTGCACAGAAAGTTTGGGTTAGATTTCTCTTGTAGTTTCTTCAGAACACA
Organism: Eucyclogobius newberryi; assembly: GCF_026437365.1. Lineage (NCBI taxonomy): Eukaryota > Metazoa > Chordata > Actinopteri > Gobiiformes > Gobiidae > Eucyclogobius > Eucyclogobius newberryi. The sequence continues at coordinate 14,751,195 of NW_027316532.1, forward strand.
CAAATTATCTGAAAATGCTTTTGAAGCAATAGACACAAAAACAGCTATAAATCCAAAACCTAATATGATAGACTCAAACTTTAAACTATGTATTGTGTAGATTTACAGGTCCTACTTGCCCAGCAAAAAGGGTTTGAATAGCTCTTGCACTTTTTTTCGAAACGCACACAACTGTTCATGGGCTGAAAAGGCTTTTGGAGCAATAAAAACTTAAAAACTGCTATAACTCAAAAATGCAATAAGATAAGTTCAAACTTTAAAAGACATGTTCTGCAGATGTACAAGCCCCTCTTGCACAGAAAGTTTGGGTTAGATATCTCTTGTAGTTTCTTCAGAACACACAAATTATCTGAAAATGCTTTTGAAGCAATAGACACAAAAACAGCTATAAATCCAAAACCTAATATGATAGACTCAAACTTTAAACTATGTATTGTGTAGATTCACAGGTCCTACTTGCCCTGCAAAAAGGGTTTGAATAGCTCTTGCACTTTTTTCGAAACGCACACAACTGTTCATGGGCTGAAAAGGCTTTTGGAGCAATAAAAACGTAAAAACTGCTATAACTCAAAAATTCAATAAGATAAGTTCAAACTTTAAAAAAATATGTTGTGCAGATGTACAAGCCCCTCTTGCACAGAAAGTTTGGGTTAGATATCTCTTGTAGTTTCTTCAGAACACACAAATTATCTGAAAATGCTTTTGAAGCAATAGACACAAAAACAGCTATAAATCCAAAACCTAATATGATAGACTCAAACTTTGAACTATGTATTGTGTAGATTTACAGGTCCTACTTGCCCAGCAAAAAGGGTTTGAATAGCTCTTGCACTTTTTTTCGAAACGCACACAACTGTTCATGGGCTGAAAAGGCTTTTGGAGCAATAAAAACTTAAAAACTGCTATAACTCAAAAATGCAATAAGATAAGTTCAAACTTTAAAAGACATGTTGTGCAGATGTACAAGCCCCTCTTGCACAGAAAGTTTGGGTTAGATATCTCTTGTAGTTTCTTCAGAACACACAAATTATCTGAAAATGTTTTTGAAGCAATAGACACAAAAACAGCTATAAATCCAAAACCTAATATGATAGACTCAAACTTTAAATTATGTATTGTGTAGATTTACAGGTCCTACTTGCCTAGCAAAAAGGGTTTGAATAGCTCTTTCACTTTTTTTCGAAACGCACACAACTGTTCATGGGCTGAAAAGGCTTTTGGAGCAATAAAAACGTTAAAACTGCTATAACTCAAAAATGCAATAAGATAAGTTCAAACTTTAAAAGACATGTTGTGCAGATGTACAAGCCCCTCTTGCACAGAAAGTTTGGGTTAGATATCTCTTGTAGTTTCTTCAGAACACACAAATGATCTAAAAATGCTTTTGAAGCAATAGACACAAAAACAGCTATAAATCCAAAACCTAATATGATAGACTCCAACTTTAAACTATATATTGTGTAGATTTACAGGTCCTACTTGCCCAGCAAAAAGGGTTCGAATAGCTTTTGCACTTTTTTCGAAAACTCACAAACAACTGTTCATGGGCTGAAAAGGCTTTTGGAGCAATAAAAACTTAAAAACTGCTATAACTCAAAAATGCAATAAGATAAGTTCAAACTTTAAAAAAATATGTTGTGCAGATGTACAAGCCCCTCTTGCACAGAAAGTTTGGGTTAGATATCTCTTGTAGTTTCTTCAGAACACACAAATTATCTGAAAATGCTTTTGAAGCAATAGACACAAAAACAGCTATAAATCCAAAACCTAATATGATAGACTCAAACTTTGAACTATGTATTGTGTAGATTTACAGGTCCTACTTGCCCAGCAAAAAGGGTTTGAATAGCTCTTGCACTTTTTTTCGAAACGCACACAACTGTTCATGGGCTGAAAAGGCTTTTGGAGCAATAAAAACTTAAAAACTGCTATAACTCAAAAATGCAATAAGATAAGTTCAAACTTTAAAAGACATGTTGTGCAGATGTACAAGCCCCTCTTGCACAGAAAGTTTGGGTTAGATATCTCTTGTAGTTTCTTCAGAACACACAAATTATCTAAAAATGCTTTTGAAGCAATAGACACAAAAACAGCTATAAATCCAAAACCTAATATGATAGACTCCAACTTTGAACTATATATTGTGTAGATTTACAGGTCCTACTTGCCCAGCAAAAAGGGTTCGAATAGCTTTTGCACTTTTTTCGAAAACTCACAAACAACTGTTCATGGGCTGAAAAGGCTTTTGGAGCAATAAAAACGTTAAAACTGTTATAACTCAAAAATGCAATAAGATAAGTTCAAACTTTAAAAAATATGTTGTGCAGATGTACAAGCCCCTCTTGCACAGAAAGTTTGGGTTAGATATCTCTTGTAGTTTCTTCAGAACACACAAATTATCTGAAAATGCTTTTGAAGCAATAGACACAAAAACAGCTATAAATCCAAAACCTAATATGATAGACTAAAACTTTGAACTATGTATTGTGTAGATTTACAGGTCCTACTTGCCCAGCAAAAAGGGTTTGAATAGCTCTTGCACTTTTTTTCGAAACGCACACAACTGTTCATGGGCTGAAAAGGCTTTTGGAGCAATAAAAACTTAAAAACTGCTATAACTCAAAAATGCAATAAGATAAGTTCAAATTTTAAAAGACATGTTGTGCAGATGTACAAGCCCCTCTTGCACAGAAAGTTTGGGTTAGATATCTCTTGTAGTTTCTTCAGAACACACAAATGATCTAAAAATGCTTTTGAAGCAATAGACACAAAAACAGCTATAAATCCAAAACCTAATATGATAGACTCCAACTTTGAACTATATATTGTGTAGATTTACAGGTCCTACTTGCCCAGCAAAAAGGGTTCGAATAGCTTTTGCACTTTTTTTGAAAACTCACAAACAACTGTTCATGGGCTGAAAAGGCTTTTGGAGCAATAAAAACTTAAAAACTGCTATAACTCAAAAATGCAATAAGATAAGTTCAAACTTTAAAAAATATGTTGTGCAGATGTACAAGCCCCTCTTGCACAGAAAGTTTGGGTTAGATATCTCTTGTAGTTTCTTCAGAACACACAAATTATCTGAAAATGCTTTTGAAGCAATAGACACAAAAACAGCTATAAATCCAAACCCTAATATGATAGACTCAAACTTTAAACTATGTATTGTGTAGATTTACAGGTCTTACTTGCCCAGCAAAAAGGGTTTGAATAGCTCTTGCACTTTTTTCGAAACGCACACAACTGTTCATGGGCTGAAAAGGCTTTTGGAGCAATAAAAACGTAAAAACTGCTATAACTCAAAAATTCAATAAGATAAGTTCAAACTTTAAAAGACATGTTGTGCAGATGTACAAGCCCCTCTTGCACAGAAAGTTTGGGTTAGATATCTCTTGTAGTTTCTTCAGAACACACAAAATATCTGAAAATGTTTTTGAAGCAATAGACACAAAAACAGCTATAAATCCAAAACCTAATATGATAGACTCAAACTTTAAACTATGTATTGTGTAGATTTACAGGTCCTACTTGCCTAGCAAAAAGGGTTTGAATAGCTCTTTCACTTTTTTTCGAAACGCACACAACTGTTCATGGGCTGAAAAGGCTTTTGGAGCAATAAAAACTTAAAAACTGCTATAACTCAAAAATGCAATAAGATAAGTTCAAACTTTAAAAAATATGTTGTGCAGATGTACAAGCCCCTCTTGCACAGAAAGTTTGGGTTAGATATCTCTTGTAGTTTCTTCAGAACACACAAATTATCTGAAAATGCTTTTGAAGCAATAGACACAAAAACAGCTATAAATCCAAAACCTAATATGATAGACTCAAACTTTAAACTATGTATTGTGTAGATTTACAGGTCCTACTTGCCCTGCAAAAAGGGTTTGAATAGCTCTTGCACTTTTTTCGAAACGCACACAACTGTTCATGGGCTGAAAAGGCTTTTGGAGCAATAAAAACTTAAAAACTGCTATAACTCAAAAATTCAATAAGATAAGTTCAAACTTTAAAAGACATGTTGTGCAGATGTACAAGCCCCTCTTGCACAGAAAGTTTGGGTTAGATATCTCTTGTAGTTTCTTCAGAACACACAAATTATCTGAAAATGTTTTTGAAGCAATAGACACAAAAACAGCTATAAATCCAAAACCTAATATGATAGACTCAAACTTTAAACTATTTATTGTGTAGATTTACAGGTCCTACTTGCCTAGCAAAAAGGGTTTGAATAGCTCTTTCACTTTTTTTCGAAACGCACACAACTGTTCATGGGCTGAAAAGGCTTTTGGAGCAATAAAAACTTAAAACTGCCATAACTCAAAAATGCAATAAGATAAGTTCAAACTTTAAAAGACATGTTGTGCAGATGTACAAGCCCCTCTTGCACAGAAAGTTTGGGTTAGATATCTCTTGTAGTTTCTTCAGAACACACAAATTATCTGAAAATGCTTTTGAAGCAATAGACACAAAAACAGCTATAAATCCAAAACCTAATATGATAGACTCAAACTTTAAACTATATATTGTGTAGATTTACAGGTCCTACTTGCCCAGCAAAAAGGGTTCGAATAGCTTTTGCACTTTTTTCGAAAACTCACAAACAACTGTTCATGGGCTGAAAAGGCTTTTGGAGCAATAAAAACGTTAAAACTGCTATAACTCAAAAATGCAATAAGATAAGTTCAAACTTTAAAAAATATGTTGTGCAGATGTACAAGCCCCTCTTGCACAGAAAGTTTGGGTTAGATATCTCTTGTAGTTTCTTCAGAACACACAAATTATCTGAAAATGCTTTTGAAGCAATAGACACAAAAACAGCTATAAATCAAAAACCTAATATGATAGACTCAAACTTTAAACTATGTATTGTGTAGATTTACAGGTCCTACTTGCCCAGCAAAAAGGGTTTGAATAGCTCTTGCTCTTTTTTCGAAACGCACACAACTGTTCATGGGCTGAAAAGGCTTTTGGAGCAATAAAAACGTAAAAACTGCTATAACTCAAAAATTCAATAAGATAAGTTCAAACTTTAAAAGACATGTTGTGCAGATGTACAAGCCCCTCTTGCACAGAAAGTTTGGGTTAGATATCTCTTGTAGTTTCTTCAGAACACACAAATTATCTGAAAATGTTTTTGAAGCAATAGACACAAAAACAGCTATAAATCCAAAACCTAATATGATAGACTCAAACTTTAAACTATTTATTGTGTAGATTTACAGGTCCTACTTGCCTAGCAAAAAGGGTTTGAATAGCTCTTTCACTTTTTTTCGAAACGCACACAACTGTTCATGGGCTGAAAAGGCTTTTGGAGCAATAAAAACTTAAAACTGCCATAACTCAAAAATGCAATAAGATAAGTTCAAACTTTAAAAGACATGTTGTGCAGATGTACAAGCCCCTCTTGCACAGAAAGTTTGGGTTAGATATCTCTTGTAGTTTCTTCAGAACACACAAATTATCTGAAAATGCTTTTGAAGCAATAGACACAAAAACAGCTATAAATCCAAAACCTAATATGATAGACTCAAACTTTAAACTATATATTGTGTAGATTTACAGGTCCTACTTGCCCAGCAAAAAGGGTTCGAATAGCTTTTGCACTTTTTTCGAAAACTCACAAACAACTGTTCATGGGCTGAAAAGGCTTTTGGAGCAATAAAAACGTTAAAACTGCTATAACTCAAAAATGCAATAAGATAAGTTCAAACTTTAAAAAATATGTTGTGCAGATGTACAAGCCCCTCTTGCACAGAAAGTTTGGGTTAGATATCTCTTGTAGTTTCTTCAGAACACACAAATTATCTGAAAATGCTTTTGAAGCAATAGACACAAAAACAGCTATAAATCAAAAACCTAATATGATAGACTCAAACTTTAAACTATGTATTGTGTAGATTTACAGGTCCTACTTGCCCAGCAAAAAGGGTTTGAATAGCTCTTGCTCTTTTTTCGAAACGCACACAACTGTTCATGGGCTGAAAAGGCTTTTGGAGCAATAAAAACGTAAAAACTGCTATAACTCAAAAATTCAATAAGATAAGTTCAAACTTTAAAAGACATGTTGTGCAGATGTACAAGCCCCTCTTGCACAGAAAGTTTGGGTTAGATATCTCTTGTAGTTTCTTCAGAACACACAAATTATCTGAAAATGCTTTTGAAGCAATAGACACAAAAACAGCTATAAATCCAAAACCTAATATGATAGACTCAAACTTTAAACTATGTATTGTGTAGATTTACAGGTCCTACTTGCCCAGCAAAAAGGGTTTGAATAGCTCTTGCTCTTTTTTCGAAACGCACACAACTGTTCATGGGCTGAAAAGGCTTTTGGAGCAATAAAAACGTAAAAACTGCTATAACTCAAAAATTCAATAAGATAAGTTCAAACTTTAAAAGACATGTTGTGCAGATGTACAAGCCCCTCTTGCACAGAAAGTTTGGGTTAGATATCTCTTGTAGTTTCTTCAGAACACACAAAATATCTGAAAATGTTTTTGAAGCAATAGACACAATAACAGCTATAAATCCAAAACCTAATATGATAGACTCAAACTTTAAACTATGTATTGTGTAGATTTACAGGTCCTACTTGCCTAGCAAAAAGGGTTTGAATAGCTCTTTCACTTTTTTTCGAAACGCACACAACTGTTCATGGGCTGAAAAGGCTTTTGGAGCAATAAAAACTTAAAAACTGCTATAACTCAAAAATGCAATAAGATAAGTTCAAACTTTAAAAAATATGTTGTGCAGATGTACAAGCCCCTCTTGCACAGAAAGTTTGGGTTAGATATCTCTTGTAGTTTCTTCAGAACACACAAATTATCTGAAAATGCTTTTGAAGCAATAGACACAAAAACAGCTATAAATCCAAAACCTAATATGATAGACTCAAACTTTAAACTATGTATTGTGTAGATTTACAGGTCCTACTTGCCCTGCAAAAAGGGTTTGAATAGCTCTTGCACTTTTTTCGAAACGCACACAACTGTTCATGGGCTGAAAAGGCTTTTGGAGCAATAAAAACTTAAAAACTGCTATAACTCAAAAATTCAATAAGATAAGTTCAAACTTTAAAAGACATGTTGTGCAGATGTACAAGCCCCTCTTGCACAGAAAGTTTGGGTTAGATATCTCTTGTAGTTTCTTCAGAACACACAAATTATCTGAAAATGTTTTTGAAGCAATAGACACAAAAACAGCTATAAATCCAAAACCTAATATGATAGACTCAAACTTTAAACTATTTATTGTGTAGATTTACAGGTCCTACTTGCCTAGCAAAAAGGGTTTGAATAGCTCTTTCACTTTTTTTCGAAACGCACACAACTGTTCATGGGCTGAAAAGGCTTTTGGAGCAATAAAAACTTAAAACTGCCATAACTCAAAAATGCAATAAGATAAGTTCAAACTTTAAAAGACATGTTCTGCAGATGTACAAGCCCCTCTTGCACAGAAAGTTTGGGTTAGATATCTCTTGTAGTTTCTTCAGAACACACAAATTATCTGAAAATGCTTTTGAAGCAATAGACACAAAAACAGCTATAAATCCAAAACCTAATATGATAGACTCAAACTTTAAACTATATATTGTGTAGATTTACAGGTCCTACTTGCCCAGCAAAAAGGGTTCGAATAGCTTTTGCACTTTTTTCGAAAACTCACAAACAACTGTTCATGGGCTGAAAAGGCTTTTGGAGCAATAAAAACGTTAAAACTGCTATAACTCAAAAATGCAATAAGATAAGTTCAAACTTTAAAAAATATGTTGTGCAGATGTACAAGCCCCTCTTGCACAGAAAGTTTGGGTTAGATATCTCTTGTAGTTTCTTCAGAACACACAAATTATCTGAAAATGCTTTTGAAGCAATAGACACAAAAACAGCTATAAATCAAAAACCTAATATGATAGACTCAAACTTTAAACTATGTATTGTGTAGATTTACAGGTCCTACTTGCCCAGCAAAAAGGGTTTGAATAGCTCTTGCTCTTTTTTCGAAACGCACACAACTGTTCATGGGCTGAAAAGGCTTTTGGAGCAATAAAAACGTAAAAACTGCTATAACTCAAAAATTCAATAAGATAAGTTCAAACTTTAAAAGACATGTTGTGCAGATGTACAAGCCCCTCTTGCACAGAAAGTTTGGGTTAGATATCTCTTGTAGTTTCTTCAGAACACACAAATTATCTGAAAATGTTTTTGAAGCAATAGACACAAAAACAGCTATAAATCCAAAACCTAATATGATAGACTCAAACTTTAAACTATGTATTGTGTAGATTTACAGGTCCTACTTGCCCTGCAAAAAGGGTTTGAATAGCTCTTGCACTTTTTTCGAAACGCACACAACTGTTCATGGGCTGAAAAGGCTTTTGGAGCAATAAAAACGTAAAAACTGCTATAACTCAAAAATTCAATAAGATAAGTTCAAACTTTAAAAGACATGTTGTGCAGATGTACAAGCCCCTCTTGCACAGAAAGTTTGGGTTAGATATCTCTTGTAGTTTCTTCAGAACACACAAATTATCTGAAAATGCTTTTGAAGCAATAGACACAAAAACAGCTATAAATCCAAAACCTAATATGATAGACTCAAACTTTAAACTATGTATTGTGTAGATTTACAGGTCCTACTTGCCCTGCAAAAAGGGTTTGAATAGCTCTTGCACTTTTTTCGAAACGCACACAACTGTTCATGGGCTGAAAAGGCTTTTGGAGCAATAAAAACGTAAAAACTGCTATAACTCAAAAATTCAATAAGATAAGTTCAAACTTTAAAAAAATATGTTGTGCAGATGTACAAGCCCCTCTTGCACAGAAAGTTTGGGTTAGATATCTCTTGTAGTTTCTTCAGAACACACAAATTATCTGAAAATGCTTTTGAAGCAATAGACACAAAAACAGCTATAAATCCAAAACCTAATGTGATAGACTCAAACTTTGAACTATGTATTGTGTAGATTTACAGGTCCTACTTGCCCAGCAAAAAGGGTTTGAATAGCTCTTGCACTTTTTTTCGAAACGCACACAACTGTTCATGGGCTGAAAAGGCTTTTGGAGCAATAAAAACTTAAAAACTGCTATAACTCAAAAATGCAATAAGATAAGTTCAAACTTTAAAAGACATGTTGTGCAGATGTACAAGCCCCTCTTGCACAGAAAGTTTGGGTTAGATATCTCTTGTAGTTTCTTCAGAACACACAAATTATCTGAAAATGTTTTTGAAGCAATAGACACAAAAACAGCTATAAATCCAAAACCTAATATGATAGACTCAAACTTTAAATTATGTATTGTGTAGATTTACAGGTCCTACTTGCCTAGCAAAAAGGGTTTGAATAGCTCTTTCACTTTTTTTCGAAACGCACACAACTGTTCATGGGCTGAAAAGGCTTTTGGAGCAATGAAAAACTTAAAACTGCCATAACTCAAAAATGCAATAAGATAAGTTCAAACTTTAAAAGACATGTTGTGCAGATGTACAAGCCCCTCTTGCACAGAAAGTTTGGGTTAGATATCTCTTGTAGTTTCTTCAGAACACACAAATTATCTGAAAATGCTTTTGAAGCAATAGACACAAAAACAGCTATAAATCCAAAACCTAATATGATAGACTCAAACTTTAAACTATATATTGTGTAGATTTACAGGTCCTACTTGCCCAGCAAAAAGGGTTTGAATAGCTCTTGCACTTTTTTCGAAACTCACAAACAACTGTTCATGGGCTGAAAAGGCTTTTGGAGCAATAAAAACGTTAAAACTGCTATAACTCAAAAATGCAATAAGATAAGTTCAAACTTTAAAAGACATGTTGTGCAGATGTACAAGCCCCTCTTGCACAGAAAGTTTGGGTTAGATATCTCTTGTAGTTTCTTCAGAACACACAAATGATCTAAAAATGCTTTTGAAGCAATAGACACAAAAACAGCTATAAATCCAAAACCTAATATGATAGACTCCAACTTTAAACTATATATTGTGTAGATTTACAGGTCCTACTTGCCCAGCAAAAAGGGTTCGAATAGCTTTTGCACTTTTTTCGAAAACTCACAAACAACTGTTCATGGGCTGAAAAGGCTTTTGGAGCAATAAAAACTTAAAAACTGCTATAACTCAAAAATGCAATAAGATAAGTTCAAACTTTAAAAGACATGTTGTGCAGATGTACAAGCCCCTCTTGCACAGAAAGTTTGGGTTAGATATCTCTTGTAGTTTCTTCAGAACACACAAATTATCTGAAAATGCTTTTGAAGCAATAGACACAAAAACAGCTATAAATCCAAAACCTAATATGATAGACTCAAACTTTAAACTATATATTGTGTAGATTTACAGGTCCTACTTGCCCAGCAAAAAGGGTTTGAATAGCTCTTGCACTTTTTTCGAAACTCACAAACAACTGTTCATGGGCTGAAAAGGCTTTTGGAGCAATGAAAAACTTAAAACTGCCATAACTCAAAAATGCAATAAGATAAGTTCAAACTTTAAAAGACATGTTGTGCAGATGTACAAGCCCCTCTTGCACAGAAAGTTTGGGTTAGATATCTCTTGTAGTTTCTTCAGAACACACAAATTATCTGAAAATGCTTTTGAAGCAATAGACACAAAAACAGCTATAAATCCAAAACCTAATATGATAGACTCAAACTTTAAACTATATATTGTGTAGATTTACAGGTCCTACTTGCCCAGCAAAAAGGGTTTGAATAGCTCTTGCACTTTTTTCGAAACTCACAAACAACTGTTCATGGGCTGAAAAGGCTTTTGGAGCAATAAAAACGTTAAAACTGCTATAACTCAAAAATGCAATAAGATAAGTTCAAACTTTAAAAGACATGTTGTGCAGATGTACAAGCCCCTCTTGCACAGAAAGTTTGGGTTAGATATCTCTTGTAGTTTCTTCAGAACACACAAATGATCTAAAAATGCTTTTGAAGCAATAGACACAAAAACAGCTATAAATCCAAAACCTAATATGATAGACTCCAACTTTAAACTATATATTGTGTAGATTTACAGGTCCTACTTGCCCAGCAAAAAGGGTTCGAATAGCTTTTGCACTTTTTTCGAAAACTCACAAACAACTGTTCATGGGCTGAAAAGGCTTTTGGAGCAATAAAAACTTAAAAACTGCTATAACTCAAAAATGCAATAAGATAAGTTCAAACTTTAAAAAATATGTTGTGCAGATGTACAAGCCCCTCTTGCACAGAAAGTTTGGGTTAGATATCTCTTGTAGTTTCTTCAGAACACACAAATTATCTGAAAATGCTTTTGAAGCAATAGACACAAAAACAGCTATAAATCAAAAACCTAATATGATAGACTCAAACTTTGAACTATGTATTGTGTAGATTTACAGGTCCTACTTGCCCAGCAAAAAGGGTTTGAATGGCTCTTGCACTTTTTTTCGAAACGCACACAACTGTTCATGGGCTGAAAAGGCTTTTGGAGCAATAAAAACTTAAAAACTGCTATAACTCAAAAATGCAATAAGATAAGTTCAAACTTTAAAAGACATGTTGTGCAGATGTACAAGCCCCTCTTGCACAGAAAGTTTGGGTTAGATATCTCTTGTAGTTTCTTCAGAACACACAAAATATCTGAAAATGTTTTTGAAGCAATAGACACAAAAACAGCTATAAATCCAAAACCTAATATGATAGACTCAAACTTTAAACTATGTATTGTGTAGATTTACAGGTCCTACTTGCCTAGCAAAAAGGGTTTGAATAGCTCTTTCACTTTTTTTCGAAACGCACACAACTGTTCATGGGCTGAAAAGGCTTTTGGAGCAATAAAAACGTAAAAACTGCTATAACTCAAAAATTCAATAAGATAAGTTCAAACTTTAAAAGACATGTTGTGCAGATGTACAAGCCCCTCTTGCACAGAAAGTTTGGGTTAGATATCTCTTGTAGTTTCTTCAGAACACACAAATTATCTGAAAATGTTTTTGAAGCAATAGACACAAAAACAGCTATAAATCCAAAACCTAATATGATAGACTCAAACTTTAAACTATTTATTGTGTAGATTTACAGGTCCTACTTGCCTAGCAAAAAGGGTTTGAATAGCTCTTTCACTTTTTTTCGAAACGCACACAACTGTTCATGGGCTGAAAAGGCTTTTGGAGCAATAAAAACGTAAAAACTGCTATAACTCAAAAATTCAATAAGATAAGTTCAAACTTTAAAAGACATGTTGTGCAGATGTACAAGCCCCTCTTGCACAGAAAGTTTGGGTTAGATATCTCTTGTAGTTTCTTCAGAACACACAAAATATCTGAAAATGTTTTTGAAGCAATAGACACAAAAACAGCTATAAATCCAAAACCTAATATGATAGACTCAAACTTTAAACTATGTATTGTGTAGATTTACAGGTCCTACTTGCCTAGCAAAAAGGGTTTGAATAGCTCTTTCACTTTTTTTCGAAACGCACACAACTGTTCATGGGCTGAAAAGGCTTTTGGAGCAATAAAAACTTAAAAACTGCTATAACTCAAAAATGCAATAAGATAAGTTCAAACTTTAAAAAATATGTTGTGCAGATGTACAAGCCCCTCTTGCACAGAAAGTTTGGGTTAGATATATCTTGTAGTTTCTTCAGAACACACAAATTATCTGAAAATGCTTTTGAAGCAATAGACACAAAAACAGCTATAAATCCAAAACCTAATATGATAGACTCAAACTTTAAACTATGTATTGTGTAGATTTACAGGTCCTACTTGCCCTGCAAAAAGGGTTTGAATAGCTCTTGCACTTTTTTCGAAACGCACACAACTGTTCATGGGCTGAAAAGGCTTTTGGAGCAATAAAAACGTAAAAACTGCTATAACTCAAAAATTCAATAAGATAAGTTCAAACTTTAAAAGACATGTTGTGCAGATGTACAAGCCCCTCTTGCACAGAAAGTTTGGGTTAGATATCTCTTGTAGTTTCTTCAGAACACACAAATTATCTGAAAATGTTTTTGAAGCAATAGACACAAAAACAGCTATAAATCCAAAACCTAATATGATAGACTCAAACTTTAAACTATTTATTGTGTAGATTTACAGGTCCTACTTGCCTAGCAAAAAGGGTTTGAATAGCTCTTTCACTTTTTTTCGAAACGCACACAACTGTTCATGGGCTGAAAAGGCTTTTGGAGCAATAAAAACTTAAAACTGCCATAACTCAAAAATGCAATAAGATAAGTTCAAACTTTAAAAGACATGTTGTGCAGATGTACAAGCCCCTCTTGCACAGAAAGTTTGGGTTAGATATCTCTTGTAGTTTCTTCAGAACACACAAATTATCTAAAAATGCTTTTGAAGCAATAGACACAAAAACAGCTATAAATCCAAAACCTAATATGATAGACTCCAACTTTGAACTATATATTGTGTAGATTTACAGGTCCTACTTGCCCAGCAAAAAGGGTTCGAATAGCTTTTGCACTTTTTTCGAAAACTCACAAACAACTGTTCATGGGCTGAAAAGGCTTTTGGAGCAATAAAAACGTTAAAACTGTTATAACTCAAAAATGCAATAAGATAAGTTCAAACTTTAAAAAATATGTTGTGCAGATGTACAAGCCCCTCTTGCACAGAAAGTTTGGGTTAGATATCTCTTGTAGTTTCTTCAGAACACACAAATTATCTGAAAATGCTTTTGAAGCAATAGACACAAAAACAGCTATAAATCCAAAACCTAATATGATAGACTAAAACTTTGAACTATGTATTGTGTAGATTTACAGGTCCTACTTGCCCAGCAAAAAGGGTTTGAATAGCTCTTGCACTTTTTTTCGAAACGCACACAACTGTTCATGGGCTGAAAAGGCTTTTGGAGCAATAAAAACTTAAAAACTGCTATAACTCAAAAATGCAATAAGATAAGTTCAAATTTTAAAAGACATGTTGTGCAGATGTACAAGCCCCTCTTGCACAGAAAGTTTGGGTTAGATATCTCTTGTAGTTTCTTCAGAACACACAAATGATCTAAAAATGCTTTTGAAGCAATAGACACAAAAACAGCTATAAATCCAAAACCTAATATGATAGACTCCAACTTTGAACTATATATTGTGTAGATTTACAGGTCCTACTTGCCCAGCAAAAAGGGTTCGAATAGCTTTTGCACTTTTTTTGAAAACTCACAAACAACTGTTCATGGGCTGAAAAGGCTTTTGGAGCAATAAAAACTTAAAAACTGCTATAACTCAAAAATGCAATAAGATAAGTTCAAACTTTAAAAAATATGTTGTGCAGATGTACAAGCCCCTCTTGCACAGAAAGTTTGGGTTAGATATCTCTTGTAGTTTCTTCAGAACACACAAATTATCTGAAAATGCTTTTGAAGCAATAGACACAAAAACAGCTATAAATCCAAACCCTAATATGATAGACTCAAACTTTAAACTATGTATTGTGTAGATTTACAGGTCTTACTTGCCCAGCAAAAAGGGTTTGAATAGCTCTTGCACTTTTTTCGAAACGCACACAACTGTTCATGGGCTGAAAAGGCTTTTGGAGCAATAAAAACGTAAAAACTGCTATAACTCAAAAATTCAATAAGATAAGTTCAAACTTTAAAAGACATGTTGTGCAGATGTACAAGCCCCTCTTGCACAGAAAGTTTGGGTTAGATATCTCTTGTAGTTTCTTCAGAACACACAAATTATCTGAAAATGCTTTTGAAGCAATAGACACAAAAACAGCTATAAATCCAAAACCTAATATGATAGACTCAAACTTTAAACTATGTATTGTGTAGATTTACAGGTCCTACTTGCCCAGCAAAAAGGGTTTGAATAGCTCTTGCTCTTTTTTCGAAACGCACACAACTGTTCATGGGCTGAAAAGGCTTTTGGAGCAATAAAAACGTAAAAACTGCTATAACTCAAAAATTCAATAAGATAAGTTCAAACTTTAAAAGACATGTTGTGCAGATGTACAAGCCCCTCTTGCACAGAAAGTTTGGGTTAGATATCTCTTGTAGTTTCTTCAGAACACACAAAATATCTGAAAATGTTTTTGAAGCAATAGACACAAAAACAGCTATAAATCCAAAACCTAATATGATAGACTCAAACTTTAAACTATGTATTGTGTAGATTTACAGGTCCTACTTGCCTAGCAAAAAGGGTTTGAATAGCTCTTTCACTTTTTTTCGAAACGCACACAACTGTTCATGGGCTGAAAAGGCTTTTGGAGCAATAAAAACTTAAAAACTGCTATAACTCAAAAATGCAATAAGATAAGTTCAAACTTTAAAAAATATGTTGTGCAGATGTACAAGCCCCTCTTGCACAGAAAGTTTGGGTTAGATATCTCTTGTAGTTTCTTCAGAACACACAAATTATCTGAAAATGCTTTTGAAGCAATAGACACAAAAACAGCTATAAATCCAAAACCTAATATGATAGACTCAAACTTTAAACTATGTATTGTGTAGATTTACAGGTCCTACTTGCCCTGCAAAAAGGGTTTGAATAGCTCTTGCACTTTTTTCGAAACGCACACAACTGTTCATGGGCTGAAAAGGCTTTTGGAGCAATAAAAACTTAAAAACTGCTATAACTCAAAAATTCAATAAGATAAGTTCAAACTTTAAAAGACATGTTGTGCAGATGTACAAGCCCCTCTTGCACAGAAAGTTTGGGTTAGATATCTCTTGTAGTTTCTTCAGAACACACAAATTATCTGAAAATGTTTTTGAAGCAATAGACACAAAAACAGCTATAAATCCAAAACCTAATATGATAGACTCAAACTTTAAACTATTTATTGTGTAGATTTACAGGTCCTACTTGCCTAGCAAAAAGGGTTTGAATAGCTCTTTCACTTTTTTTCGAAACGCACACAACTGTTCATGGGCTGAAAAGGCTTTTGGAGCAATAAAAACTTAAAACTGCCATAACTCAAAAATGCAATAAGATAAGTTCAAACTTTAAAAGACATGTTCTGCAGATGTACAAGCCCCTCTTGCACAGAAAGTTTGGGTTAGATATCTCTTGTAGTTTCTTCAGAACACACAAATTATCTGAAAATGCTTTTGAAGCAATAGACACAAAAACAGCTATAAATCCAAAACCTAATATGATAGACTCAAACTTTAAACTATATATTGTGTAGATTTACAGGTCCTACTTGCCCAGCAAAAAGGGTTCGAATAGCTTTTGCACTTTTTTCGAAAACTCACAAACAACTGTTCATGGGCTGAAAAGGCTTTTGGAGCAATAAAAACGTTAAAACTGCTATAACTCAAAAATGCAATAAGATAAGTTCAAACTTTAAAAAATATGTTG
This sequence comes from Eucyclogobius newberryi, assembly GCF_026437365.1. Lineage (NCBI taxonomy): Eukaryota > Metazoa > Chordata > Actinopteri > Gobiiformes > Gobiidae > Eucyclogobius > Eucyclogobius newberryi. The sequence goes on from NW_027316532.1 coordinate 14,767,502, forward strand.
TGCAGATGCACAAGCCCCTCTTGCACAGAAAGTTTGGGTTAGATATCTCTTGTAGTTTCTTCAGAACACACAAATTATCTGAAAATGCTTTTGAAGCAATAGACACAAAAACAGCTATAAATCAAAAACCTAATATGATAGACTCAAACTTTAAACTATGTATTGTGTAGATTTACAGGTCCTACTTGCCCAGCAAAAAGGGTTTGAATAGCTCTTGCTCTTTTTTCGAAACGCACACAACTGTTCATGGGCTGAAAAGGCTTTTGGAGCAATAAAAACGTAAAAACTGCTATAACTCAAAAATTCAATAAGATAAGTTCAAACTTTAAAAGACATGTTGTGCAGATGTACAAGCCCCTCTTGCACAGAAAGTTTGGGTTAGATATCTCTTGTAGTTTCTTCAGAACACACAAATTATCTGAAAATGTTTTTGAAGCAATAGACACAAAAACAGCTATAAATCCAAAACCTAATATGATAGACTCAAACTTTAAACTATGTATTGTGTAGATTTACAGGTCCTACTTGCCCTGCAAAAAGGGTTTGAATGGCTCTTGCACTTTTTTCGAAACGCACACAACTGTTCATGGGCTGAAAAGGCTTTTGGAGCAATAAAAACGTAAAAACTGCTATAACTCAAAAATTCAATAAGATAAGTTCAAACTTTAAAAGACATGTTGTGCAGATGTACAAGCCCCTCTTGCACAGAAAGTTTGGGTTAGATATCTCTTGTAGTTTCTTCAGAACACACAAATTATCTGAAAATGCTTTTGAAGCAATAGACACAAAAACAGCTATAAATCCAAAACCTAATATGATAGACTCAAACTTTAAACTATGTATTGTGTAGATTTACAGGTCCTACTTGCCCTGCAAAAAGGGTTTGAATAGCTCTTGCACTTTTTTCGAAACGCACACAACTGTTCATGGGCTGAAAAGGCTTTTGGAGCAATAAAAACGTAAAAACTGCTATAACTCAAAAATTCAATAAGATAAGTTCAAACTTTAAAAAAATATGTTGTGCAGATGTACAAGCCCCTCTTGCACAGAAAGTTTGGGTTAGATATCTCTTGTAGTTTCTTCAGAACACACAAATTATCTGAAAATGCTTTTGAAGCAATAGACACAAAAACAGCTATAAATCCAAAACCTAATGTGATAGACTCAAACTTTGAACTATGTATTGTGTAGATTTACAGGTCCTACTTGCCCAGCAAAAAGGGTTTGAATAGCTCTTGCACTTTTTTTCGAAACGCACACAACTGTTCATGGGCTGAAAAGGCTTTTGGAGCAATAAAAACTTAAAAACTGCTATAACTCAAAAATGCAATAAGATAAGTTCAAACTTTAAAAGACATGTTGTGCAGATGTACAAGCCCCTCTTGCACAGAAAGTTTGGGTTAGATATCTCTTGTAGTTTCTTCAGAACACACAAATTATCTGAAAATGTTTTTGAAGCAATAGACACAAAAACAGCTATAAATCCAAAACCTAATATGATAGACTCAAACTTTAAATTATGTATTGTGTAGATTTACAGGTCCTACTTGCCTAGCAAAAAGGGTTTGAATAGCTCTTTCACTTTTTTTCGAAACGCACACAACTGTTCATGGGCTGAAAAGGCTTTTGGAGCAATGAAAAACTTAAAACTGCCATAACTCAAAAATGCAATAAGATAAGTTCAAACTTTAAAAGACATGTTGTGCAGATGTACAAGCCCCTCTTGCACAGAAAGTTTGGGTTAGATATCTCTTGTAGTTTCTTCAGAACACACAAATTATCTGAAAATGCTTTTGAAGCAATAGACACAAAAACAGCTATAAATCCAAAACCTAATATGATAGACTCAAACTTTAAACTATATATTGTGTAGATTTACAGGTCCTACTTGCCCAGCAAAAAGGGTTTGAATAGCTCTTGCACTTTTTTCGAAACTCACAAACAACTGTTCATGGGCTGAAAAGGCTTTTGGAGCAATAAAAACGTTAAAACTGCTATAACTCAAAAATGCAATAAGATAAGTTCAAACTTTAAAAGACATGTTGTGCAGATGTACAAGCCCCTCTTGCACAGAAAGTTTGGGTTAGATATCTCTTGTAGTTTCTTCAGAACACACAAATGATCTAAAAATGCTTTTGAAGCAATAGACACAAAAACAGCTATAAATCCAAAACCTAATATGATAGACTCCAACTTTAAACTATATATTGTGTAGATTTACAGGTCCTACTTGCCCAGCAAAAAGGGTTCGAATAGCTTTTGCACTTTTTTCGAAAACTCACAAACAACTGTTCATGGGCTGAAAAGGCTTTTGGAGCAATAAAAACTTAAAAACTGCTATAACTCAAAAATGCAATAAGATAAGTTCAAACTTTAAAAGACATGTTGTGCAGATGTACAAGCCCCTCTTGCACAGAAAGTTTGGGTTAGATATCTCTTGTAGTTTCTTCAGAACACACAAATTATCTGAAAATGCTTTTGAAGCAATAGACACAAAAACAGCTATAAATCCAAAACCTAATATGATAGACTCAAACTTTAAACTATATATTGTGTAGATTTACAGGTCCTACTTGCCCAGCAAAAAGGGTTTGAATAGCTCTTGCACTTTTTTCGAAACTCACAAACAACTGTTCATGGGCTGAAAAGGCTTTTGGAGCAATGAAAAACTTAAAACTGCCATAACTCAAAAATGCAATAAGATAAGTTCAAACTTTAAAAGACATGTTGTGCAGATGTACAAGCCCCTCTTGCACAGAAAGTTTGGGTTAGATATCTCTTGTAGTTTCTTCAGAACACACAAATTATCTGAAAATGCTTTTGAAGCAATAGACACAAAAACAGCTATAAATCCAAAACCTAATATGATAGACTCAAACTTTAAACTATATATTGTGTAGATTTACAGGTCCTACTTGCCCAGCAAAAAGGGTTTGAATAGCTCTTGCACTTTTTTCGAAACTCACAAACAACTGTTCATGGGCTGAAAAGGCTTTTGGAGCAATAAAAACGTTAAAACTGCTATAACTCAAAAATGCAATAAGATAAGTTCAAACTTTAAAAGACATGTTGTGCAGATGTACAAGCCCCTCTTGCACAGAAAGTTTGGGTTAGATATCTCTTGTAGTTTCTTCAGAACACACAAATGATCTAAAAATGCTTTTGAAGCAATAGACACAAAAACAGCTATAAATCCAAAACCTAATATGATAGACTCCAACTTTAAACTATATATTGTGTAGATTTACAGGTCCTACTTGCCCAGCAAAAAGGGTTCGAATAGCTTTTGCACTTTTTTCGAAAACTCACAAACAACTGTTCATGGGCTGAAAAGGCTTTTGGAGCAATAAAAACTTAAAAACTGCTATAACTCAAAAATGCAATAAGATAAGTTCAAACTTTAAAAAATATGTTGTGCAGATGTACAAGCCCCTCTTGCACAGAAAGTTTGGGTTAGATATCTCTTGTAGTTTCTTCAGAACACACAAATTATCTGAAAATGCTTTTGAAGCAATAGACACAAAAACAGCTATAAATCAAAAACCTAATATGATAGACTCAAACTTTGAACTATGTATTGTGTAGATTTACAGGTCCTACTTGCCCAGCAAAAAGGGTTTGAATGGCTCTTGCACTTTTTTTCGAAACGCACACAACTGTTCATGGGCTGAAAAGGCTTTTGGAGCAATAAAAACTTAAAAACTGCTATAACTCAAAAATGCAATAAGATAAGTTCAAACTTTAAAAGACATGTTGTGCAGATGTACAAGCCCCTCTTGCACAGAAAGTTTGGGTTAGATATCTCTTGTAGTTTCTTCAGAACACACAAAATATCTGAAAATGTTTTTGAAGCAATAGACACAAAAACAGCTATAAATCCAAAACCTAATATGATAGACTCAAACTTTAAACTATGTATTGTGTAGATTTACAGGTCCTACTTGCCTAGCAAAAAGGGTTTGAATAGCTCTTTCACTTTTTTTCGAAACGCACACAACTGTTCATGGGCTGAAAAGGCTTTTGGAGCAATAAAAACTTAAAAACTGTTATAACTCAAAAATGCAATAAGATAAGTTCAAACTTTAAAAAATATGTTGTGCAGATGTACAAGCCCCTCTTGCACAGAAAGTTTGGGTTAGATATCTCTTGTAGTTTCTTCAGAACACACAAATTATCTGAAAATGCTTTTGAAGCAATAGACACAAAAACAGCTATAAATCCAAAACCTAATATGATAGACTCAAACTTTAAACTATGTATTGTGTAGATTTACAGGTCCTACTTGCCCTGCAAAAAGGGTTTGAATAGCTCTTGCACTTTTTTCGAAACGCACACAACTGTTCATGGGCTGAAAAGGCTTTTGGAGCAATAAAAACGTAAAAACTGCTATAACTCAAAAATTCAATAAGATAAGTTCAAACTTTAAAAGACATGTTGTGCAGATGTACAAGCCCCTCTTGCACAGAAAGTTTGGGTTAGATATCTCTTGTAGTTTCTTCAGAACACACAAATTATCTGAAAATGTTTTTGAAGCAATAGACACAAAAACAGCTATAAATCCAAAACCTAATATGATAGACTCAAACTTTAAACTATTTATTGTGTAGATTTACAGGTCCTACTTGCCTAGCAAAAAGGGTTTGAATAGCTCTTTCACTTTTTTTCGAAACGCACACAACTGTTCATGGGCTGAAAAGGCTTTTGGAGCAATAAAAACGTAAAAACTGCTATAACTCAAAAATTCAATAAGATAAGTTCAAACTTTAAAAGACATGTTGTGCAGATGTACAAGCCCCTCTTGCACAGAAAGTTTGGGTTAGATATCTCTTGTAGTTTCTTCAGAACACACAAAATATCTGAAAATGTTTTTGAAGCAATAGACACAAAAACAGCTATAAATCCAAAACCTAATATGATAGACTCAAACTTTAAACTATGTATTGTGTAGATTTACAGGTCCTACTTGCCTAGCAAAAAGGGTTTGAATAGCTCTTTCACTTTTTTTCGAAACGCACACAACTGTTCATGGGCTGAAAAGGCTTTTGGAGCAATAAAAACTTAAAAACTGCTATAACTCAAAAATGCAATAAGATAAGTTCAAACTTTAAAAAATATGTTGTGCAGATGTACAAGCCCCTCTTGCACAGAAAGTTTGGGTTAGATATATCTTGTAGTTTCTTCAGAACACACAAATTATCTGAAAATGCTTTTGAAGCAATAGACACAAAAACAGCTATAAATCCAAAACCTAATATGATAGACTCAAACTTTAAACTATGTATTGTGTAGATTTACAGGTCCTACTTGCCCTGCAAAAAGGGTTTGAATAGCTCTTGCACTTTTTTCGAAACGCACACAACTGTTCATGGGCTGAAAAGGCTTTTGGAGCAATAAAAACGTAAAAACTGCTATAACTCAAAAATTCAATAAGATAAGTTCAAACTTTAAAAGACATGTTGTGCAGATGTACAAGCCCCTCTTGCACAGAAAGTTTGGGTTAGATATCTCTTGTAGTTTCTTCAGAACACACAAATTATCTGAAAATGTTTTTGAAGCAATAGACACAAAAACAGCTATAAATCCAAAACCTAATATGATAGACTCAAACTTTAAACTATTTATTGTGTAGATTTACAGGTCCTACTTGCCTAGCAAAAAGGGTTTGAATAGCTCTTTCACTTTTTTTCGAAACGCACACAACTGTTCATGGGCTGAAAAGGCTTTTGGAGCAATAAAAACTTAAAACTGCCATAACTCAAAAATGCAATAAGATAAGTTCAAACTTTAAAAGACATGTTCTGCAGATGTACAAGCCCCTCTTGCACAGAAAGTTTGGGTTAGATATCTCTTGTAGTTTCTTCAGAACACACAAATTATCTGAAAATGCTTTTGAAGCAATAGACACAAAAACAGCTATAAATCCAAAACCTAATATGATAGACTCAAACTTTAAACTATATATTGTGTAGATTTACAGGTCCTACTTGCCCAGCAAAAAGGGTTTGAATAGCTCTTGCACTTTTTTCAAAACTCACAAACAACTGTTCATGGGCTGAAAAGGCTTTTGGAGCAATAAAAACGTTAAAACTGCTATAACTCAAAAATGCAATAAGATAAGTTCAAACTTTAAAAGACATGTTGTGCAGATGTACAAGCCCCTCTTGCACAGAAAGTTTGGGTTAGATATCTCTTGTAGTTTCTTCAGAACACACAAATGATCTAAAAATGCTTTTGAAGCAATAGACACAAAAACAGCTATAAATCCAAAACCTAATATGATAGACTCCAACTTTGAACTATATATTGTGTAGATTTACAGGTCCTACTTGCCCAGCAAAAAGGGTTCGAATAGCTTTTGCACTTTTTTCGAAAACTCACAAACAACTGTTCATGGGCTGAAAAGGCTTTTGGAGCAATAAAAACGTTAAAACTGCTATAACTCAAAAATGCAATAAGATACGTTCAAACTTTAAAAAATATGTTGTGCAGATGTACAAGCCCCTCTTGCACAGAAAGTTTGAGTTAGATATCTCTTGTAGTTTCTTCAGAACACACAAATTATCTGAAAATGCTTTTGAAGCAATAGACACAAAAACAGCTATAAATCAAAAACCTAATATGATAGACTCAAACTTTAAACTATGTATTGTGTAGATTTACAGGTCCTACTTGCCCAGCAAAAAGGGTTTGAATAGCTCTTGCTCTTTTTTCGAAACGCACACAACTGTTCATGGGCTGAAAAGGCTTTTGGAGCAATAAAAACGTAAAAACTGCTATAACTCAAAAATTCAATAAGATAAGTTCAAACTTTAAAAGACATGTTGTGCAGATGTACAAGCCCCTCTTGCACAGAAAGTTTGGGTTAGATATCTCTTGTAGTTTCTTCAGAACACACAAAATATCTGAAAATGTTTTTGAAGCAATAGACACAAAAACAGCTATAAATCCAAAACCTAATATGATAGACTCAAACTTTAAACTATGTATTGTGTAGATTTACAGGTCCTACTTGCCTAGCAAAAAGGGTTTGAATAGCTCTTTCACTTTTTTTCGAAACGCACACAACTGTTCATGGGCTGAAAAGGCTTTTGGAGCAATAAAAACTTAAAAACTGCTATAACTCAAAAATGCAATAAGATAAGTTCAAACTTTAAAAGACATGTTGTGCAGATGTACAAGCCCCTCTTGCACAGAAAGTTTGGGTTAGATATCTCTTGTAGTTTCTTCAGAACACACAAATTATCTGAAAATGTTTTTGAAGCAATAGACACAAAAACAGCTATAAATCCAAAACCTAATATGATAGACTCAAACTTTAAATTATGTATTGTGTAGATTTACAGGTCCTACTTGCCTAGCAAAAAGGGTTTGAATAGCTCTTTCACTTTTTTTCGAAACGCACACAACTGTTCATGGGCTGAAAAGGCTTTTGGAGCAATGAAAAACTTAAAACTGCCATAACTCAAAAATGCAATAAGATAAGTTCAAACTTTAAAAGACATGTTGTGCAGATGTACAAGCCCCTCTTGCACAGAAAGTTTGGGTTAGATATCTCTTGTAGTTTCTTCAGAACACACAAATTATCTGAAAATGCTTTTGAAGCAATAGACACAAAAACAGCTATAAATCCAAAACCTAATATGATAGACTCAAACTTTAAACTATATATTGTGTAGATTTACAGGTCCTACTTGCCCAGCAAAAAGGGTTTGAATAGCTCTTGCACTTTTTTCGAAACTCACAAACAACTGTTCATGGGCTGAAAAGGCTTTTGGAGCAATAAAAACGTTAAAACTGCTATAACTCAAAAATGCAATAAGATAAGTTCAAACTTTAAAAGACATGTTGTGCAGATGTACAAGCCCCTCTTGCACAGAAAGTTTGGGTTAGATATCTCTTGTAGTTTCTTCAGAACACACAAATGATCTAAAAATGCTTTTGAAGCAATAGACACAAAAACAGCTATAAATCCAAAACCTAATATGATAGACTCCAACTTTAAACTATATATTGTGTAGATTTACAGGTCCTACTTGCCCAGCAAAAAGGGTTCGAATAGCTTTTGCACTTTTTTCGAAAACTCACAAACAACTGTTCATGGGCTGAAAAGGCTTTTGGAGCAATAAAAACTTAAAAACTGCTATAACTCAAAAATGCAATAAGATAAGTTCAAACTTTAAAAGACATGTTGTGCAGATGTACAAGCCCCTCTTGCACAGAAAGTTTGGGTTAGATATCTCTTGTAGTTTCTTCAGAACACACAAATTATCTGAAAATGCTTTTGAAGCAATAGACACAAAAACAGCTATAAATCCAAAACCTAATATGATAGACTCAAACTTTAAACTATATATTGTGTAGATTTACAGGTCCTACTTGCCCAGCAAAAAGGGTTTGAATAGCTCTTGCACTTTTTTCGAAACTCACAAACAACTGTTCATGGGCTGAAAAGGCTTTTGGAGCAATGAAAAACTTAAAACTGCCATAACTCAAAAATGCAATAAGATAAGTTCAAACTTTAAAAGACATGTTGTGCAGATGTACAAGCCCCTCTTGCACAGAAAGTTTGGGTTAGATATCTCTTGTAGTTTCTTCAGAACACACAAATTATCTGAAAATGCTTTTGAAGCAATAGACACAAAAACAGCTATAAATCCAAAACCTAATATGATAGACTCAAACTTTAAACTATATATTGTGTAGATTTACAGGTCCTACTTGCCCAGCAAAAAGGGTTTGAATAGCTCTTGCACTTTTTTCGAAACTCACAAACAACTGTTCATGGGCTGAAAAGGCTTTTGGAGCAATAAAAACGTTAAAACTGCTATAACTCAAAAATGCAATAAGATAAGTTCAAACTTTAAAAGACATGTTGTGCAGATGTACAAGCCCCTCTTGCACAGAAAGTTTGGGTTAGATATCTCTTGTAGTTTCTTCAGAACACACAAATGATCTAAAAATGCTTTTGAAGCAATAGACACAAAAACAGCTATAAATCCAAAACCTAATATGATAGACTCCAACTTTAAACTATATATTGTGTAGATTTACAGGTCCTACTTGCCCAGCAAAAAGGGTTCGAATAGCTTTTGCACTTTTTTCGAAAACTCACAAACAACTGTTCATGGGCTGAAAAGGCTTTTGGAGCAATAAAAACTTAAAAACTGCTATAACTCAAAAATGCAATAAGATAAGTTCAAACTTTAAAAAATATGTTGTGCAGATGTACAAGCCCCTCTTGCACAGAAAGTTTGGGTTAGATATCTCTTGTAGTTTCTTCAGAACACACAAATTATCTGAAAATGCTTTTGAAGCAATAGACACAAAAACAGCTATAAATCAAAAACCTAATATGATAGACTCAAACTTTGAACTATGTATTGTGTAGATTTACAGGTCCTACTTGCCCAGCAAAAAGGGTTTGAATGGCTCTTGCACTTTTTTTCGAAACGCACACAACTGTTCATGGGCTGAAAAGGCTTTTGGAGCAATAAAAACTTAAAAACTGCTATAACTAAAAAATGCAATTAGATAAGTTCAAACTTTAAAAGACATGTTGTGCAGATGTACAAGCCCCTCTTGCACAGAAAGTTTGGGTTAGATATCTCTTGTAGTTTCTTCAGAACACACAAAATATCTGAAAATGTTTTTGAAGCAATAGACACAAAAACAGCTATAAATCCAAAACCTAATATGATAGACTCAAACTTTAAACTATGTATTGTGTAGATTTACAGGTCCTACTTGCCTAGCAAAAAGGGTTTGAATAGCTCTTTCACTTTTTTTCGAAACGCACACAACTGTTCATGGGCTGAAAAGGCTTTTGGAGCAATAAAAACTTAAAAACTGTTATAACTCAAAAATGCAATAAGATAAGTTCAAACTTTAAAAAATATGTTGTGCAGATGTACAAGCCCCTCTTGCACAGAAAGTTTGGGTTAGATATCTCTTGTAGTTTCTTCAGAACACACAAATTATCTGAAAATGCTTTTGAAGCAATAGACACAAAAACAGCTATAAATCCAAAACCTAATATGATAGACTCAAACTTTAAACTATGTATTGTGTAGATTTACAGGTCCTACTTGCCCTGCAAAAAGGGTTTGAATAGCTCTTGCACTTTTTTCGAAACGCACACAACTGTTCATGGGCTGAAAAGGCTTTTGGAGCAATAAAAACGTAAAAACTGCTATAACTCAAAAATTCAATAAGATAAGTTCAAACTTTAAAAGACATGTTGTGCAGATGTACAAGCCCCTCTTGCACAGAAAGTTTGGGTTAGATATCTCTTGTAGTTTCTTCAGAACACACAAATTATCTGAAAATGTTTTTGAAGCAATAGACACAAAAACAGCTATAAATCCAAAACCTAATATGATAGACTCAAACTTTAAACTATTTATTGTGTAGATTTACAGGTCCTACTTGCCTAGCAAAAAGGGTTTGAATAGCTCTTTCACTTTTTTTCGAAACGCACACAACTGTTCATGGGCTGAAAAGGCTTTTGGAGCAATAAAAACGTAAAAACTGCTATAACTCAAAAATTCAATAAGATAAGTTCAAACTTTAAAAGACATGTTGTGCAGATGTACAAGCCCCTCTTGCACAGAAAGTTTGGGTTAGATATCTCTTGTAGTTTCTTCAGAACACACAAAATATCTGAAAATGTTTTTGAAGCAATAGACACAAAAACAGCTATAAATCCAAAACCTAATATGATAGACTCAAACTTTAAACTATGTATTGTGTAGATTTACAGGTCCTACTTGCCTAGCAAAAAGGGTTTGAATAGCTCTTTCACTTTTTTTCGAAACGCACACAACTGTTCATGGGCTGAAAAGGCTTTTGGAGCAATAAAAACTTAAAAACTGCTATAACTCAAAAATGCAATAAGATAAGTTCAAACTTTAAAAAATATGTTGTGCAGATGTACAAGCCCCTCTTGCACAGAAAGTTTGGGTTAGATATATCTTGTAGTTTCTTCAGAACACACAAATTATCTGAAAATGCTTTTGAAGCAATAGACACAAAAACAGCTATAAATCCAAAACCTAATATGATAGACTCAAACTTTAAACTATGTATTGTGTAGATTTACAGGTCCTACTTGCCCTGCAAAAAGGGTTTGAATAGCTCTTGCACTTTTTTCGAAACGCACACAACTGTTCATGGGCTGAAAAGGCTTTTGGAGCAATAAAAACGTAAAAACTGCTATAACTCAAAAATTCAATAAGATAAGTTCAAACTTTAAAAGACATGTTGTGCAGATGTACAAGCCCCTCTTGCACAGAAAGTTTGGGTTAGATATCTCTTGTAGTTTCTTCAGAACACACAAATTATCTGAAAATGTTTTTGAAGCAATAGACACAAAAACAGCTATAAATCCAAAACCTAATATGATAGACTCAAACTTTAAACTATTTATTGTGTAGATTTACAGGTCCTACTTGCCTAGCAAAAAGGGTTTGAATAGCTCTTTCACTTTTTTTCGAAACGCACACAACTGTTCATGGGCTGAAAAGGCTTTTGGAGCAATAAAAACTTAAAACTGCCATAACTCAAAAATGCAATAAGATAAGTTCAAACTTTAAAAGACATGTTCTGCAGATGTACAAGCCCCTCTTGCACAGAAAGTTTGGGTTAGATATCTCTTGTAGTTTCTTCAGAACACACAAATTATCTGAAAATGCTTTTGAAGCAATAGACACAAAAACAGCTATAAATCCAAAACCTAATATGATAGACTCAAACTTTAAACTATATATTGTGTAGATTTACAGGTCCTACTTGCCCAGCAAAAAGGGTTTGAATAGCTCTTGCACTTTTTTCAAAACTCACAAACAACTGTTCATGGGCTGAAAAGGCTTTTGGAGCAATAAAAACGTTAAAACTGCTATAACTCAAAAATGCAATAAGATAAGTTCAAACTTTAAAAGACATGTTGTGCAGATGTACAAGCCCCTCTTGCACAGAAAGTTTGGGTTAGATATCTCTTGTAGTTTCTTCAGAACACACAAATGATCTAAAAATGCTTTTGAAGCAATAGACACAAAAACAGCTATAAATCCAAAACCTAATATGATAGACTCCAACTTTGAACTATATATTGTGTAGATTTACAGGTCCTACTTGCCCAGCAAAAAGGGTTCGAATAGCTTTTGCACTTTTTTCGAAAACTCACAAACAACTGTTCATGGGCTGAAAAGGCTTTTGGAGCAATAAAAACGTTAAAACTGCTATAACTCAAAAATGCAATAAGATACGTTCAAACTTTAAAAAATATGTTGTGCAGATGTACAAGCCCCTCTTGCACAGAAAGTTTGAGTTAGATATCTCTTGTAGTTTCTTCAGAACACACAAATTATCTGAAAATGCTTTTGAAGCAATAGACACAAAAACAGCTATAAATCAAAAACCTAATATGATAGACTCAAACTTTAAACTATGTATTGTGTAGATTTACAGGTCCTACTTGCCCAGCAAAAAGGGTTTGAATAGCTCTTGCTCTTTTTTCGAAACGCACACAACTGTTCATGGGCTGAAAAGGCTTTTGGAGCAATAAAAACGTAAAAACTGCTATAACTCAAAAATTCAATAAGATAAGTTCAAACTTTAAAAGACATGTTGTGCAGATGTACAAGCCCCTCTTGCACAGAAAGTTTGGGTTAGATATCTCTTGTAGTTTCTTCAGAACACACAAAATATCTGAAAATGTTTTTGAAGCAATAGACACAAAAACAGCTATAAATCCAAAACCTAATATGATAGACTCAAACTTTAAACTATGTATTGTGTAGATTTACAGGTCCTACTTGCCTAGCAAAAAGGGTTTGAATAGCTCTTTCACTTTTTTTCGAAACGCACACAACTGTTCATGGGCTGAAAAGGCTTTTGGAGCAATAAAAACTTAAAAACTGCTATAACTCAAAAATGCAATAAGATAAGTTCAAACTTTAAAAGACATGTTGTGCAGATGTACAAGCCCCTCTTGCACAGAAAGTTTGGGTTAGATATCTCTTGTAGTTTCTTCAGAACACACAAATTATCTGAAAATGCTTTTGAAGCAATAGACACAAAAACAGCTATAAATCCAAAACCTAATATGATAGACTCAAACTTTAAACTATGTATTGTGTAGATTTACAGGTCCTACTTGCCTAGCAAAAAGGGTTTGAATAGCTCTTTCACTTTTTTTCGAAACGCACACAACTGTTCATGGGCTGAAAAGGCTTTTGGAGCAATAAAAACTTAAAACTGCCATAACTCAAAAATGCAATAAGATAAGTTCAAACTTTAAAAGACATGTTCTGCAGATGTACAAGCCCCTCTTGCACAGAAAGTTTGGGTTAGATATCTCTTGTAGTTTCTTCAGAACACACAAATTATCTGAAAATGCTTTTGAAGCAATAGACACAAAAACAGCTATAAATCCAAAACCTAATATGATAGACTCAAACTTTAAACTATATATTGTGTAGATTTACAGGTCCTACTTGCCCAGCAAAAAGGGTTTGAATAGCTCTTGCACTTTTTTCGAAACTCACAAACAACTGTTCATGGGCTGAAAAGGCTTTTGGAGCAATAAAAACGTTAAAACTGCTATAACTCAAAAATGCAATAAGATAAGTTCAAACTTTAAAAGACATGTTGTGCAGATGTACAAGCCCCTCTTGCACAGAAAGTTTGGGTTAGATATCTCTTGTAGTTTCTTAAGAACACACAAATGATCTAAAAATGCTTTTGAAGCAATAGACACAAAAACAGCTATAAATCCAAAACCTAATATGATAGACTCCAACTTTGAACTATATATTGTGTAGATTTACAGGTCCTACTTGCCCAGCAAAAAGGGTTCGAATAGCTTTTGCACTTTTTTCGAAAACTCACAAACAACTGTTCATGGGCTGAAAAGGCTTTTGGAGCAATAAAAACTTAAAAACTGCTATAACTCAAAAATGCAATAAGATAAGTTCAAACTTTAAAAGACATGTTCTGCAGATGTACAAGCCCCTCTTGCACAGAAAGTTTGGGTTAGATATCTCTTGTAGTTTCTTCAGAACACACAAATTATCTGAAAATGCTTTTGAAGCAATAGACACAAAAACAGCTATAAATCCAAAACCTAATATGATAGACTCAAACTTTAAACTATGTATTGTGTAGATTTACAGGTCCTACTTGCCCTGCAAAAAGGGTTTGAATAGCTCTTGCACTTTTTTCGAAACGCACACAACTGTTCATGGGCTGAAAAGGCTTTTGGAGCAATAAAAACGTAAAAACTGCTATAACTCAAAAATTCAATAAGATAAGTTCAAACTTTAAAAGACATGTTGTGCAGATGTACAAGCCCCTCTTGCACAGAAAGTTTGGGTTAGATATCTCTTGTAGTTTCTTCAGAACACACAAATTATCTGAAAATGCTTTTGAAGCAATAGACACAAAAACAGCTATAAATCCAAAACCTAATATGATAGACTCAAACTTTAAACTATGTATTGTGTAGATTTACAGGTCCTACTTGCCCTGCAAAAAGGGTTTGAATAGCTCTTGCACTTTTTTCGAAACGCACACAACTGTTCATGGGCTGAAAAGGCTTTTGGAGCAATAAAAACGTAAAAACTGCTATAACTCAAAAATTCAATAAGATAAGTTCAAACTTTAAAAGACATGTTGTGCAGATGTACAAGCCCCTCTTGCACAGAAAGTTTGGGTTAGATATCTCTTGTAGTTTCTTCAGAACACACAAATTATCTGAAAATGCTTTTGAAGCAATAGACACAAAAACAGCTATAAATCCAAAACCTAATATGATAGACTCAAACTTTAAACTATATATTGTGTAGATTTACAGGTCCTACTTGCCCAGCAAAAAAGGTTTGAATAGCTCTTGCACTTTTTTCGAAACTCACAAACAACTGTTCATGGGCTGAAAAGGCTTTTGGAGCAATAAAAACGTTAAAACTGTTATAACTCAAAAATGCAATAAGATAAGTTCAAACTTTAAAAGACATGTTGTGCAGATGTACAAGCCCCTCTTGCACAGAAAGTTTGGGTTAGATATCTCTTGTAGTTTCTTCAGAACACACAAATTATCTGAAAATGCTTTTGAAGCAATAGACACAAAAACAGCTATAAATCCAAAACCTAATATGATAGACTCAAACTTTAAACTATATATTGTGTAGATTTACAGGTCCTACTTGCCCAGCAAAAAGGGTTTGAATAGCTCTTGCACTTTTTTCGAAACTCACAAACAACTGTTCATGGGCTGAAAAGGCTTTTGGAGCAATAAAAACGTTAAAACTGCTATAACTCAAAAATGCAATAAGATAAGTTCAAACTTTAAAAAATATGTTGTGCAGATGTACAAGCCCCTCTTGCACAGAAAGTTTGGGTTAGATATCTCTTGTAGTTTCTTCAGAACACACAAATTATCTGAAAATGCTTTTGAAGCAATAGACACAAAAAAGGCTATAAATCAAAAACCTAATATGATAGACTCAAACTTTAAACTATGTATTGTGTAGATTTACAGGTCCTACTTGCCCAGCAAAAAGGGTTTGAATAGCTCTTGCTCTTTTTTCGAAACGCACACAACTGTTCATGGGCTGAATAGGCTTTTGGAGCAATAAAAACGTAAAAACTGCTATAACTCAAAAATTCAATAAGATAAGTTCAAACTTTAAAAGACATGTTGTGCAGATGTACAAGCCCCTCTTGCACAGAAAGTTTGGGTTAGATATCTCTTGTAGTTTCTTCAGAACACACAAAATATCTGAAAATGTTTTTGAAGCAATAGACACAAAAACAGCTATAAATCCAAAACCTAATATGATAGACTCAAACTTTAAACTATGTATTGTGTAGATTTACAGGTCCTACTTGCCTAGCAAAAAGGGTTTGAATAGCTCTTTCACTTTTTTTCGAAACGCACACAACTGTTCATGGGCTGAAAAGGCTTTTGGAGCAATAAAAACTTAAAAACTGCTATAACTCAAAAATGCAATAAGATAAGTTCAAACTTTAAAAAATATGTTGTGCAGATGTACAAGCCCCTCTTGCACAGAAAGTTTGGGTTAGATATCTCTTGTAGTTTCTTCAGAACACACAAATTATCTGAAAATGCTTTTGAAGCAATAGACACAAAAACAGCTATAAATCCAAAACCTAATATGATAGACTCAAACTTTAAACTATGTATTGTGTAGATTTACAGGTCCTACTTGCCCTGCAAAAAGGGTTTGAATAGCTCTTGCACTTTTTACGAAACGCACACAACTGTTCATGGGCTGAAAAGGCTTTTGGAGCAATAAAAACGTAAAAACTGCTATAACTCAAAAATTCAATAAGATAAGTTCAAACTTTAAAATACATGTTGTGCAGATGTACAAGCCCCTCTTGCACAGAAAGTTTGGGTTAGATATCTCTTGTAGTTTCTTCAGAACACACAAATTATCTGAAAATGCTTTTGAAGCAATAGACACAAAAACAGCTATAAATCCAAAACCTAATATGATAGACTCAAACTTTAAACTATATATTGTGTAGATTTACAGGTCCTACTTGCCCAGCAAAAAAGGTTTGAATAGCTCTTGCACTTTTTTCGAAACTCACAAACAACTGTTCATGGGCTGAAAAGGCTTTTGGAGCAATAAAAACGTTAAAACTGTTATAACTCAAAAATGCAATAAGATAAGTTCAAACTTTAAAAGACATGTTGTGCAGATGTACAAGCCCCTCTTGCACAGAAAGTTTGGGTTAGATATCTCTTGTAGTTTCTTCAGAACACACAAATTATCTGAAAATGCTTTTGAAGCAATAGACACAAAAACAGCTATAAATCCAAAACCTAATATGATAGACTCAAACTTTAAACTATATATTGTGTAGATTTACAGGTCCTACTTGCCCAGCAAAAAGGGTTTGAATAGCTCTTGCACTTTTTTCGAAACTCACAAACAACTGTTCATGGGCTGAAAAGGCTTTTGGAGCAATAAAAACGTTAAAACTGCTATAACTCAAAAATGCAATAAGATAAGTTCAAACTTTAAAAGACATGTTGTGCAGATGTACAAGCCCCTCTTGCACAGAAAGTTTGGGTTAGATATCTCTTGTAGTTTCTTCAGAACACACAAAATATCTGAAAATGTTTTTGAAGCAATAGACACAAAAACAGCTATAAATCCAAAACCTAATATGATAGACTCAAACTTTAAACTATGTATTGTGTAGATTTACAGGTCCTACTTGCCTAGCAAAAAGGGTTTGAATAGCTCTTTCACTTTTTTTCGAAACGCACACAACTGTTCATGGGCTGAAAAGGCTTTTGGAGCAATAAAAACTTAAAAACTGCTATAACTCAAAAATGCAATAAGATAAGTTCAAACTTTAAAAAATATGTTGTGCAGATGTACAAGCCCCTCTTGCACAGAAAGTTTGGGTTAGATATCTCTTGTAGTTTCTTCAGAACACACAAATTATCTGAAAATGCTTTTGAAGCAATAGACACAAAAACAGCTATAAATCCAAAACCTAATATGATAGACTCAAACTTTAAACTATGTATTGTGTAGATTTACAGGTCCTACTTGCCCTGCAAAAAGGGTTTGAATAGCTCTTGCACTTTTTTCGAAACGCACACAACTGTTCATGGGCTGAAAAGGCTTTTGGAGCAATAAAAACGTAAAAACTGCTATAACTCAAAAATTCAATAAGATAAGTTTAAACTTTAAAAGACATGTTGTGCAGATGTACAAGCCCCTCTTGCACAGAAAGTTTGGGTTAGATATCTCTTGTAGTTTCTTCAGAACACACAAATTATCTGAAAATGCTTTTGAAGCAATAGACACAAAAACAGCTATAAATCCAAAACCTAATATGATAGACTCAAACTTTGAACTATGTATTGTGTAGATTTACAGGTCCTACTTGCCCAGCAAAAAGGGTTTGAATAGCTCTTGCACTTTTTTTCGAAACGCACACAACTGTTCATGGGCTGAAAAGGCTTTTGGAGCAATAAAAACGTTAAAACTGCTATAACTCAAAAATGCAATAAGATAAGTTCAAACTTTAAAAGACATGTTGTGCAGATGTACAAGCCCCTCTTGCACAGAAAGTTTGGGTTAGATATCTCTTGTAGTTTCTTCAGAACACACAAATTATCTGAAAATGTTTTTGAAGCAATAGACACAAAAACAGCTATAAATCCAAAACCTAATATGATAGACTCAAACTTTAAATTATGTATTGTGTAGATTTACAGGTCCTACTTGCCTAGCAAAAAGGGTTTGAATAGCTCTTTCACTTTTTTTCGAAACGCACACAACTGTTCATGGGCTGAAAAGGCTTTTGGAGCAATAAAAATTTAAAACTGCCATAACTCAAAAATGCAATAAGATAAGTTCAAACTTTAAAAGACATGTTGTGCAGATGTACAAGCCCCTCTTGCACAGAAAGTTTGGGTTAGATATCTCTTGTAGTTTCTTCAGAACACACAAATTATCTGAAAATGCTTTTGAAGCAATAGACACAAAAACAGCTATAAATCCAAAACCTAATATGATAGACTCCAACTTTAAACTATATATTGTGTAGATTTACAGGTCCTACTTGCCCAGCAAAAAGGGTTCGAATAGCTTTTGCACTTTTTTCGAAAACTCACAAACAACTGTTCATGGGCTGAAAAGGCTTTTGGAGCAATAAAAACTTAAAAACTGCTATAACTCAAAAATGCAATAAGATAAGTTCAAACTTTAAAAAATATGTTGTGCAGATGTACAAGCCCCTCTTGCACAGAAAGTTTGGGTTAGATATCTCTTGTAGTTTCTTCAGAACACACAAATTATCTGAAAATGCTTTTGAAGCAATAGACACAAAAACAGCTATAAATCAAAAACCTAATATGATAGACTCAAACTTTGAACTATGTATTGTGTAGATTTACAGGTCCTACTTGCCCAGCAAAAAGGGTTTGAATAGCTCTTGCACTTTTTTTCGAAACGCACACAACTGTTCATGGGCTGAAAAGGCTTTTGGAGCAATAAAAACTTAAAAACTGCTATAACTCAAAAATGCAATAAGATAAGTTCAAACTTTAAAAAATATGTTGTGCAGATGTACAAGCCCCTCTTGCACAGAAAGTTTGGTTTAGATATCTCTTGTAGTTTCTTCAGAACACACAAATTATCTGAAAATGCTTTTGAAGCAATAGACACAAAAACAGCTATAAATCAAAAACCTAATATGATAGACTCAAACTTTGAACTATGTATTGTGTAGATTTACAGGTCCTACTTGCCCAGCAAAAAGGGTTTGAATAGCTCTTGCACTTTTTTTCGAAACGCACACAACTGTTCATGGGCTGAAAAGGCTTTTGGAGCAATAAAAACTTAAAAACTGCTATAACTCAAAAATGCAATAAGATAAGTTCAAACTTTAAAAGACATGTTGTGCAGATGTACAAGCCCCTCTTGCACAGAAAGTTTGGGTTAGATATCTCTTGTAGTTTCTTCAGAACACACAAATTATCTAAAAAATGCTTTTGAAGCAATAGACACAAAAACAGCTATAAATCCAAAACCTAATATGATAGACTCCAACTTTGAACTATATATTGTGTAGATTTACAGGTCCTACTTGCCCAGCAAAAAGGGTTCGAATAGCTTTTGCACTTTTTTCGAAAACTCACAAACAACTGTTCATGGGCTGAAAAGGCTTTTGGAGCAATAAAAACTTAAAAACTGCTATAACTCAAAAATGCAATAAGATAAGTTCAAACTTTAAAAAATATGTTGTGCAGATGTACAAGCCCCTCTTGCACAGAAAGTTTGGGTTAGATATCTCTTGTAGTTTCTTCAGAACACACAAATTATCTGAAAATGCTTTTGAAGCAATAGACACAAAAACAGCTATAAATCCAAAACCTAATATGATAGACTAAAACTTTGAACTATGTATTGTGTAGATTTACAGGTCCTACTTGCCCAGCAAAAAGGGTTTGAATAGCTCTTGCACTTTTTTTCGAAACGCACACAACTGTTCATGGGCTGAAAAGGCTTTTGGAGCAATAAAAACTTAAAAACTGCTATAACTCAAAAATGCAATAAGATAAGTTCAAACTTTAAAAGACATGTTGTGCAGATGTACAAGCCCCTCTTGCACAGAAAGTTTGGGTTAGATATCTCTTGTAGTTTCTTCAGAACACACAAATGATCTAAAAATGCTTTTGAAGCAATAGACACAAAAACAGCTATAAATCCAAAACCTAATATGATAGACTCCAACTTTGAACTATATATTGTGTAGATTTACAGGTCCTACTTGCCCAGCAAAAAGGGTTCGAATAGCTTTTGCACTTTTTTCGAAAACTCACAAACAACTGTTCATGGGCTGAAAAGGCTTTTGGAGCAATAAAAACTTAAAAACTGCTATAACTCAAAAATGCAATAAGATAAGTTCAAACTTTAAAAAAATATGTTGTGCAGATGTACAAGCCCCTCTTGCACAGAAAGTTTGGGTTAGATATCTCTTGTAGTTTCTTCAGAACACACAAATTATCTGAAAATGCTTTTGAAGCAATAGACACAAAAACAGCTATAAATCAAAAACCTAATATGATAGACTCAAACTTTAAACTATGTATTGTGTAGATTTACAGGTCCTACTTGCCCAGCAAAAAGGGTTTGAATAGCTCTTGCTCTTTTTTCGAAACGCACACAACTGTTCATGGGCTGAAAAGGCTTTTGGAGCAATAAAAACGTAAAAACTGCTATAACTAAAAATTCAATAAGATAAGTTCAAACTTTAAAAGACATGTTGTGCAGATGTACAAGCCCCTCTTGCACAGAAAGTTTGGGTTAGATATCTCTTGTAGTTTCTTCAGAACACACAAAATATCTGAAAATGTTTTTGAAGCAATAGACACAAAAACAGCTATAAATCCAAAACCTAATATGATAGACTCAAACTTTAAACTATGTATTGTGTAGATTTACAGGTCCTACTTGCCTAGCAAAAAGGGTTTGAATAGCTCTTTCACTTTTTTTCGAAACGCACACAACTGTTCATGGGCTGAAAAGGCTTTTGGAGCAATAAAAACTTAAAAACTGCTATAACTCAAAAATGCAATAAGATAAGTTCAAACTTTAAAAGACATGTTGTGCAGATGTACAAGCCCCTCTTGCACAGAAAGTTTGGGTTAGATATCTCTTGTAGTTTCTTCAGAACACACAAATTATCTGAAAATGCTTTTGAAGCAATAGACACAAAAACAGCTATAAATCCAAAACCTAATATGATAGACTCAAACTTTAAACTATATATTGTGTAGATTTACAGGTCCTACTTGCCCAGCAAAAAGGGTTTGAATAGCTCTTGCACTTTTTTCGAAACTCACAAACAACTGTTCATGGGCTGAAAAGGCTTTTGGAGCAATAAAAACGTTAAAACTGCTATAACTCAAAAATGCAATAAGATAAGTTCAAACTTTAAAAGACATGTTGTGCAGATGTACAAGCCCCTCTTGCACAGAAAGTTTGGGTTAGATATCTCTTGTAGTTTCTTCAGAACACACAAATGATCTAAAAATGCTTTTGAAGCAATAGACACAAAAACAGCTATAAATCCAAAACCTAATATGATAGACTCCAACTTTGAACTATATATTGTGTAGATTTACAGGTCCTACTTGCCCAGCAAAAAGGGTTCGAATAGCTTTTGCACTTTTTTCGAAAACTCACAAACAACTGTTCATGGGCTGAAAAGGCTTTTGGAGCAATAAAAACTTAAAAACTGCTATAACTCAAAAATGCAATAAGATAAGTTCAAACTTTAAAAAATATGTTGTGCAGATGTACAAGCCCCTCTTGCACAGAAAGTTTGGGTTAGATATCTCTTGTAGTTTCTTCAGAACACACAAATTATCTGGAAATGCTTTTGAAGCAATAGACACAAAAACAGCTATAAATCAAAAACCTAATATGATAGACTCAAACTTTAAACTATGTATTGTGTAGATTTACAGGTCCTACTTGCCCAGCAAAAAGGGTTTGAATAGCTCTTGCTCTTTTTTCGAAACGCACACAACTGTTCATGGGCTGAAAAGGCTTTTGGAGCAATAAAAACGTAAAAACTGCTATAACTCAAAAATTCAATAAGATAAGTTCAAACTTTAAAAGACATGTTGTGCAGATGTACAAGCCCCTCTTGCACAGAAAGTTTGGGTTAGATATCTCTTGTAGTTTCTTCAGAACACACAAAATATCTGAAAATGTTTTTGAAGCAATAGACACAAAAACAGCTATAAATCCAAAACCTAATATGATAGACTCAAACTTTAAACTATGTATTGTGTAGATTTACAGGTCCTACTTGCCTAGCAAAAAGGGTTTGAATAGCTCTTTCACTTTTTTTCGAAACGCACACAACTGTTCATGGGCTGAAAAGGCTGTTGGAGCAATAAAAACTTAAAAACTGCTATAACTCAAAAATGCAATAAGATAAGTTCAAACTTTAAAAGACATGTTCTGCAGATGTACAAGCCCCTCTTGCACAGAAAGTTTGGGTTAGATATCTCTTGTAGTTTCTTCAGAACACACAAATTATCTGAAAATTCTTTTGAAGCAATAGACACAAAAACAGCTATAAATCCAAAACCTAATATGATAGACTCAAACTTTAAACTATGTATTGTGTAGATTTACAGGTCCTACTTGCCCTGCAAAAAGGGTTTGAATAGCTCTTGCACTTTTTTCGAAACGCACACAACTGTTCATGGGCTGAAAAGGCTTTTGGAGCAATAAAAACGTTAAAACTGTTATAACTCAAAAATGCAATAAGATAAGTTCAAACTTTAAAAGACATGTTGTGCAGATGTACAAGCCCCTCTTGCACAGAAAGTTTGGGTTAGATATCTCTTGTAGTTTCTTCAGAACACACAAATTATCTGAAAATGCTTTTGAAGCAATAGACACAAAAACAGCTATAAATCCAAAACCTAATATGATAGACTCAAACTTTAAACTATATATTGTGTAGATTTACAGGTCCTACTTGCCCAGCAAAAAGGGTTTGAATAGCTCTTGCACTTTTTTCGAAACTCACAAACAACTGTTCATGGGCTGAAAAGGCTTTTGGAGCAATAAAAACGTTAAAACTGCTATAACTCAAAAATGCAATAAGATAAGTTCAAACTTTAAAAGACATGTTGTGCAGATGTACAAGCCCC
Organism: Eucyclogobius newberryi; assembly: GCF_026437365.1. Lineage (NCBI taxonomy): Eukaryota > Metazoa > Chordata > Actinopteri > Gobiiformes > Gobiidae > Eucyclogobius > Eucyclogobius newberryi. Next base: position 14,790,726 of record NW_027316532.1, read on the forward strand.
TCTTGCACAGAAAGTTTGGGTTAGATATCTCTTGTAGTTTCTTCAGAACACACAAATGATCTAAAAATGCTTTTGAAGCAATAGACACAAAAACAGCTATAAATCCAAAACCTAATATGATAGACTCCAACTTTGAACTATATATTGTGTAGATTTACAGGTCCTACTTGCCCAGCAAAAAGGGTTCGAATAGCTTTTGCACTTTTTTCGAAAACTCACAAACAACTGTTCATGGGCTGAAAAGGCTTTTGGAGCAATAAAAACTTAAAAACTGCTATAACTCAAAAATGCAATAAGATAAGTTCAAACTTTAAGAAATATGTTGTGCAGATGTACAAGCCCCTCTTGCACAGAAAGTTTGGGTTAGATATCTCTTGTAGTTTCTTCAGAACACACAAATTATCTGAAAATGCTTTTGAAGCAATAGACACAAAAACAGCTATAAATCAAAAACCTAATATGATAGACTCAAACTTTAAACTATGTATTGTGTAGATTTACAGGTCCTACTTGCCCAGCAAAAAGGGTTTGAATAGCTCTTGCTCTTTTTTCGAAACGCACACAACTGTTCATGGGCTGAAAAGGCTTTTGGAGCAATAAAAACGTAAAAACTGCTATAACTCAAAAATTCAATAAGATAAGTTCAAACTTTAAAAGACATGTTGTGCAGATGTACAAGCCCCTCTTGCACAGAAAGTTTGGGTTAGATATCTCTTGTAGTTTCTTCAGAACACACAAAATATCTGAAAATGTTTTTGAAGCAATAGACACAAAAACAGCTATAAATCCAAAACCTAATATGATAGACTCAAACTTTAAACTATGTATTGTGTAGATTTACAGGTCCTACTTGCCCTGCAAAAAGGGTTTGAATAGCTCTTGCACTTTTTTCGAAACGCACACAACTGTTCATGGGCTGAAAAGGCTTTTGGAGCAATAAAAACGTAAAAACTGCTATAACTCAAAAATTCAATAAGATAAGTTCAAACTTTAAAAGACATGTTGTGCAGATGTACAAGCCCCTCTTGCACAGAAAGTTTGGGTTAGATATCTCTTGTAGTTTCTTCAGAACACACAAATTATCTGAAAATGCTTTTGAAGCAATAGACACAAAAACAGCTATAAATCCAAAACCTAATATGATAGACTCAAACTTTAAACTATATATTGTGTAGATTTACAGGTCCTACTTGCCCAGCAAAAAAGGTTTGAATAGCTCTTGCACTTTTTTCGAAACTCACAAACAACTGTTCATGGGCTGAAAAGGCTTTTGGAGCAATAAAAACGTTAAAACTGTTATAACTCAAAAATGCAATAAGATAAGTTCAAACTTTAAAAGACATGTTGTGCAGATGTACAAGCCCCTCTTGCACAGAAAGTTTGGGTTAGATATCTCTTGTAGTTTCTTCAGAACACACAAATTATCTGAAAATGCTTTTGAAGCAATAGACACAAAAACAGCTATAAATCCAAAACCTAATATGATAGACTCAAACTTTAAACTATATATTGTGTAGATTTACAGGTCCTACTTGCCCAGCAAAAAGGGTTTGAACAGCTCTTGCACTTTTTTCGAAACTCACAAACAACTGTTCATGGGCTGAAAAGGCTTTTGGAGCAATAAAAACGTTAAAACTGCTATAACTCAAAAATGCAATAAGATAAGTTCAAACTTTAAAAGACATGTTGTGCAGATGTACAAGCCCCTCTTGCACAGAAAGTTTGGGTTAGATATCTCTTGTAGTTTCTTCAGAACACACAAATGATCTAAAAATGCTTTTGAAGCAATAGACACAAAAACAGCTATAAATCCAAAACCTAATATGATAGACTCCAACTTTGAACTATATATTGTGTAGATTTACAGGTCCTACTTGCCCAGCAAAAAGGGTTCGAATAGCTTTTGCACTTTTTTCGAAAACTCACAAACAACTGTTCATGGGCTGAAAAGGCTTTTGGAGCAATAAAAACTTAAAAACTGCTATAACTCAAAAATGCAATAAGATAAGTTCAAACTTTAAAAGACATGTTGTGCAGATGTACAAGCCCCTCTTGCACAGAAAGTTTGGGTTAGATATCTCTTGTAGTTTCTTCAGAACACACAAATTATCTGAAAATGTTTTTGAAGCAATAGACACAAAAACAGCTATAAATCCAAAACCTAATATGATAGACTCAAACTTTTAACTATTTATTGTGTAGATTTACAGGTCCTACTTGCCTAGCAAAAAGGGTTTGAATAGCTCTTTCACTTTTTTTCGAAACGCACACAACTGTTCATGGGCTGAAAAGGCTTTTGGAGCAATAAAAACTTAAAACTGCCATAACTCAAAAATGCAATAAGATAAGTTCAAACTTTAAAAGACATGTTCTGCAGATGTACAAGCCCCTCTTGCACAGAAAGTTTGGGTTAGATATCTCTTGTAGTTTCTTCAGAACACACAAATTATCTGAAAATGCTTTTGAAGCAATAGACACAAAAACAGCTATAAATCCAAAACCTAATATGATAGACTCAAACTTTAAACTATATATTGTGTAGATTTACAGGTCCTACTTGCCCAGCAAAAAGGGTTTGAATAGCTCTTGCACTTTTTTCGAAACTCACAAACAACTGTTCATGGGCTGAAAAGGCTTTTGGAGCAATAAAAACGTTAAAACTGCTATAACTCAAAAATGCAATAAGATAAGTTCAAACTTTAAAAGACATGTTGTGCAGATGTACAAGCCCCTCTTGCACAGAAAGTTTGGGTTAGATATCTCTTGTAGTTTCTTCAGAACACACAAATGATCTAAAAATGCTTTTGAAGCAATAGACACAAAAACAGCTATAAATCCAAAACCTAATATGATAGACTCCAACTTTGAACTATATATTGTGTAGATTTACAGGTCCTACTTGCCCAGCAAAAAGGGTTCGAATAGCTTTTGCACTTTTTTCGAAAACTCACAAACAACTGTTCATGGGCTGAAAAGGCTTTTGGAGCAATAAAAACTTAAAAACTGCTATAACTCAAAAATGCAATAAGATAAGTTCAAACTTTAAAAGACATGTTGTGCAGATGTACAAGCCCCTCTTGCACAGAAAGTTTGGGTTAGATATCTCTTGTAGTTTCTTCAGAACACACAAATTATCTGAAAATGTTTTTGAAGCAATAGACACAAAAACAGCTATAAATCCAAAACCTAATATGATAGACTCAAACTTTTAACTATTTATTGTGTAGATTTACAGGTCCTACTTGCCTAGCAAAAAGGGTTTGAATAGCTCTTTCACTTTTTTTCGAAACGCACACAAATGTTCATGGGCTGAAAAGGCTTTTGGAGCAATAAAAACTTAAAACTGCCATAACTCAAAAATGCAATAAGATAAGTTCAAACTTTAAAAGACATGTTCTGCAGATGTACAAGCCCCTCTTGCACAGAAAGTTTGGGTTAGATATCTCTTGTAGTTTCTTCAGAACACACAAATTATCTGAAAATGCTTTTGAAGCAATAGACACAAAAACAGCTATAAATCCAAAACCTAATATGATAGACTCAAACTTTAAACTATATATTGTGTAGATTTACAGGTCCTACTTGCCCAGCAAAAAAGGTTTGAATAGCTCTTGCACTTTTTTCGAAACTCACAAACAACTGTTCATGGGCTGAAAAGGCTTTTGGAGCAATAAAAACGTTAAAACTGTTATAACTCAAAAATGCAATAAGATAAGTTCAAACTTTAAAAGACATGTTGTGCAGATGTACAAGCCCCTCTTGCACAGAAAGTTTGGGTTAGATATCTCTTGTAGTTTCTTCAGAACACACAAATTATCTGAAAATGCTTTTGAAGCAATAGACACAAAAACAGCTATAAATCCAAAACCTAATATGATAGACTCAAACTTTAAACTATATATTGTGTAGATTTACAGGTCCTACTTGCCCAGCAAAAAGGGTTTGAATAGCTCTTGCACTTTTTTCGAAACTCACAAACAACTGTTCATGGGCTGAAAAGGCTTTTGGAGCAATAAAAACGTTAAAACTGCTATAACTCAAAAATGCAATAAGATAAGTTCAAACTTTAAAAGACATGTTGTGCAGATGTACAAGCCCCTCTTGCACAGAAAGTTTGGGTTAGATATCTCTTGTAGTTTCTTCAGAACACACAAATGATCTAAAAATGCTTTTGAAGCAATAGACACAAAAACAGCTATAAATCCAAAACCTAATATGATAGACTCCAACTTTGAACTATATATTGTGTAGATTTACAGGTCCTACTTGCCCAGCAAAAAGGGTTCGAATAGCTTTTGCACTTTTTTCGAAAACTCACAAACAACTGTTCATGGGCTGAAAAGGCTTTTGGAGCAATAAAAACTTAAAAACTGCTATAACTCAAAAATGCAATAAGATAAGTTCAAACTTTAAGAAATATGTTGTGCAGATGTACAAGCCCCTCTTGCACAGAAAGTTTGGGTTAGATATCTCTTGTAGTTTCTTCAGAACACACAAATTATCTGAAAATGCTTTTGAAGCAATAGACACAAAAACAGCTATAAATCAAAAACCTAATATGATAGACTCAAACTTTAAACTATGTATTGTGTAGATTTACAGGTCCTACTTGCCCAGCAAAAAGGGTTTGAATAGCTCTTGCTCTTTTTTCGAAACGCACACAACTGTTCATGGGCTGAAAAGGCTTTTGGAGCAATAAAAACGTAAAAACTGCTATAACTCAAAAATTCAATAAGATAAGTTCAAACTTTAAAAGACATGTTGTGCAGATGTACAAGCCCCTCTTGCACAGAAAGTTTGGGTTAGATATCTCTTGTAGTTTCTTCAGAACACACAAAATATCTGAAAATGTTTTTGAAGCAATAGACACAAAAACAGCTATAAATCCAAAACCTAATATGATAGACTCAAACTTTAAACTATGTATTGTGTAGATTTACAGGTCCTACTTGCCCTGCAAAAAGGGTTTGAATAGCTCTTGCACTTTTTTCGAAACGCACACAACTGTTCATGGGCTGAAAAGGCTTTTGGAGCAATAAAAACGTAAAAACTGCTATAACTCAAAAATTCAATAAGATAAGTTCAAACTTTAAAAGACATGTTGTGCAGATGTACAAGCCCCTCTTGCACAGAAAGTTTGGGTTAGATATCTCTTGTAGTTTCTTCAGAACACACAAATTATCTGAAAATGCTTTTGAAGCAATAGACACAAAAACAGCTATAAATCCAAAACCTAATATGATAGACTCAAACTTTAAACTATATATTGTGTAGATTTACAGGTCCTACTTGCCCAGCAAAAAAGGTTTGAATAGCTCTTGCACTTTTTTCGAAACTCACAAACAACTGTTCATGGGCTGAAAAGGCTTTTGGAGCAATAAAAACGTTAAAACTGTTATAACTCAAAAATGCAATAAGATAAGTTCAAACTTTAAAAGACATGTTGTGCAGATGTACAAGCCCCTCTTGCACAGAAAGTTTGGGTTAGATATCTCTTGTAGTTTCTTCAGAACACACAAATTATCTGAAAATGCTTTTGAAGCAATAGACACAAAAACAGCTATAAATCCAAAACCTAATATGATAGACTCAAACTTTAAACTATATATTGTGTAGATTTACAGGTCCTACTTGCCCAGCAAAAAGGGTTTGAACAGCTCTTGCACTTTTTTCGAAACTCACAAACAACTGTTCATGGGCTGAAAAGGCTTTTGGAGCAATAAAAACGTTAAAACTGCTATAACTCAAAAATGCAATAAGATAAGTTCAAACTTTAAAAGACATGTTGTGCAGATGTACAAGCCCCTCTTGCACAGAAAGTTTGGGTTAGATATCTCTTGTAGTTTCTTCAGAACACACAAATGATCTAAAAATGCTTTTGAAGCAATAGACACAAAAACAGCTATAAATCCAAAACCTAATATGATAGACTCCAACTTTGAACTATATATTGTGTAGATTTACAGGTCCTACTTGCCCAGCAAAAAGGGTTCGAATAGCTTTTGCACTTTTTTCGAAAACTCACAAACAACTGTTCATGGGCTGAAAAGGCTTTTGGAGCAATAAAAACTTAAAAACTGCTATAACTCAAAAATGCAATAAGATAAGTTCAAACTTTAAAAGACATGTTGTGCAGATGTACAAGCCCCTCTTGCACAGAAAGTTTGGGTTAGATATCTCTTGTAGTTTCTTCAGAACACACAAATTATCTGAAAATGTTTTTGAAGCAATAGACACAAAAACAGCTATAAATCCAAAACCTAATATGATAGACTCAAACTTTTAACTATTTATTGTGTAGATTTACAGGTCCTACTTGCCTAGCAAAAAGGGTTTGAATAGCTCTTTCACTTTTTTTCGAAACGCACACAACTGTTCATGGGCTGAAAAGGCTTTTGGAGCAATAAAAACTTAAAACTGCCATAACTCAAAAATGCAATAAGATAAGTTCAAACTTTAAAAGACATGTTCTGCAGATGTACAAGCCCCTCTTGCACAGAAAGTTTGGGTTAGATATCTCTTGTAGTTTCTTCAGAACACACAAATTATCTGAAAATGCTTTTGAAGCAATAGACACAAAAACAGCTATAAATCCAAAACCTAATATGATAGACTCAAACTTTAAACTATATATTGTGTAGATTTACAGGTCCTACTTGCCCAGCAAAAAGGGTTTGAATAGCTCTTGCACTTTTTTCGAAACTCACAAACAACTGTTCATGGGCTGAAAAGGCTTTTGGAGCAATAAAAACGTTAAAACTGCTATAACTCAAAAATGCAATAAGATAAGTTCAAACTTTAAAAGACATGTTGTGCAGATGTACAAGCCCCTCTTGCACAGAAAGTTTGGGTTAGATATCTCTTGTAGTTTCTTCAGAACACACAAATGATCTAAAAATGCTTTTGAAGCAATAGACACAAAAACAGCTATAAATCCAAAACCTAATATGATAGACTCCAACTTTGAACTATATATTGTGTAGATTTACAGGTCCTACTTGCCCAGCAAAAAGGGTTCGAATAGCTTTTGCACTTTTTTCGAAAACTCACAAACAACTGTTCATGGGCTGAAAAGGCTTTTGGAGCAATAAAAACTTAAAAACTGCTATAACTCAAAAATGCAATAAGATAAGTTCAAACTTTAAAAGACATGTTGTGCAGATGTACAAGCCCCTCTTGCACAGAAAGTTTGGGTTAGATATCTCTTGTAGTTTCTTCAGAACACACAAATTATCTGAAAATGTTTTTGAAGCAATAGACACAAAAACAGCTATAAATCCAAAACCTAATATGATAGACTCAAACTTTTAACTATTTATTGTGTAGATTTACAGGTCCTACTTGCCTAGCAAAAAGGGTTTGAATAGCTCTTTCACTTTTTTTCGAAACGCACACAAATGTTCATGGGCTGAAAAGGCTTTTGGAGCAATAAAAACTTAAAACTGCCATAACTCAAAAATGCAATAAGATAAGTTCAAACTTTAAAAGACATGTTCTGCAGATGTACAAGCCCCTCTTGCACAGAAAGTTTGGGTTAGATATCTCTTGTAGTTTCTTCAGAACACACAAATTATCTGAAAATGCTTTTGAAGCAATAGACACAAAAACAGCTATAAATCCAAAACCTAATATGATAGACTCAAACTTTAAACTATATATTGTGTAGATTTACAGGTCCTACTTGCCCAGCAAAAAAGGTTTGAATAGCTCTTGCACTTTTTTCGAAACTCACAAACAACTGTTCATGGGCTGAAAAGGCTTTTGGAGCAATAAAAACGTTAAAACTGTTATAACTCAAAAATGCAATAAGATAAGTTCAAACTTTAAAAGACATGTTGTGCAGATGTACAAGCCCCTCTTGCACAGAAAGTTTGGGTTAGATATCTCTTGTAGTTTCTTCAGAACACACAAATTATCTGAAAATGCTTTTGAAGCAATAGACACAAAAACAGCTATAAATCCAAAACCTAATATGATAGACTCAAACTTTAAACTATATATTGTGTAGATTTACAGGTCCTACTTGCCCAGCAAAAAGGGTTTGAATAGCTCTTGCACTTTTTTCGAAACTCACAAACAACTGTTCATGGGCTGAAAAGGCTTTTGGAGCAATAAAAACGTTAAAACTGCTATAACTCAAAAATGCAATAAGATAAGTTCAAACTTTAAAAGACATGTTGTGCAGATGTACAAGCCCCTCTTGCACAGAAAGTTTGGGTTAGATATCTCTTGTAGTTTCTTCAGAACACACAAATGATCTAAAAATGCTTTTGAAGCAATAGACACAAAAACAGCTATAAATCCAAAACCTAATATGATAGACTCCAACTTTGAACTATATATTGTGTAGATTTACAGGTCCTACTTGCCCAGCAAAAAGGGTTCGAATAGCTTTTGCACTTTTTTCGAAAACTCACAAACAACTGTTCATGGGCTGAAAAGGCTTTTGGAGCAATAAAAACTTAAAAACTGCTATAACTCAAAAATGCAATAAGATAAGTTCAAACTTTAAAAGACATGTTGTGCAGATGTACAAGCCCCTCTTGCACAGAAAGTTTGGGTTAGATATCTCTTGTAGTTTCTTCAGAACACACAAATTATCTGAAAATGTTTTTGAAGCAATAGACACAAAAACAGCTATAAATCCAAAACCTAATATGATAGACTCAAACTTTTAACTATTTATTGTGTAGATTTACAGGTCCTACTTGCCTAGCAAAAAGGGTTTGAATAGCTCTTTCACTTTTTTTCGAAACGCACACAAATGTTCATGGGCTGAAAAGGCTTTTGGAGCAATAAAAACGTTAAAACTGCTATAACTCAAAAATGCAATAAGATAAGTTCAAACTTTAAAAGACATGTTGTGCAGATGTACAAGCCCCTCTTGCACAGAAAGTTTGGGTTAGATATCTCTTGTAGTTTCTTCAGAACACACAAATGATCTAAAAATGCTTTTGAAGCAATAGACACAAAAACAGCTATAAATCCAAAACCTAATATGATAGACTCCAACTTTGAACTATATATTGTGTAGATTTACAGGTCCTACTTGCCCAGCAAAAAGGGTTCGAATAGCTTTTGCACTTTTTTCGAAAACTCACAAACAACTGTTCATGGGCTGAAAAGGCTTTTGCAGCAATAAAAACTTAAAAACTGCTATAACTCAAAAATGCAATAAGATAAGTTCAAACTTTAAAAGACATGTTGTGCAGATGTACAAGCCCCTCTTGCACAGAAAGTTTGGGTTAGATATCTCTTGTAGTTTCTTCAGAACACACAAATTATCTGAAAATGCTTTTGAAGCAATATACACAAAAACAGCTATAAATCCAAAACCTAATATGATAGACTCAAACTTTAAACTATGTATTGTGTAGATTTACAGGTCCTACTTGCCTAGCAAAAAGGGTTTGAATAGCTCTTTCACTTTTTTTCGAAACGCACACAACTGTTCATGGGCTGAAAAGGCTTTTGGAGCAATAAAAACTTAAAAACTGCTATAACTCAAAAATGCAATAAGATAAGTTCAAACTTTAAAAGACATGTTCTGCAGATGTACAAGCCCCTCTTGCACAGAAAGTTTGGGTTAGATATCTCTTGTAGTTTCTTCAGAACACACAAATTATCTGAAAATGCTTTTGAAGCAATAGACACAAAAACAGCTATAAATCCAAAACCTAATATGATAGACTCAAACTTTAAACTATGTATTGTGTAGATTTACAGGTCCTACTTGCCCTGCAAAAAGGGTTTGAATAGCTCTTGCACTTTTTTCGAAACGCACACAACTGTTCATGGGCTGAAAAGGCTTTTGGAGCAATAAAAACGTTAAAACTGTTATAACTCAAAAATGCAATAAGATAAGTTCAAACTTTAAAAGACATGTTGTGCAGATGTACAAGCCCCTCTTGCACAGAAAGTTTGGGTTAGATATCTCTTGTAGTTTCTTCAGAACACACAAATTATCTGAAAATGCTTTTGAAGCAATAGACACAAAAACAGCTATAAATCCAAAACCTAATATGATAGACTCAAACTTTAAACTATATATTGTGTAGATTTACAGGTCCTACTTGCCCAGCAAAAAGGGTTTGAATAGCTCTTGCACTTTTTTCGAAACTCACAAACAACTGTTCATGGGCTGAAAAGGCTTTTGGAGCAATAAAAACGTTAAAACTGCTATAACTCAAAAATGCAATAAGATAAGTTCAAACTTTAAAAGACATGTTGTGCAGATGTACAAGCCCCTCTTGCACAGAAAGTTTGGGTTAGATATCTCTTGTAGTTTCTTCAGAACACACAAATGATCTAAAAATGCTTTTGAAGCAATAGACACAAAAACAGCTATAAATCCAAAACCTAATATGATAGACTCCAACTTTGAACTATATATTGTGTAGATTTACAGGTCCTACTTGCCCAGCAAAAAGGGTTCGAATAGCTTTTGCACTTTTTTCGAAAACTCACAAACAACTGTTCATGGGCTGAAAAGGCTTTTGGAGCAATAAAAACTTAAAAACTGCTATAACTCAAAAATGCAATAAGATAAGTTCAAACTTTAAAAGACATGTTGTGCAGATGTACAAGCCCCTCTTGCACAGAAAGTTTGGGTTAGATATCTCTTGTAGTTTCTTCAGAACACACAAATTATCTGAAAATGTTTTTGAAGCAATAGACACAAAAACAGCTATAAATCCAAAACCTAATATGATAGACTCAAACTTTTAACTATTTATTGTGTAGATTTACAGGTCCTACTTGCCTAGCAAAAAGGGTTTGAATAGCTCTTTCACTTTTTTTCGAAACGCACACAAATGTTCATGGGCTGAAAAGGCTTTTGGAGCAATAAAAACGTTAAAACTGCTATAACTCAAAAATGCAATAAGATAAGTTCAAACTTTAAAAGACATGTTGTGCAGATGTACAAGCCCCTCTTGCACAGAAAGTTTGGGTTAGATATCTCTTGTAGTTTCTTCAGAACACACAAATGATCTAAAAATGCTTTTGAAGCAATAGACACAAAAACAGCTATAAATCCAAAACCTAATATGATAGACTCCAACTTTGAACTATATATTGTGTAGATTTACAGGTCCTACTTGCCCAGCAAAAAGGGTTCGAATAGCTTTTGCACTTTTTTCGAAAACTCACAAACAACTGTTCATGGGCTGAAAAGGCTTTTGGAGCAATAAAAACTTAAAAACTGCTATAACTCAAAAATGCAATAAGATAAGTTCAAACTTTAAAAGACATGTTGTGCAGATGTACAAGCCCCTCTTGCACAGAAAGTTTGGGTTAGATATCTCTTGTAGTTTCTTCAGAACACACAAATTATCTGAAAATGCTTTTGAAGCAATATACACAAAAACAGCTATAAATCCAAAACCTAATATGATAGACTCAAACTTTAAACTATGTATTGTGTAGATTTACAGGTCCTACTTGCCTAGCAAAAAGGGTTTGAATAGCTCTTTCACTTTTTTTCGAAACGCACACAACTGTTCATGGGCTGAAAAGGCTTTTGGAGCAATAAAAACTTAAAAACTGCTATAACTCAAAAATGCAATAAGATAAGTTCAAACTTTAAAAGACATGTTCTGCAGATGTACAAGCCCCTCTTGCACAGAAAGTTTGGGTTAGATATCTCTTGTAGTTTCTTCAGAACACACAAATTATCTGAAAATGCTTTTGAAGCAATAGACACAAAAACAGCTATAAATCCAAAACCTAATATGATAGACTCAAACTTTAAACTATGTATTGTGTAGATTTACAGGTCCTACTTGCCCTGCAAAAAGGGTTTGAATAGCTCTTGCACTTTTTTCGAAACGCACACAACTGTTCATGGGCTGAAAAGGCTTTTGGAGCAATAAAAACGTTAAAACTGTTATAACTCAAAAATGCAATAAGATAAGTTCAAACTTTAAAAGACATGTTGTGCAGATGTACAAGCCCCTCTTGCACAGAAAGTTTGGGTTAGATATCTCTTGTAGTTTCTTCAGAACACACAAATTATCTGAAAATGCTTTTGAAGCAATAGACACAAAAACAGCTATAAATCCAAAACCTAATATGATAGACTCAAACTTTAAACTATATATTGTGTAGATTTACAGGTCCTACTTGCCCAGCAAAAAGGGTTTGAATAGCTCTTGCACTTTTTTCGAAACTCACAAACAACTGTTCATGGGCTGAAAAGGCTTTTGGAGCAATAAAAACGTTAAAACTGCTATAACTCAAAAATGCAATAAGATAAGTTCAAACTTTAAAAGACATGTTGTGCAGATGTACAAGCCCCTCTTGCACAGAAAGTTTGGGTTAGATATCTCTTGTAGTTTCTTCAGAACACACAAATGATCTAAAAATGCTTTTGAAGCAATAGACACAAAAACAGCTATAAATCCAAAACCTAATATGATAGACTCAAACTTTAAACTATGTATTGTGTAGATTTACAGGTCCTACTTGCCCAGCAAAAAGGGTTTGAATAGCTCTTGCACTTTTTTCGAAACGCACACAACTGTTCATGGGCTGAAAAGGCTTTTGGAGCAATAAAAACGTAAAAACTGCTATAACTCAAAAATTCAATAAGATAAGTTCAAACTTTAAAAGACATGTTGTGCAGATGTACAAGCCCCTCTTGCACAGAAAGTTTGGGTTAGATATCTCTTGTAGTTTCTTCAGAACACACAAATTATCTAAAAATTCTTTTGAAGCAATAGACACAAAAACAGCTATAAATCCAAAACCTAATATGATAGACTCAAACTTTAAACTATATATTGTGTAGATTTACAGGTCCTACTTGCCCAGCAAAAAGGGTTTGAATAGCTCTTGCACTTTTTTCGAAACTCACAAACAACTGTTCATGGGCTGAAAAGGCTTTTGGAGCAATAAAAACGTTAAAACGGTTATAACTCAAAAATGCAATAAGATAAGTTCAAACTTTAAAATACATGTTGTGCAGATGTACAAGCCCCTCTTGCACAGAAAGTTTGGGTTAGATATCTCTTGTAGTTTCTTCAGAACACACAAATGATCTAAAAATGCTTTTGAAGCAATAGACACAAAAACAGCTATAAATCCAAAACCTAATATGATAGACTCCAACTTTGAACTATATATTGTGTAGATTTACAGGTCCTACTTGCCCAGCAAAAAGGGTTCGAATAGCTTTTGCACTTTTTTCGAAAACTCACAAACAACTGTTCATGGGCTGAAAAGGCTTTTGGAGCAATAAAAACTTAAAAACTGCTATAACTCAAAAATGCAATAAGATAAGTTCAAACTTTAAAAGACATGTTGTGCAGATGTACAAGCCCCTCTTGCACAGAAAGTTTGGGTTAGATATCTCTTGTAGTTTCTTCAGAACACACAAATGATCTAAAAATGCTTTTGAAGCAATAGACACAAAAACAGCTATAAATCCAAAACCTAATATGATAGACTCAAACTTTAAACTATGTATTGTGTAGATTTACAGGTCCTACTTGCCCAGCAAAAAGGGTTTGAATAGCTCTTGCTCTTTTTTCGAAACGCACACAACTGTTCATGGGCTGAAAAGGCTTTTGGAGCAATAAAAACGTAAAAACTGCTATAACTCAAAAATTCAATAAGATAAGTTCAAACTTTAAAAGACATGTTGTGCAGATGTACAAGCCCCTCTTGCACAGAAAGTTTGGGTTAGATATCTCTTGTAGTTTCTTCAGAACACACAAAATATCTGAAAATGTTTTTGAAGCAATAGACACAAAAACAGCTATAAATCCAAAACCTAATATGATAGACTCAAACTTTAAACTATGTATTGTGTAGATTTACAGGTCCTACTTGCCTAGCAAAAAGGGTTTGAATAGCTCTTTCACTTTTTTTCGAAACGCACACAACTGTTCATGGGCTGAAAAGGCTTTTGGAGCAATAAAAACTTAAAAACTGCTATAACTCAAAAATGCAATAAGATAAGTTCAAACTTTAAAAGACATGTTGTGCAGATGTACAAGCCCCTCTTGCACAGAAAGTTTGGGTTAGATATCTCTTGTAGTTTCTTCAGAACACACAAATGATCTAAAAATGCTTTTGAAGCAATAGACACAAAAACAGCTATAAATCCAAAACCTAATATGATAGACTCCAACTTTGAACTATATATTGTGTAGATTTACAGGTCCTACTTGCCCAGCAAAAAGGGTTCGAATAGCTTTTGCACTTTTTTCGAAAACTCACAAACAACTGTTCATGGGCTGAAAAGGCTTTTGGAGCAATAAAAACTTAAAAACTGCTATAACTCAAAAATGCAATAAGATAAGTTCAAACTTTAAAAGACATGTTGTGCAGATGTACAAGCCCCTCTTGCACAGAAAGTTTGGGTTAGATATCTCTTGTAGTTTCTTCAGAACACACAAATGATCTAAAAATGCTTTTGAAGCAATAGACACAAAAACAGCTATAAATCCAAAACCTAATATGATAGACTCCAACTTTGAACTATATATTGTGTAGATTTACAGGTCCTACTTGCCCAGCAAAAAGGGTTCGAATAGCTTTTGCACTTTTTTCGAAAACTCACAAACAACTGTTCATGGGCTGAAAAGGCTTTTGGAGCAATAAAAACTTAAAAACTGCTATAACTCAAAAATGCAATAAGATAAGTTCAAACTTTAAAAAATATGTTGTGCAGATGTACAAGCCCCTCTTGCACAGAAAGTTTGGGTTAGATATCTCTTGTAGTTTCTTCAGAACACACAAATTATCTGAAAATGTTTTTGAAGCAATAGACACAAAAACAGCTATAAATCCAAAACCTAATATGATAGACTCAAACTTTAAACTATGTATTGTGTAGATTTACAGGTCCTACTTGCCTAGCAAAAAGGGTTTGAATAGCTCTTTCACTTTTTTTCGAAACGCACACAACTGTTCATGGGCTGAAAAGGCTTTTGGAGCAATAAAAACTTAAAACTGCCATAACTCAAAAATGCAATAAGATAAGTTCAAACTTTAAAAGACATGTTGTGCAGATGTACAAGCCCCTCTTGCACAGAAAGTTTGGGTTAGATATCTCTTGTAGTTTCTTCAGAACACACAAATTATCTGAAAATACTTTTGAAGCAATAGACACAAAAACAGCTATAAATCCAAAACCTAATATGATAGACTCAAACTTTAAACTATGTATTGTGTAGATTTACAGGTCCTACTTGCCCAGCAAAAAGGGTTTGAATAGCTCTTGCACTTTTTTCGAAACGCACACAACTGTTCATGGGCTGAAAAGGCTTTTGGAGTAATAAAAACGTAAAAACTGCTATAACTCAAAAATGCAATAAGATAAGTTCAAACTTTAAAAGACATTTTGTGCAGATGTACAAGCCCCTCTTGCACAGAAAGTTTGGGTTAGATATCTCTTGTAGTTTCTTCAGAACACACAAATTATCTAAAAATTCTTTTGAAGCAATAGACACAAAAACAGCTATAAATCCAAAACCTAATATGATAGACTCAAACTTTAAACTATATATTGTGTAGATTTACAGGTCCTACTTGCCCAGCAAAAAGGGTTTGAATAGCTCTTGCACTTTTTTCGAAAACTCACAAACAACTGTTCATGGGCTGAAAAGGCTTTTGGAGCAATAAAAACGTTAAAACGGTTATAACTCAAAAATGCAATAAGATAAGTTCAAACTTTAAAAAATATGTTGTGCAGATGTACAAGCCCCTCTTGCACAGAAAGTTTGGGTTAGATATCTCTTGTAGTTTCTTCAGAACACACAAATTATCTGAAAATGCTTTTGAAGCAATAGACACAAAAACAGCTATAAATCCAAAACCTAATATGATAGACTCAAACTTTGAACTATGTATTGTGTAGATTTACAGGTCCTACTTGCCCAGCAAAAAGGGTTTGAATAGCTCTTGCACTTTTTTTCGAAACGCACACAACTGTTCATGGGCTGAAAAGGCTTTTGGAGCAATAAAAACTTAAAAACTGCTATAACTCAAAAATGCAATAAGATAAGTTCAAACTTTAAAAGACATGTTGTGCAGATGTACAAGTCCCTCTTGCACAGAAAGTTTGGGTTAGATATCTCTTGTAGTTTCTTCAGAACACACAAATTATCTGAAAATGCTTTTGAAGCAATAGACACAAAAACAGCTATAAATCCAAAACCTAATATGATAGACTCAAACTTTAAACTATGTATTGTGTAGATTTACAGGTCCTACTTGCCCTGCAAAAAGGGTTTGAATAGCTCTTGCACTTTTTTCGAAACGCACACAACTGTTCATGGGCTGAAAAGGCTTTTGGAGCAATAAAAACGTAAAAACTGCTATAACTCAAAAATTCAATAAGATAAGTTCAAACTTTAAAAGACATGTTGTGCAGATGTACAAGCCCCTCTTGCACAGAAAGTTTGGGTTAGATATCTCTTGTAGTTTCTTCAGAACACACAAATTATCTAAAAATGCTTTTGAAGCAATAGACACAAAAACAGCTATAAATCCAAAACCTAATATGATAGACTCAAACTTTAAACTATATATTGTGTAGATTTACAGGTCCTACTTGCCCAGCAAAAAGGGTTCGAATAGCTTTTGCACTTTTTTCGAAAACTCACAAACAACTGTTCATGGGCTGAAAAGGCTTTTGGAGCAATAAAAACTTAAAAACTGCTATAACTCAAAAATGCAATAAGATAAGTTCAAACTTTAAAAAATATGTTGTGCAGATGTACAAGCCCCTCTTGCACAGAAAGTTTGGGTTAGATATCTCTTGTAGTTTCTTCAGAACACACAAATTATCTGAAAATGTTTTTGAAGCAATAGACACAAAAACAGCTATAAATCCAAAACCTAATATGATAGACTCAAACTTTAAACTATGTATTGTGTAGATTTACAGGTCCTACTTGCCTAGCAAAAAGGGTTTGAATAGCTCTTTCACTTTTTTTCGAAACGCACACAACTGTTCATGGGCTGAAAAGGCTTTTGGAGCAATAAAAACTTAAAACTGCCATAACTCAAAAATGCAATAAGATAAGTTCAAACTTTAAAAGACATGTTGTGCAGATGTACAAGCCCCTCTTGCACAGAAAGTTTGGGTTAGATATCTCTTGTAGTTTCTTCAGAACACACAAATTATCTGAAAATACTTTTGAAGCAATAGACACAAAAACAGCTATAAATCCAAAACCTAATATGATAGACTCAAACTTTAAACTATGTATTGTGTAGATTTACAGGTCCTACTTGCCCAGCAAAAAGGGTTTGAATAGCTCTTGCACTTTTTTCGAAACGCACACAACTGTTCATGGGCTGAAAAGGCTTTTGGAGTAATAAAAACGTAAAAACTGCTATAACTCAAAAATTCAATAAGATAAGTTCAAACTTTAAAAGACATGTTGTGCAGATGTACAAGCCCCTCTTGCACAGAAAGTTTGGGTTAGATATCTCTTGTAGTTTCTTCAGAACACACAAATTATCTAAAAATTCTTTTGAAGCAATAGACACAAAAACAGCTATAAATCCAAAACCTAATATGATAGACTCAAACTTTAAACTATATATTGTGTAGATTTACAGGTCCTACTTGCCCAGCAAAAAGGGTTTGAATAGCTCTTGCACTTTTTTCGAAACTCACAAACAACTGTTCATGGGCTGAAAAGGCTTTTGGAGCAATAAAAACGTTAAAACGGTTATAACTCAAAAATGCAATAAGATAAGTTCAAACTTTAAAATACATGTTGTGCAGATGTACAAGCCCCTCTTGCACAGAAAGTTTGGGTTATATATCTCTTGTAGTTTCTTCAGAACACACAAATTATCTGAAAATGCTTTTGAAGCAAAAGACACAAAAACAGCTATAAATCCAAAACCTAATATGATAGACTCAAACTTTAAACTATATATTGTGTAGATTTACAGGTCCTACTTGCCCAGCAAAAAGGGTTCGAATAGCTTTTGCACTTTTTTCGAAAACTCACAAACAACTGTTCATGGGCTGAAAAGGCTTTTGGAGCAATAAAAACTTAAAACTGCCATAACTCAAAAATGCAATAAGATAAGTTCAAACTTTAAAAGACATGTTGTGCAGATGTACAAGCCCCTCTTGCACAGAAAGTTTGGGTTAGATATCTCTTGTAGTTTCTTCAGAACACACAAATTATCTGAAAATGCTTTTGAAGCAATAGACACAAAAACAGCTATAAATCCAAAACCTAATATGATAGACTCAAACTTTAAACTATATATTGTGTAGATTTACAGGTCCTACTTGCCCAGCAAAAAGGGTTTGAATAGCTCTTGCACTTTTTTCGAAACTCACAAACAACTGTTCATGGGCTGAAAAGGCTTTTGGAGCAATAAAAACGTTAAAACTGCTATAACTCAAAAATGCAATAAGATAAGTTCAAACTTTAAAAGACATGTTGTGCAGATGTACAAGCCCCTCTTGCACAGAAAGTTTGGGTTAGATATCTCTTGTAGTTTCTTCAGAACACACAAATTATCTAAAAATGCTTTTGAAGCAATAGACACAAAAACAGCTATAAATCCAAAACCTAATATGATAGACTCCAACTTTGAACTATATATTGTGTAGATTTACAGGTCCTACTTGCCCAGCAAAAAGGGTTCGAATAGCTTTTGCACTTTTTTCGAAAACTCACAAACAACTGTTCATGGGCTGAAAAGGCTTTTGGAGCAATAAAAACTTAAAAACTGCTATAACTCAAAAAAACAATAAGATAAGTTCAAACTTTAAAAAATATGTTGTGCAGATGTACAAGCCCCTCTTGCACAGAAAGTTTGGGTTAGATATCTCTTGTAGTTTCTTCAGAACACACAAATTATCTGAAAATGCTTTTGAAGCAATAGACACAAAAACAGCTATAAATCCAAAACCTAATATGATAGACTCAAACTTTGAACTATGTATTGTGTAGATTTACAGGTCCTACTTGCCCAGCAAAAAGGGTTTGAATAGCTCTTGCACTTTTTTTCGAAACGCACACAACTGTTCATGGGCTGAAAAGGCTTTTGGAGCAATAAAAACTTAAAAACTGCTATAACTCAAAAATGCAATAAGATAAGTTCAAACTTTAAAAGACATGTTGTGCAGATGTACAAGTCCCTCTTGCACAGAAAGTTTGGGTTAGATATCTCTTGTAGTTTCTTCAGAACACACAAATTATCTAAAAATGCTTTTGAAGCAATACACAAAAACAACTATAAATCCAAAACCTAATATGATAGACTCCAACTTTGAACTATATATTGTGTAGATTTACAGGTCCTACTTGCCCAGCAAAAAGGGTTCGAATAGCTTTTGCACTTTTTTTCGAAAACTCACAAACAACTGTTCATGGGCTGAAAAGGCTTTTGGAGCAATAAAAACTTAAAAACTGCTATAACTCAAAAATGCAATAAGATAAGTTCAAACTTTAAAAAAATATGTTGTGTAGATGTACAAGCCCCTCTTGCACAGAAAGTTTGGGTTAGATATCTCTTGTAGTTTCTTCAGAACACACAAATTATCTGAAAATGCTTTTGAAGCAATATACACAAAAACAGCTATAAATCCAAAACCTAATATGATAGACTCAAACTTTAAACTATATATTGTGTAGATTTACAGGTCCTACTTGCCCAGCAAAAAGGGTTTGAATAGCTCTTGCACTTTTTTCGAAACTCACAAACAACTGTTCATGGGCTGAAAAGGCTTTTGGAGCAATAAAAACGTTAAAACTGCTATAACTCAAAAATGCAATAAGATAAGTTCAAACTTTAAAAGACATGTTGTGCAGATGTACAAGCCCCTCTTGCACAGAAAGTTTGGGTTAGATATCTCTTGTAGTTTCTTCAGAACACACAAATGATCTAAAAATGCTTTTGAAGCAATAGACACAAAAACAGCTATAAATCCAAAACCTAATATGATAGACTCCAACTTTGAACTATATATTGTGTAGATTTACAGGTCCTACTTGCCCAGCAAAAAGGGTTCGAATAGCTTTTGCACTTTTTTCGAAAACTCACAAACAACTGTTCATGGGCTGAAAAGGCTTTTGGAGCAATAAAAACTTAAAAACTGCTATAACTCAAAAATGCAATAAGATAAGTTCAAACTTTAAGAAATATGTTGTGCAGATGTACAAGCCCCTCTTGCACAGAAAGTTTGGGTTAGATAACTCTTGTAGTTTCTTCAGAACACACAAATTATCTGAAAATGCTTTTGAAGCAATAGACACAAAAACAGCTATAAATCAAAAACCTAATATGATAGACTCAAACTTTAAACTATGTATTGTGTAGATTTACAGGTCCTACTTGCCCAGCAAAAAGGGTTTGAATTGCTCTTGCTCTTTTTTCGAAACGCACACAACTGTTCATGGGCTGAAAAGGCTTTTGGAGCAATAAAAACGTAAAAACTGCTATAACTCAAAAATTCAATAAGATAAGTTCAAACTTTAAAATACATGTTGTGCAGATGTACAAGCCCCTCTTGCACAGAAAGTTTGGGTTAGATATCTCTTGTAGTTTCTTCAGAACACACAAAATATCTGAAAATGTTTTTGAAGCAATAGACACAAAAACAGCTATAAATCCAAAACCTAATATGATAGACTCAAACTTTAAACTATGTATTGTGTAGATTTACAGGTCCTACTTGCCCTGCAAAAAGGGTTTGAATAGCTCTTGCACTTTTTTCGAAACGCACACAACTGTTCATGGGCTGAAAAGGCTTTTGGAGCAATAAAAACGTAAAAACTGCTATAACTCAAAAATTCAATAAGATAAGTTCAAACTTTAAAAGACATGTTGTGCAGATGTACAAGCCCCTCTTGCACAGAAAGTTTGGGTTAGATATCTCTTGTAGTTTCTTCAGAACACACAAATTATCTGAAAATGCTTTTGAAGCAATAGACACAAAAACAGCTATAAATCCAAAACCTAATATGATAGACTCAAACTTTAAAATATATATTGTGTAGATTTACAGGTCCTACTTGCCCAGCAAAAAAGGTTTGAATAGCTCTTGCACTTTTTTCGAAACTCACAAACAACTGTTCATGGGCTGAAACGGCTTTTGGAGCAATAAAAACGTTAAAACTGTTATAACTCAAAAATGCAATAAGATAAGTTCAAACTTTAAAAGACATGTTGTGCAGATGTACAAGCCCCTCTTGCACAGAAAGTTTGGGTTAGATATCTCTTGTAGTTTCTTCAGAACACACAAATGATCTAAAAATGCTTTTGAAGCAATAGACACAAAAACAGCTATAAATCCAAAACCTAATATGATAGACTCCAACTTTGAACTATATATTGTGTAGATTTACAGGTCCTACTTGCCCAGCAAAAAGGGTTCGAATAGCTTTTGCACTTTTTTCGAAAACTCACAAACAACTGTTCATGGGCTGAAAAGGCTTTTGGAGCAATAAAAACTTAAAAACTGCTATAACTCAAAAATGCAATAAGATAAGTTCAAACTTTAAAAGACATGTTGTGCAGATGTACAAGCCCCTCTTGCACAGAAAGTTTGGGTTAGATATCTCTTGTAGTTTCTTCAGAACACACAAATTATCTGAAAATGTTTTTGAAGCAATAGACACAAAAACAGCTATAAATCCAAAACCTAATATGATAGACTCAAACTTTTAACTATTTATTGTGTAGATTTACAGGTCCTACTTGCCCAGCAAAAAGGGTTTGAATAGCTCTTGCACTTTTTTCGAAACTCACAAACAACTGTTCATGGGCTGAAAAGGCTTTTGGAGCAATAAAAACGTTAAAACGGTTATAACTCAAAAATGCAATAAGATAAGTTCAAACTTTAAAATACATGTTGTGCAGATGTACAAGCCCCTCTTGCACAGAAAGTTTGGGTTATATATCTCTTGTAGTTTCTTCAGAACACACAAATTATCTGAAAATGCTTTTGAAGCAAAAGACACAAAAACAGCTATAAATCCAAAACCTAATATGATAGACTCAAACTTTAAACTATATATTGTGTAGATTTACAGGTCCTACTTGCCCAGCAAAAAGGGTTCGAATAGCTTTTGCACTTTTTTCGAAAACTCACAAACAACTGTTCATGGGCTGAAAAGGCTTTTGGAGCAATAAAAACTTAAAACTGCCATAACTCAAAAATGCAATAAGATAAGTTCAAACTTTAAAAGACATGTTGTGCAGATGTACAAGCCCCTCTTGCACAGAAAGTTTGGGTTAGATATCTCTTGTAGTTTCTTCAGAACACACAAATTATCTGAAAATGCTTTTGAAGCAATAGACACAAAAACAGCTATAAATCCAAAACCTAATATGATAGACTCAAACTTTAAACTATATATTGTGTAGATTTACAGGTCCTACTTGCCCAGCAAAAAGGGTTTGAATAGCTCTTGCACTTTTTTCGAAACTCACAAACAACTGTTCATGGGCTGAAAAGGCTTTTGGAGCAATAAAATCGTTAAAACTGCTATAACTCAAAAATGCAATAAGATAAGTTCAAACTTTAAAAGACATGTTGTGCAGATGTACAAGCCCCTCTTGCACAGAAAGTTTGGGTTAGATATCTCTTGTAGTTTCTTCAGAACACACAAATGATCTAAAAATGCTTTTGAAGCAATAGACACAAAAACAGCTATAAATCCAAAACCTAATATGATAGACTCCAACTTTGAACTATATATTGTGTAGATTTACAGGTCCTACTTGCCCAGCAAAAAGGGTTCGAATAGCTTTTGCACTTTTTTCGAAAACTCACAAACAACTGTTCATGGGCTGAAAAGGCTTTTGGAGCAATAAAAACTTAAAAACTGCTATAACTCAAAAATGCAATAAGATAAGTTCAAACTTTAAGAAATATGTTGTGCAGATGTACAAGCCCCTCTTGCACAGAAAGTTTGGGTTAGATAACTCTTGTAGTTTCTTCAGAACACACAAATTATCTGAAAATGCTTTTGAAGCAATAGACACAAAAACAGCTATAAATCAAAAACCTAATATGATAGACTCAAACTTTAAACTATGTATTGTGTAGATTTACAGGTCCTACTTGCCCAGCAAAAAGGGTTTGAATTGCTCTTGCTCTTTTTTCGAAACGCACACAACTGTTCATGGGCTGAAAAGGCTTTTGGAGCAATAAAAACGTAAAAACTGCTATAACTCAAAAATTCAATAAGATAAGTTCAAACTTTAAAATACATGTTGTGCAGATGTACAAGCCCCTCTTGCACAGAAAGTTTGGGTTAGATATCTCTTGTAGTTTCTTCAGAACACACAAAATATCTGAAAATGTTTTTGAAGCAATAGACACAAAAACAGCTATAAATCCAAAACCTAATATGATAGACTCAAACTTTAAACTATGTATTGTGTAGATTTACAGGTCCTACTTGCCCTGCAAAAAGGGTTTGAATAGCTCTTGCACTTTTTTCGAAACGCACACAACTGTTCATGGGCTGAAAAGGCTTTTGGAGCAATAAAAACGTAAAAACTGCTATAACTCAAAAATTCAATAAGATAAGTTCAAACTTTAAAAGACATGTTGTGCAGATGTACAAGCCCCTCTTGCACAGAAAGTTTGGGTTAGATATCTCTTGTAGTTTCTTCAGAACACACAAATTATCTGAAAATGCTTTTGAAGCAATAGACACAAAAACAGCTATAAATCCAAAACCTAATATGATAGACTCAAACTTTAAAATATATATTGTGTAGATTTACAGGTCCTACTTGCCCAGCAAAAAAGGTTTGAATAGCTCTTGCACTTTTTTCGAAACTCACAAACAACTGTTCATGGGCTGAAACGGCTTTTGGAGCAATAAAAACGTTAAAACTGTTATAACTCAAAAATGCAATAAGATAAGTTCAAACTTTAAAAGACATGTTGTGCAGATGTACAAGCCCCTCTTGCACAGAAAGTTTGGGTTAGATATCTCTTGTAGTTTCTTCAGAACACACAAATGATCTAAAAATGCTTTTGAAGCAATAGACACAAAAACAGCTATAAATCCAAAACCTAATATGATAGACTCCAACTTTGAACTATATATTGTGTAGATTTACAGGTCCTACTTGCCCAGCAAAAAGGGTTCGAATAGCTTTTGCACTTTTTTCGAAAACTCACAAACAACTGTTCATGGGCTGAAAAGGCTTTTGGAGCAATAAAAACTTAAAAACTGCTATAACTCAAAAATGCAATAAGATAAGTTCAAACTTTAAAAGACATGTTGTGCAGATGTACAAGCCCCTCTTGCACAGAAAGTTTGGGTTAGATATCTCTTGTAGTTTCTTCAGAACACACAAATTATCTGAAAATGTTTTTGAAGCAATAGACACAAAAACAGCTATAAATCCAAAACCTAATATGATAGACTCAAACTTTTAACTATTTATTGTGTAGATTTACAGGTCCTACTTGCCCAGCAAAAAGGGTTTGAATAGCTCTTGCACTTTTTTCGAAACTCACAAACAACTGTTCATGGGCTGAAAAGGCTTTTGGAGCAATAAAAACGTTAAAACGGTTATAACTCAAAAATGCAATAAGATAAGTTCAAACTTTAAAATACATGTTGTGCAGATGTACAAGCCCCTCTTGCACAGAAAGTTTGGGTTATATATCTCTTGTAGTTTCTTCAGAACACACAAATTATCTGAAAATGCTTTTGAAGCAAAAGACACAAAAACAGCTATAAATCCAAAACCTAATATGATAGACTCAAACTTTAAACTATATATTGTGTAGATTTACAGGTCCTACTTGCCCAGCAAAAAGGGTTCGAATAGCTTTTGCACTTTTTTCGAAAACTCACAAACAACTGTTCATGGGCTGAAAAGGCTTTTGGAGCAATAAAAACTTAAAACTGCCATAACTCAAAAATGCAATAAGATAAGTTCAAACTTTAAAAGACATGTTGTGCAGATGTACAAGCCCCTCTTGCACAGAAAGTTTGGGTTAGATATCTCTTGTAGTTTCTTCAGAACACACAAATTATCTGAAAATGCTTTTGAAGCAATAGACACAAAAACAGCTATAAATCCAAAACCTAATATGATAGACTCAAACTTTAAACTATATATTGTGTAGATTTACAGGTCCTACTTGCCCAGCAAAAAGGGTTTGAATAGCTCTTGCACTTTTTTCGAAACTCACAAACAACTGTTCATGGGCTGAAAAGGCTTTTGGAGCAATAAAATCGTTAAAACTGCTATAACTCAAAAATGCAATAAGATAAGTTCAAACTTTAAAAGACATGTTGTGCAGATGTACAAGCCCCTCTTGCACAGAAAGTTTGGGTTAGATATCTCTTGTAGTTTCTTCAGAACACACAAATGATCTAAAAATGCTTTTGAAGCAATAGACACAAAAACAGCTATAAATCCAAAACCTAATATGATAGACTCCAACTTTGAACTATATATTGTGTAGATTTACAGGTCCTACTTGCCCAGCAAAAAGGGTTCGAATAGCTTTTGCACTTTTTTCGAAAACTCACAAACAACTGTTCATGGGCTGAAAAGGCTTTTGGAGCAATAAAAACTTAAAAACTGCTATAACTCAAAAAAACAATAAGATAAGTTCAAACTTTAAAAAATATGTTGTGCAGATGTACAAGCCCCTCTTGCACAGAAAGTTTGGGTTAGATATCTCTTGTAGTTTCTTCAGAACACACAAATTATCTGAAAATGCTTTTGAAGCAATAGACACAAAAACAGCTATAAATCCAAAACCTAATATGATAGACTCAAACTTTGAACTATGTATTGTGTAGATTTACAGGTCCTACTTGCCCAGCAAAAAGGGTTTGAATAGCTCTTGCACTTTTTTTCGAAACGCACACAACTGTTCATGGGCTGAAAAGGCTTTTGGAGCAATAAAAACTTAAAAACTGCTATAACTCAAAAATGCAATAAGATAAGTTCAAACTTTAAAAGACATGTTGTGCAGATGTACAAGCCCCTCTTGCACAGAAAGTTTGGGTTAGATATCTCTTGTAGTTTCTTCAGAACACACAAATTATCTAAAAATGCTTTTGAAGCAATAGACACAAAAACAGCTATAAATCCAAAACCTAATATGATAGACTCCAACTTTGAACTATATATTGTGTAGATTTACAGGTCCTACTTGCCCAGCAAAAAGGGTTCGAATAGCTTTTGCACTTTTTTTCGAAAACTCACAAACAACTGTTCATGGGCTGAAAAGGCTTTTGGAGCAATAAAAACTTAAAAACTGCTATAACTCAAAAATGCAATAAGATAAGTTCAAACTTTAAAAAATATGTTGTGCAGATGTACAAGCCCCTCTTGCACAGAAAGTTTGGGTTAGATATCTCTTGTAGTTTCTTCAGAACACACAAATTATCTGAAAATGCTTTTGAAGCAATAGACACAAAAACAGCTATAAATCCAAAACCTAATATGATAGACTCAAACTTTAAACTATATATTGTGTAGATTTACAGGTCCTACTTGCCCAGCAAAAAGGGTTTGAATAGCTCTTGCACTTTTTTCGAAACTCACAAACAACTGTTCATGGGCTGAAAAGGCTTTTGGAGCAATAAAAACGTTAAAACTGCTATAACTCAAAAATGCAATAAGATAAGTTCAAACTTTAAAAGACATGTTGTGCAGATGTACAAGCCCCTCTTGCACAGAAAGTTTGGGTTAGATATCTCTTGTAGTTTCTTCAGAACACACAAATGATCTAAAAATGCTTTTGAAGCAATAGACACAAAAACAGCTATAAATCCAAAACCTAATATGATAGACTCCAACTTTGAACTATATATTGTGTAGATTTACAGGTCCTACTTGCCCAGCAAAAAGGGTTCGAATAGCTTTTGCCATTTTTTCGAAAACTCACAAACAACTGTTCATGGGCTGAAAAGGCTTTTGGAGCAATAAAAACTTAAAAACTGCTATAACTCAAAAATGCAATAAGATAAGTTCAAACTTTAAGAAATATGTTGTGCAGATGTACAAGCCCCTCTTGCACAGAAAGTTTGGGTTAGATATCTCTTGTAGTTTCTTCAGAACACACAAATTATCTGAAAATGCTTTTGAAGCAATAGACACAAAAACAGCTATAAATCAAAAACCTAATATGATAGACTCAAACTTTAAACTATGTATTGTGTAGATTTACAGGTCCTACTTGCCCAGCAAAAAGGGTTTGAATAGCTCTTGCTCTTTTTTCGAAACGCACACAACTGTTCATGGGCTGAAAAGGCTTTTGGAGCAATAAAAACGTAAAAACTGCTATAACTCAAAAATTCAATAAGATAAGTTCAAACTTTAAAAGACATGTTGTGCAGATGTACAAGCCCCTCTTGCACAGAAAGTTTGGGTTAGATATCTCTTGTAGTTTCTTCAGAACACACAAAATATCTGAAAATGTTTTTGAAGCAATAGACACAAAAACAGCTATAAATCCAAAACCTAATATGATAGACTCAAACTTTAAACTATGTATTGTGTAGATTTACAGGTCCTACTTGCCCTGCAAAAAGGGTTTGAATAGCTCTTGCACTTTTTTCGAAACGCACACAACTGTTCATGGGCTGAAAAGGCTTTTGGAGCAATAAAAACGTAAAAACTGCTATAACTCAAAAATTCAATAAGATAAGTTCAAACTTTAAAAGACATGTTGTGCAGATGTACAAGCCCCTCTTGCACAGAAAGTTTGGGTTAGATATCTCTTGTAGTTTCTTCAGAACACACAAATTATCTGAAAATGCTTTTGAAGCAATAGACACAAAAACAACTATAAATCCAAAACCTAATATGATAGACTCAAACTTTAAACTATATATTGTGTAGATTTACAGGTCCTACTTGCCCAGCAAAAAAGGTTTGAATAGCTCTTGCACTTTTTTCGAAACTCACAAACAACTGTTCATGGGCTGAAACGGCTTTTGGAGCAATAAAAACGTTAAAACTGTTATAACTCAAAAATGCAATAAGATAAGTTCAAACTTTAAAAGACATGTTGTGCAGATGTACAAGCCCCTCTTGCACAGAAAGTTTGGGTTAGATATCTCTTGTAGTTTCTTCAGAACACACAAATTATCTGAAAATGCTTTTGAAGCAATAGACACAAAAACAGCTATAAATCCAAAACCTAATATGATAGACTCAAACTTTAAACTATATATTGTGTAGATTTACAGGTCCTACTTGCCCAGCAAAAAGGGTTTGAATAGCTCTTGCACTTTTTTCGAAACTCACAAACAACTGTTCATGGGCTGAAAAGGCTTTTGGAGCAATAAAAACGTTAAAACTGCTATAACTCAAAAATGCAATAAGATAAGTTCAAACTTTAAAAGACATGTTGTGCAGATGTACAAGCCCCTCTTGCACAGAAAGTTTGGGTTAGATATCTCTTGTAGTTTCTTCAGAACACACAAATGATCTAAAAATGCTTTTGAAGCAATAGACACAAAAACAGCTATAAATCCAAAACCTAATATGATAGACTCCAACTTTGAACTATATATTGTGTAGATTTACAGGTCCTACTTGCCCAGCAAAAAGGGTTCGAATAGCTTTTGCACTTTTTTCGAAAACTCACAAACAACTGTTCATGGGCTGAAAAGGCTTTTGGAGCAATAAAAACTTAAAAACTGCTATAACTCAAAAATGCAATAAGATAAGTTCAAACTTTAAAAGACATGTTGTGCAGATGTACAAGCCCCTCTTGCACAGAAAGTTTGGGTTAGATATCTCTTGTAGTTTCTTCAGAACACACAAATTATCTGAAAATGTTTTTGAAGCAATAGACACAAAAACAGCTATAAATCCAAAACCTAATATGATAGACTCAAACTTTTAACTATTTATTGTGTAGATTTACAGGTCCTACTTGCCTAGCAAAAAGGGTTTGAATAGCTCTTTCACTTTTTTTCGAAACGCACACAACTGTTCATGGGCTGAAAAGGCTTTTGGAGCAATAAAAACTTAAAACTGCCATAACTCAAAAATGCAATAAGATAAGTTCAAACTTTAAAAGACATGTTGTGCAGATGTACAAGCCCCTCTTGCACAGAAAGTTTGGGTTAGATATCTCTTGTAGTTTCTTCAGAACACACAAATGATCTAAAAATGCTTTTGAAGCAATAGACACAAAAACAGCTATAAATCCAAAACCTAATATGATAGACTCCAACTTTGAACTATATATTGTGTAGATTTACAGGTCCTACTTGCCCAGCAAAAAGGGTTCGAATAGCTTTTGCACTTTTTTCGAAAACTCACAAACAACTGTTCATGGGCTGAAAAGGCTTTTGGAGCAATAAAAACTTAAAAACTGCTATAACTCAAAAATGCAATAAGATAAGTTCAAACTTTAAAAGACATGTTGTGCAGATGTACAAGCCCCTCTTGCACAGAAAGTTTGGGTTAGATATCTCTTGTAGTTTCTTCAGAACACACAAATGATCTAAAAATGCTTTTGAAGCAATAGACACAAAAACAGCTATAAATCCAAAACCTAATATGATAGACTCCAACTTTGAACTATATATTGTGTAGATTTACAGGTCCTACTTGCCCAGCAAAAAGGGTTCGAATAGCTTTTGCACTTTTTTCGAAAACTCATAAACAACTGTTCATGCGCTGAAAAGGCTTTTGGAGCAATAAAAACTTAAAAACTGCTATAACTCAAAAATGCAATAAGATAAGTTCAAACTTTAAAAAATATGTTGTGCAGATGTACAAGCCCCTCTTGCACAGAAAGTTTGGGTTAGATATCTCTTGTAGTTTCTTCAGAACACACAAATTATCTGAAAATGCTTTTGAAGCAATAGACACAAAAACAGCTATAAATCAAAAACCTAATATGATAGACTCAAACTTTAAACTATGTATTGTGTAGATTTACAGGTCCTACTTGCCCAGCAAAAAGGGTTTGAATAGCTCTTGCTCTTTTTTCGAAACACACACAACTGTTCATGGGCTGAAAAGGCTTTTGGAGCAATAAAAACGTTAAAACTGCTATAACTCAAAAATGCAATAAGATAAGTTCAAACTTTAAAAGACATGTTGTGCAGATGTACAAGCCCCTCTTGCACAGAAAGTTTGGGTTAGATATCTCTTGTAGTTTCTTCAGAACACACAAAATATCTGAAAATGTTTTTGAAGCAATAGACACAAAAACAGCTATAAATCCAAAACCTAATATGATAGACTCAAACTTTAAACTATGTATTGTGTAGATTTACAGGTCCTACTTGCCTAGCAAAAAGGGTTTGAATAGCTCTTTCACTTTTTTTCGAAACGCACACAACTGTTCATGGGCTGAAAAGGCTTTTGGAGCAATAAAAACTTAAAAACTGCTATAACTCAAAAATGCAATAAGATAAGTTCAAACTTTAAAAGACATGTTCTGCAGATGTACAAGCCCCTCTTGCACAGAAAGTTTGGGTTAGATATCTCTTGTAGTTTCTTCAGAACACACAAATTATCTGAAAATGCTTTTGAAGCAATAGACACAAAAACAGCTATAAATCCAAAACCTAATATGATAGACTCAAACTTTAAACTATGTATTGTGTAGATTTACAGGTCCTACTTGCCTAGCAAAAAGGGTTTGAATAGCTCTTTCACTTTTTTTCGAAACGCACACAACTGTTCATGGGCTGAAAAGGCTTTTGGAGCAATAAAAACTTAAAAACTGCTATAACTCAAAAATGCAATAAGATAAGTTCAAACTTTAAAAGACATGTTCTGCAGA
The DNA here is from genome assembly GCF_026437365.1 of Eucyclogobius newberryi. NCBI lineage: Eukaryota > Metazoa > Chordata > Actinopteri > Gobiiformes > Gobiidae > Eucyclogobius > Eucyclogobius newberryi. Next base: position 14,821,462 of record NW_027316532.1, read on the forward strand.
TGTACAAGCCCCTCTTGCACAGAAAGTTTGGGTTAGATATCTCTTGTAGTTTCTTCAGAACACACAAATTATCTGAAAATGCTTTTGAAGCAATAGACACAAAAACAGCTATAAATCCAAAACTTAATATGATAGACTCAAACTTTAAACTATGTATTGTGTAGATTTACAGGTCCTACTTGCCCTGCAAAAAGGGTTTGAATAGCTCTTGCACTTTTTTTCGAAACGCACACAAATGTTCATGGGCTGAAAAGGCTTTTGGAGCAATAAAAACGTTAAAACTGTTTATAACTCAAAAATGCAATAAGATAAGTTCAAACTTTAAAAGACATGTTGTGCAGATGTACAAGCCCCTCTTGCACAGAAAGTTTGGGTTAGATATCTCTTGTAGTTTCTTCAGAACACACAAATTATCTGAAAATGCTTTTGAAGCAATAGACACAAAAACAGCTATAAATCCAAAACCTAATATGATAGACTCAAACTTTAAACTATATATTGTGTAGATTTACAGGTCCTACTTGCCCAGCAAAAAGGGTTTGAATAGCTCTTGCACTTTTTTCGAAACTCACAAACAACTGTTCATGGGCTGAAAAGGCTTTTGGAGCAATAAAAACGTTAAAACTGCTATAACTCAAAAATGCAATAAGATAAGTTCAAACTTTAAAAGACATGTTGTGCAGATGTACAAGCCCCTCTTGCACAGAAAGTTTGGGTTAGATATCTCTTGTAGTTTCTTCAGAACACACAAATGATCTAAAAATGCTTTTGAAGCAATAGACACAAAAACAGCTATAAATCCAAAACCTAATATGATAGACTCCAACTTTGAACTATATATTGTGTAGATTTACAGGTCCTACTTGCCCAGCAAAAAGGGTTCGAATAGCTTTTGCACTTTTTTCGAAAACTCACAAACAACTGTTCATGGGCTGAAAAGGCTTTTGGAGCAATACAAACTTAAAAACTGCTATAACTCAAAAATGCAATAAGATAAGTTCAAACTTTAAAAGACATGTTGTGCAGATGTACAAGCCCCTCTTGCACAGAAAGTTTGGGTTAGATATCTCTTGTAGTTTCTTCAGAACACACAAATTATCTGAAAATGTTTTTGAAGCAATAGACACAAAAACAGCTATAAATCCAAAACCTAATATGATAGACTCAAACTTTTAACTATTTATTGTGTAGATTTACAGGTCCTACTTGCCTAGCAAAAAGGGTTTGAATAGCTCTTTCACTTTTTTTCGAAACGCACACAACTGTTCATGGGCTGAAAAGGCTTTTGGAGCAATAAAAACTTAAAACTGCCATAACTCAAAAATGCAATAAGATAAGTTCAAACTTTAAAAGACATGTTCTGCAGATGTACAAGCCCCTCTTGCACAGAAAGTTTGGGTTAGATATCTCTTGTAGTTTCTTCAGAACACACAAATTATCTGAAAATGCTTTTGAAGCAATAGACACAAAAACAGCTATAAATCCAAAACCTAATATGATAGACTCAAACTTTAAACTATATATTGTGTAGATTTACAGGTCCTACTTGCCCAGCAAAAAGGGTTTGAATAGCTCTTGCACTTTTTTCGAAACTCACAAACAACTGTTCATGGGCTGAAAAGGCTTTTGGAGCAATAAAAACGTTAAAACTGCTATAACTCAAAAATGCAATAAGATAAGTTCAAACTTTAAAAGACATGTTGTGCAGATGTACAAGCCCCTCTTGCACAGAAAGTTTGGGTTAGATATCTCTTGTAGTTTCTTCAGAACACACAAATGATCTAAAAATGCTTTTGAAGCAATAGACACAAAAACAGCTATAAATCCAAAACCTAATATGATAGACTCCAACTTTAAACTATATATTGTGTAGATTTACAGGTCCTACTTGCCCAGCAAAAAGGGTTCGAATAGCTTTTGCACTTTTTTCGAAAACTCACAAACAACTGTTCATGGGCTGAAAAGGCTTTTGGAGCAATAAAAACTTAAAAACTGCTATAACTCAAAAATGCAATAAGATAAGTTCAAACTTTAAAAGACATGTTGTGCAGATGTACAAGCCCCTCTTGCACAGAAAGTTTGGGTTAGATATCTCTTGTAGTTTCTTCAGAACACACAAATTATCTGAAAATGTTTTTGAAGCAATAGACACAAAAACAGCTATAAATCCAAAACCTAATATGATAGACTCAAACTTTAAACTATGTATTGTGTAGATTTACAGGTCCTACTTGCCTAGCAAAAAGGGTTTGAATAGCTCTTTCACTTTTTTTCGAAACGCACACAACTGTTCATGGGCTGAAAAGGCTTTTGGAGCAATAAAAACTTAAAACTGCCATAACTCAAAAATTCAATAAGATAAGTTCAAACTTTAAAAGAAATGTTGTGCAGATGTACAAGCCCCTCTTGCACAGAAAGTTTGGGTTAGATATCTCTTGTAGTTTCTTCAGAACACACAAATTATCTGAAAATGCTTTTGAAGCAATAGACACAAAAACAGCTATAAATCCAAAACCTAATATGATAGACTCAAACTTTAAACTATGTATTGTGTAGATTTACAGGTCCTACTTGCCCAGCAAAAAGGGTTTGAATAGCTCTTGCACTTTTTTCGAAACTCACAAACAACTGTTCATGGGCTGAAAAGGCTTTTGGAGCAATAAAAACGTTAAAACTGCTATAACTCAAAAATGCAATAAGATAAGTTCAAACTTTAAAAGACATGTTGTGCAGATGTACAAGCCCCTCTTGCACAGAAAGTTTGGGTTAGATATCTCTTGTAGTTTCTTCAGAACACACAAATTATCTGAAAATGTTTTTGAAGCAATAGACACAAAAACAGCTATAAATCCAAAACCTAATATGATAGACTCAAACTTTTAACTATTTATTGTGTAGATTTACAGGTCCTACTTGCCTAGCAAAAAGGGTTTGAATAGCTCTTTCACTTTTTTTTCGAAACGCACACAACTGTTCATGGGCTGAAAAGGCTTTTGGAGCAATAAAAACTTAAAACTGCCATAACTCAAAAATGCAATAAGATAAGTTCAAACTTTAAAAGACATGTTGTGCAGATGTACAAGCCCCTCTTGCACAGAAAGTTTGGGTTAGATATCTCTTGTAGTTTCTTCAGAACACACAAATGATCTAAAAATGCTTTTGAAGCAATAGACACAAAAACAGCTATAAATCCAAAACCTAATATGATAGACTCCAACTTTGAACTATATATTGTGTAGATTTACAGGTCCTACTTGCCCAGCAAAAAGGGTTCGAATAGCTTTTGCACTTTTTTCGAAAACTCACAAACAACTGTTCATGGGCTGAAAAGGCTTTTGGAGCAATAAAAACTTAAAAACTGCTATAACTCAAAAATGCAATAAGATAAGTTCAAACTTTAAAAGACATGTTGTGCAGATGTACAAGCCCCTCTTGCACAGAAAGTTTGGGTTAGATATCTCTTGTAGTTTCTTCAGAACACACAAATGATCTAAAAATGCTTTTGAAGCAATAGACACAAAAACAGCTATAAATCCAAAACCTAATATGATAGACTCCAACTTTGAACTATATATTGTGTAGATTTACAGGTCCTACTTGCCCAGCAAAAAGGGTTCGAATAGCTTTTGCACTTTTTTCGAAAACTCACAAACAACTGTTCATGCGCTGAAAAGGCTTTTGGAGCAATAAAAACTTAAAAACTGCTATAACTCAAAAATGCAATAAGATAAGTTCAAACTTTAAAAAATATGTTGTGCAGATGTACAAGCCCCTCTTGCACAGAAAGTTTGGGTTAGATATCTCTTGTAGTTTCTTCAGAACACACAAATTATCTGAAAATGCTTTTGAAGCAATAGACACAAAAACAGCTATAAATCAAAAACCTAATATGATAGACTCAAACTTTAAACTATGTATTGTGTAGATTTACAGGTCCTACTTGCCCAGCAAAAAGGGTTTGAATAGCTCTTGCTCTTTTTTCGAAACACACACAACTGTTCATGGGCTGAAAAGGCTTTTGGAGCAATAAAAACGTTAAAACTGCTATAACTCAAAAATGCAATAAGATAAGTTCAAACTTTAAAAGACATGTTGTGCAGATGTACAAGCCCCTCTTGCACAGAAAGTTTGGGTTAGATATCTCTTGTAGTTTCTTCAGAACACACAAAATATCTGAAAATGTTTTTGAAGCAATAGACACAAAAACAGCTATAAATCCAAAACCTAATATGATAGACTCAAACTTTAAACTATGTATTGTGTAGATTTACAGGTCCTACTTGCCTAGCAAAAAGGGTTTGAATAGCTCTTTCACTTTTTTTCGAAACGCACACAACTGTTCATGGGCTGAAAAGGCTTTTGGAGCAATAAAAACTTAAAAACTGCTATAACTCAAAAATGCAATAAGATAAGTTCAAACTTTAAAAGACATGTTCTGCAGATGTACAAGCCCCTCTTGCACAGAAAGTTTGGGTTAGATATCTCTTGTAGTTTCTTCAGAACACACAAATTATCTGAAAATGCTTTTGAAGCAATAGACACAAAAACAGCTATAAATCCAAAACCTAATATGATAGACTCAAACTTTAAACTATGTATTGTGTAGATTTACAGGTCCTACTTGCCTAGCAAAAAGGGTTTGAATAGCTCTTTCACTTTTTTTCGAAACGCACACAACTGTTCATGGGCTGAAAAGGCTTTTGGAGCAATAAAAACTTAAAAACTGCTATAACTCAAAAATGCAATAAGATAAGTTCAAACTTTAAAAGACATGTTCTGCAGATGTACAAGCCCCTCTTGCACAGAAAGTTTGGGTTAGATATCTCTTGTAGTTTCTTCAGAACACACAAATTATCTGAAAATGCTTTTGAAGCAATAGACACAAAAACAGCTATAAATCCAAAACCTAATATGATAGACTCAAACTTTAAACTATGTATTGTGTAGATTTACAGGTCCTACTTGCCCTGCAAAAAGGGTTTGAATAGCTCTTGCACTTTTTTTCGAAACGCACACAAATGTTCATGGGCTGAAAAGGCTTTTGGAGCAATAAAAACGTTAAAACTGTTTATAACTCAAAAATGCAATAAGATAAGTTCAAACTTTAAAAGACATGTTGTGCAGATGTACAAGCCCCTCTTGCACAGAAAGTTTGGGTTAGATATCTCTTGTAGTTTCTTCAGAACACACAAATTATCTGAAAATGCTTTTGAAGCAATAGACACAAAAACAGCTATAAATCCAAAACCTAATATGATAGACTCAAACTTTAAACTATATATTGTGTAGATTTACAGGTCCTACTTGCCCAGCAAAAAGGGTTTGAATAGCTCTTGCACTTTTTTCGAAACTCACAAACAACTGTTCATGGGCTGAAAAGGCTTTTGGAGCAATAAAAACGTTAAAACTGCTATAACTCAAAAATGCAATAAGATAAGTTCAAACTTTAAAAGACATGTTGTGCAGATGTACAAGCCCCTCTTGCACAGAAAGTTTGGGTTAGATATCTCTTGTAGTTTCTTCAGAACACACAAATGATCTAAAAATGCTTTTGAAGCAATAGACACAAAAACAGCTATAAATCCAAAACCTAATATGATAGACTCCAACTTTGAACTATATATTGTGTAGATTTACAGGTCCTACTTGCCCAGCAAAAAGGGTTCGAATAGCTTTTGCACTTTTTTCGAAAACTCACAAACAACTGTTCATGGGCTGAAAAGGCTTTTGGAGCAATACAAACTTAAAAACTGCTATAACTCAAAAATGCAATAAGATAAGTTCAAACTTTAAAAGACATGTTGTGCAGATGTACAAGCCCCTCTTGCACAGAAAGTTTGGGTTAGATATCTCTTGTAGTTTCTTCAGAACACACAAATTATCTGAAAATGTTTTTGAAGCAATAGACACAAAAACAGCTATAAATCCAAAACCTAATATGATAGACTCAAACTTTTAACTATTTATTGTGTAGATTTACAGGTCCTACTTGCCTAGCAAAAAGGGTTTGAATAGCTCTTTCACTTTTTTTCGAAACGCACACAACTGTTCATGGGCTGAAAAGGCTTTTGGAGCAATAAAAACTTAAAACTGCCATAACTCAAAAATGCAATAAGATAAGTTCAAACTTTAAAAGACATGTTCTGCAGATGTACAAGCCCCTCTTGCACAGAAAGTTTGGGTTAGATATCTCTTGTAGTTTCTTCAGAACACACAAATTATCTGAAAATGCTTTTGAAGCAATAGACACAAAAACAGCTATAAATCCAAAACCTAATATGATAGACTCAAACTTTAAACTATATATTGTGTAGATTTACAGGTCCTACTTGCCCAGCAAAAAGGGTTTGAATAGCTCTTGCACTTTTTTCGAAACTCACAAACAACTGTTCATGGGCTGAAAAGGCTTTTGGAGCAATAAAAACGTTAAAACTGCTATAACTCAAAAATGCAATAAGATAAGTTCAAACTTTAAAAGACATGTTGTGCAGATGTACAAGCCCCTCTTGCACAGAAAGTTTGGGTTAGATATCTCTTGTAGTTTCTTCAGAACACACAAATGATCTAAAAATGCTTTTGAAGCAATAGACACAAAAACAGCTATAAATCCAAAACCTAATATGATAGACTCCAACTTTAAACTATATATTGTGTAGATTTACAGGTCCTACTTGCCCAGCAAAAAGGGTTCGAATAGCTTTTGCACTTTTTTCGAAAACTCACAAACAACTGTTCATGGGCTGAAAAGGCTTTTGGAGCAATAAAAACTTAAAAACTGCTATAACTCAAAAATGCAATAAGATAAGTTCAAACTTTAAAAGACATGTTGTGCAGATGTACAAGCCCCTCTTGCACAGAAAGTTTGGGTTAGATATCTCTTGTAGTTTCTTCAGAACACACAAATGATCTAAAAATGCTTTTGAAGCAATAGACACAAAAACAGCTATAAATCCAAAACCTAATATGATAGACTCCAACTTTGAACTATATATTGTGTAGATTTACAGGTCCTACTTGCCCAGCAAAAAGGGTTCGAATAGCTTTTGCACTTTTTTCGAAAACTCACAAACAACTGTTCATGCGCTGAAAAGGCTTTTGGAGCAATAAAAACTTAAAAACTGCTATAACTCAAAAATGCAATAAGATAAGTTCAAACTTTAAAAAATATGTTGTGCAGATGTACAAGCCCCTCTTGCACAGAAAGTTTGGGTTAGATATCTCTTGTAGTTTCTTCAGAACACACAAATTATCTGAAAATGCTTTTGAAGCAATAGACACAAAAACAGCTATAAATCAAAAACCTAATATGATAGACTCAAACTTTAAACTATGTATTGTGTAGATTTACAGGTCCTACTTGCCCAGCAAAAAGGGTTTGAATAGCTCTTGCTCTTTTTTCGAAACACACACAACTGTTCATGGGCTGAAAAGGCTTTTGGAGCAATAAAAACGTTAAAACTGCTATAACTCAAAAATGCAATAAGATAAGTTCAAACTTTAAAAGACATGTTGTGCAGATGTACAAGCCCCTCTTGCACAGAAAGTTTGGGTTAGATATCTCTTGTAGTTTCTTCAGAACACACAAAATATCTGAAAATGTTTTTGAAGCAATAGACACAAAAACAGCTATAAATCCAAAACCTAATATGATAGACTCAAACTTTAAACTATGTATTGTGTAGATTTACAGGTCCTACTTGCCTAGCAAAAAGGGTTTGAATAGCTCTTTCACTTTTTTTCGAAACGCACACAACTGTTCATGGGCTGAAAAGGCTTTTGGAGCAATAAAAACTTAAAAACTGCTATAACTCAAAAATGCAATAAGATAAGTTCAAACTTTAAAAGACATGTTCTGCAGATGTACAAGCCCCTCTTGCACAGAAAGTTTGGGTTAGATATCTCTTGTAGTTTCTTCAGAACACACAAATTATCTGAAAATGCTTTTGAAGCAATAGACACAAAAACAGCTATAAATCCAAAACCTAATATGATAGACTCAAACTTTAAACTATGTATTGTGTAGATTTACAGGTCCTACTTGCCTAGCAAAAAGGGTTTGAATAGCTCTTTCACTTTTTTTCGAAACGCACACAACTGTTCATGGGCTGAAAAGGCTTTTGGAGCAATAAAAACTTAAAAACTGCTATAACTCAAAAATCCAATAAGATAAGTTCAAACTTTAAAAGACATGTTCTGCAGATGTACAAGCCCCTCTTGCACAGAAAGTTTGGGTTAGATATCTCTTGTAGTTTCTTCAGAACACACAAATTATCTGAAAATGCTTTTGAAGCAATAGACACAAAAACAGCTATAAATCCAAAACCTAATATGATAGACTCAAACTTTAAACTATGTATTGTGTAGATTTACAGGTCCTACTTGCCCTGCAAAAAGGGTTTGAATAGCTCTTGCACTTTTTTTCGAAACGCACACAAATGTTCATGGGCTGAAAAGGCTTTTGGAGCAATAAAAACGTTAAAACTGTTTATAACTCAAAAATGCAATAAGATAAGTTCAAACTTTAAAAGACATGTTGTGCAGATGTACAAGCCCCTCTTGCACAGAAAGTTTGGGTTAGATATCTCTTGTAGTTTCTTCAGAACACACAAATTATCTGAAAATGCTTTTGAAGCAATAGACACAAAAACAGCTATAAATCCAAAACCTAATATGATAGACTCAAACTTTAAACTATATATTGTGTAGATTTACAGGTCCTACTTGCCCAGCAAAAAGGGTTTGAATAGCTCTTGCACTTTTTTCGAAACTCACAAACAACTGTTCATGGTCTGAAAAGGCTTTTGGAGCAATAAAAACGTTAAAACTGCTATAACTCAAAAATGCAATAAGATAAGTTCAAACTTTAAAAGACATGTTGTGCAGATGTACAAGCCCCTCTTGCACAGAAAGTTTGGGTTAGATATCTCTTGTAGTTTCTTCAGAACACACAAATGATCTAAAAATGCTTTTGAAGCAATAGACACAAAAACAGCTATAAATCCAAAACCTAATATGATAGACTCCAACTTTGAACTATATATTGTGTAGATTTACAGGTCCTACTTGCCCAGCAAAAAGGGTTCGAATAGCTTTTGCACTTTTTTCGAAAACTCACAAACAACTGTTCATGGGCTGAAAAGGCTTTTGGAGCAATACAAACTTAAAAACTGCTATAACTCAAAAATGCAATAAGATAAGTTCAAACTTTAAAAGACATGTTGTGCAGATGTACAAGCCCCTCTTGCACAGAAAGTTTGGGTTAGATATCTCTTGTAGTTTCTTCAGAACACACAAATTATCTGAAAATGTTTTTGAAGCAATAGACACAAAAACAGCTATAAATCCAAAACCTAATATGATAGACTCAAACTTTTAACTATTTATTGTGTAGATTTACAGGTCCTACTTGCCTAGCAAAAAGGGTTTGAATAGCTCTTTCACTTTTTTTCGAAACGCACACAACTGTTCATGGGCTGAAAAGGCTTTTGGAGCAATAAAAACTTAAAACTGCCATAACTCAAAAATGCAATAAGATAAGTTCAAACTTTAAAAGACATGTTCTGCAGATGTACAAGCCCCTCTTGCACAGAAAGTTTGGGTTAGATATCTCTTGTAGTTTCTTCAGAACACACAAATTATCTGAAAATGCTTTTGAAGCAATAGACACAAAAACAGCTATAAATCCAAAACCTAATATGATAGACTCAAACTTTAAACTATATATTGTGTAGATTTACAGGTCCTACTTGCCCAGCAAAAAGGGTTTGAATAGCTCTTGCACTTTTTTCGAAACTCACAAACAACTGTTCATGGGCTGAAAAGGCTTTTGGAGCAATAAAAACGTTAAAACTGCTATAACTCAAAAATGCAATAAGATAAGTTCAAACTTTAAAAGACATGTTGTGCAGATGTACAAGCCCCTCTTGCACAGAAAGTTTGGGTTAGATATCTCTTGTAGTTTCTTCAGAACACACAAATGATCTAAAAATGCTTTTGAAGCAATAGACACAAAAACAGCTATAAATCCAAAACCTAATATGATAGACTCCAACTTTAAACTATATATTGTGTAGATTTACAGGTCCTACTTGCCCAGCAAAAAGGGTTCGAATAGCTTTTGCACTTTTTTCGAAAACTCACAAACAACTGTTCATGGGCTGAAAAGGCTTTTGGAGCAATAAAAACTTAAAAACTGCTATAACTCAAAAATGCAATAAGATAAGTTCAAACTTTAAAAAATATGTTGTGCAGATGTACAAGCCCCTCTTGCACAGAAAGTTTGGGTTAGATATCTCTTGTAGTTTCTTCAGAACACACAAATTATCTGAAAATGTTTTTGAAGCAATAGACACAAAAACAGCTATAAATCCAAAACCTAATATGATAGACTCAAACTTTAAACTATGTATTGTGTAGATTTACAGGTCCTACTTGCCTAGCAAAAAGGGTTTGAATAGCTCTTTCACTTTTTTTCGAAACGCACACAACTGTTCATGGGCTGAAAAGGCTTTTGGAGCAATAAAAACTTAAAACTGCCATAACTCAAAAATTCAATAAGATAAGTTCAAACTTTAAAAGAAATGTTGTGCAGATGTACAAGCCCCTCTTGCACAGAAAGTTTGGGTTAGATATCTCTTGTAGTTTCTTCAGAACACACAAATTATCTGAAAATGCTTTTGAAGCAATAGACACAAAAACAGCTATAAATCCAAAACCTAATATGATAGACTCAAACTTTAAACTATGTATTGTGTAGATTTACAGGTCCTACTTGCCCAGCAAAAAGGGTTTGAATAGCTCTTGCACTTTTTTCGAAACTCACAAACAACTGTTCATGGGCTGAAAAGGCTTTTGGAGCAATAAAAACGTTAAAACTGCTATAACTCAAAAATGCAATAAGATAAGTTCAAACTTTAAAAGACATGTTGTGCAGATGTACAAGCCCCTCTTGCACAGAAAGTTTGGGTTAGATATCTCTTGTAGTTTCTTCAGAACACACAAATGATCTAAAAATGCTTTTGAAGCAATAGACACAAAAACAGCTATAAATCCAAAACCTAATATGATAGACTCAAACTTTAAACTATATATTGTGTAGATTTACAGGTCCTACTTGCCCAGCAAAAAGGGTTCGAATAGCTTTTGCACTTTTTTCGAAAACTCACAAACAACTGTTTATGGGCTGAAAAGGCTTTTGGAGCAATAAAAACTTAAAAACTGCTATAACACAAAAATGCAATAAGATAAGTTCAAACTTTAAAAAATATGTTGTGCAGATGTACAAGCCCCTCTTGTACAGAAAGTTTGGGTTAGATATCTCTTGTAGTTTCTTCAGAACACACAAATTATCTGAAAATGCTTTTGAAGCAATAGACACAAAAACAGCTATAAATCCAAAACCTAATATGATAGATTCAAACTTTGAACTATGTATTGTGTAGATTTACAGGTCCTACTTGCCCAGCAAAAAGGGTTTGAATAGCTCTTGCACTTTTTTTCGAAACGCACACAACTGTTCATGGGCTGAAAAGGCTTTTGGAGCAATAAAAACTTAAAAACTGTTATAACTCAAAAATGCAATAAGATAAGTTCAAACTTTAAAAGACATGTTGTGCAGATGTACAAGCCCCTCTTGCACAGAAAGTTTGGGTTAGATATCTCTTGTAGTTTCTTCAGAACACACAAATTATCTAAAAATGCTTTTGAAGCAATAGACACAAAAACAGCTATAAATCCAAAACCTAATATGATACACTCCAACTTTGAACTATATATTGTGTAGATTTACAGGTCCTACTTGCCCAGCAAAAAGGGTTCGAATAGCTTTTGCACTTTTTTCGAAAACTCACAAACAACTGTTCATGGGCTGAAAAGGCTTTTGGAGCAATAAAAACTTAAAAACTGCTATAACTCAAAAATGCAATAAGATAAGTTCAAACTTTAAAAAATATGTTGTGCAGATGTACAAGCCCCTCTTGCACAGAAAGTTTGGGTTAGATATCTCTTGTAGTTTCTTCAGAACACACAAATTATCTAAAAATGCTTTTGAAGCAATAGACACAAAAACAGCTATAAATCCAAAACCTAATATGATAGACTCCAACTTTGAACTATATATTGTGTAGATTTACAGGTCCTACTTGCCCAGCAAAAAGGGTTCGAATAGCTTTTGCACTTTTTTTCGAAAACTCACAAACAACTGTTCATGGGCTGAAAAGGCTTTTGGAGCAATAAAAACTTAAAAACTGCTATAACTCAAAAATGCAATAAGATAAGTTCAAACTTTAAAAAATATGTTGTGCAGATGTACAAGCCCCTCTTGCACAGAAAGTTTGGGTTAGATATCTCTTGTAGTTTCTTCAGAACACACAAATTATCTGAAAATGCTTTTGAAGCAATAGACACAAAAACAGCTATAAATCAAAAACCTAATATGATAGACTCAAACTTTGAACTATGTATTGTGTAGATTTACAGGTCCTACTTGCCCAGCAAAAAGGGTTTGAATAGCTCTTGCACTTTTTTTCGAAACGCACACAACTGTTCATGGGCTGAAAAGGCTTTTGGAGCAATAAAATCTTAAAAAACTGCTATAACTCAAAAATGCAATAAGATAAGTTCAAACTTTAAAAGACATGTTGTGCAGATGTACAAGCCCCTCTTGCACAGAAAGTTTGGGTTAGATATCTCTTGTAGTTTCTTCAGAACACACAAATGATCTAAAAATGCTTTTGAAGCAATAGACACAAAAACAGCTATAAATCCAAAACCTAATATGATAGACTCCAACTTTGAACTATATATTGTGTAGATTTACAGGTCCTACTTGCCCAGCAAAAAGGGTTCGAATAGCTTTTGCACTTTTTTTCGAAAACTCACAAACAACTGTTCATGGGCTGAAAAGGCTTTTGGAGCAATAAAAACTTAAAAACTGCTATAACTCAAAAATGCAATAAGATAAGTTCAAACTTTAAAAAATATGTTGTGCAGATGTACAAGCCCCTCTTGCACAGAAAGTTTGGGTTAGATATCTCTTGTAGTTTCTTCAGAACACACAAATTATCTGAAAATGCTTTTGAAGCAATAGACACAAAAACAGCTATAAATCAAAAACCTAATATGATAGACTCAAACTTTGAACTATGTATTGTGTAGATTTACAGGTCCTACTTGCCCAGCAAAAAGGGTTTGAATAGCTCTTGCACTTTTTTTCGAAACGCACACAACTGTTCATGGGCTGAAAAGGCTTTTGGAGCAATAAAATCTTAAAAACTGCTATAACTCAAAAATGCAATAAGATAAGTTCAAACTTTAAAAGACATGTTGTGCAGATGTACAAGCCCCTCTTGCACAGAAAGTTTGGGTTAGATATCTCTTGTAGTTTCTTCAGAACACACAAATGATCTAAAAATGCTTTTGAAGCAATAGACACAAAAACAGCTATAAATCCAAAACCTAATATGATAGACTCCAACTTTGAACTATATATTGTGTAGATTTACAGGTCCTACTTGCCCAGCAAAAAGGGTTCGAATAGCTTTTGCACTTTTTTCGAAAACTCACAAACAACTGTTCATGGGCTGAAAAGGCTTTTGGAGCAATAAAAACTTAAAAACTGCTATAACTCAAAAATGCAATAAGATAAGTTCAAACTTTAAAAAATATGTTGTGCAGATGTACAAGCCCCTCTTGCACAGAAAGTTTGGGTTAGATATCTCTTGTAGTTTCTTCAGAACACACAAATTATCTGAAAATGCTTTTGAAGCAATAGACACAAAAACAGCTATAAATCAAAAACCTAATATGATAGACTCAAACTTTAAACTATGTATTGTGTAGATTTTACAGGTCCTACTTGCCCAGCAAAAAGGGTTTGAATAGCTCTTGCTCTTTTTTCGAAACGCACACAACTGTTCATGGGCTGAAAAGGCTTTTGGAGCAATAAAAACGTAAAAACTGCTATAACTCAAAAATTCAATAAGATAAGTTCAAACTTTAAAAGACATGTTGTGCAGATGTACAAGCCCCTCTTGCACAGAAAGTTTGGGTTAGATATCTCTTTCAGTTTCTTCAGAACACACAAAATATCTGAAAATGTTTTTGAAGCAATAGACACAAAAACAGCTATAAATCCAAAACCTAATATGATAGACTCAAACTTTAAACTATGTATTGTGTAGATTTACAGGTCCTACTTGCCTAGCAAAAAGGGTTTGAATAGCTCTTTCACTTTTTTTCGAAACGCACACAACTGTTCATGGGCTAAAAAAGGCTTTTGGAGCAATAAAAACTTAAAAACTGCTATAACTCAAAAATGCAATAAGATAAGTTCAAACTTTAAAAGACATGTTCTGCAGATGTACAAGCCCCTCTTGCACAGAAAGTTTGGGTTAGATATCTCTTTTAGTTTCTTCAGAACACACAAATTATCTGAAAATGCTTTTGAAGCAATAGACACAAAAACAGCTATAAATCCAAAACCTAATATGATAGACTCAAACTTTAAACTATGTATTGTGTAGATTTACAGGTCCTACTTGCCCTGCAAAAAGGGTTTGAATAGCTCTTGCACTTTTTTCGAAACGCACACAACTGTTCATGGGCTGAAAAGGCTTTTGGAGCAATAAAAACGTAAAAACTGCTATAACTCAAAAATTCAATAAGATAAGTTCAAACTTTAAAAGACATGTTGTGCAGATGTACAAGCCCCTCTTGCACAGAAAGTTTGGGTTAGATATATCTTGTAGTTTCTTCAGAACACACAAATGATCTAAAAATGCTTTTGAAGCAATAGACACAAAAACAGCTATAAATCCAAAACCTAATATGATAGACTCCAACTTTGAACTATATATTGTGTAGATTTACAGGTCCTACTTGCCCAGCAAAAAGGGTTCGAATAGCTTTTGCACTTTTTTCGAAAACTCACAAACAACTGTTCATGGGCTGAAAAGGCTTTTGGAGCAATAAAAACTTAAAAACTGCTATAACTCAAAAATGCAATAAGATAAGTTCAAACTTTAAAAAATATGTTGTGCAGATGTACAAGCCCCTCTTGCACAGAAAGTTTGGGTTAGATATCTCTTGTAGTTTCTTCAGAACACACAAATTATCTGAAAATGCTTTTGAAGCAATAGACACAAAAACAGCTATAAATCAAAAACCTAATATGATAGACTCAAACTTTGAACTATGTATTGTGTAGATTTACAGGTCCTACTTGCCCAGCAAAAAGGGTTTGAATAGCTCTTGCACTTTTTTTCGAAACGCACACAACTGTTCATGGGCTGAAAAGGCTTTTGGAGCAATAAAAACTTAAAAACTGCTATAACTCAAAAATGCAATAAGATAAGTTCAAACTTTAAAAGACATGTTGTGCAGATGTACAAGCCCCTCTTGCACAGAAAGTTTGGGTTAGATATCTCTTGTAGTTTCTTCAGAACACACAAATGATCTAAAAATGCTTTTGAAGCAATAGACACAAAAACAGCTATAAATCCAAAACCTAATATGATAGACTCCAACTTTGAACTATATATTGTGTAGATTTACAGGTCCTACTTGCCCAGCAAAAAGGGTTCGAATAGCTTTTGCACTTTTTTCGAAAACTCACAAACAACTGTTCATGGGCTGAAAAGGCTTTTGGAGCAATAAAAACTTAAAAACTGCTATAACTCAAAAATGCAAGTTCAAACTTTAAAAAATATGTTGTGCAGATGTACAAGCCCCTCTTGCACAGAAAGTTTGGGTTAGATATCTCTTGTAGTTTCTTCAGAACACACAAATTATCTGAAAATGTTTTTGAAGCAATAGACACAAAAACAGCTATAAATCCAAAACCTAATATGATAGACTCAAACTTTAAACTATGTATTGTGTAGATTTACAGGTCCTACTTGCCCTGCAAAAAGGGTTTGAATAGCTGTTGCACTTTTTTCGAAACGCACACAACTGTTCATGGGCTGAAAAGGCTTTTGGAGCAATAAAAACGTAAAAACTGCTATAACTCAAAAATTCAATAAGATAAGTTCAAACTTTAAAAGACATGTTGTGCAGATGTACAAGCCCCTCTTGCACAGAAAGTTTGGGTTAGATATCTCTTGTAGTTTCTTCAGAACACACAAATTATCTAAAAATGCTTTTGAAGCAATAGACACAAAAACAGCTATAAATCCAAAACCTAATATGATAGACTCAAACTTTAAACTATGTATTGTGTAGATTTACAGGTCCTACTTGCCCTGCAAAAAGGGTTTGAATAGCTGTTGCACTTTTTTCGAAACGCACACAACTGTTCATGGGCTGAAAAGGCTTTTGGAGCAATAAAAACGTAAAAACTGCTATAACTCAAAAATTCAATAAGATAAGTTCAAACTTTAAAAGACATGTTGTGCAGATGTACAAGCCCCTCTTGCACAGAAAGTTTGGGTTAGATATCTCTTGTAGTTTCTTCAGAACACACAAATTATCTAAAAATGCTTTTGAAGCAATAGACACAAAAACAGCTATAAATCCAAAACCTAATATGATAGACTCCAACTTTGAACTATATATTGTGTAGATTTACAGGTCCTACTTGCCCAGCAAAAAGGGTTCGAATAGCTTTTGCACTTTTTTCGAAAACTCACAAACAACTGTTCATGGGCTGAAAAGGCTTTTGGAGCAATAAAAACTTAAAAACTGCTATAACTCAAAAATGCAATAAGATAAGTTCAAACTTTAAAAAATATGTTGTGCAGATGTACAAGCCCCTCTTGCACAGAAAGTTTGGGTTAGATATCTCTTGTAGTTTCTTCAGAACACACAAATTATCTGAAAATGCTTTTGAAGCAATAGACACAAAAACAGCTATAAATCAAAAACCTAATATGATAGACTCAAACTTTGAACTATGTATTGTGTAGATTTACAGGCCCTACTTGCCCAGCAAAAAGGGTTTGAATAGCTCTTGCACTTTTTTTCGAAACGCACACAACTGTTCATGGGCTGAAAAGGCTTTTGGAGCAATAAAAACTTAAAAACTGCTATAACTCAAAAATGCAATAAGATAAGTTCAAACTTTAAAAGACATGTTGTGCAGATGTACAAGCCCCTCTTGCACAGAAAGTTTGGGTTAGATATCTCTTTTAGTTTCTTCAGAACACACAAATTATCTGAAAATGCTTTTGAAGCAATAGACACAAAAACAGCTATAAATCCAAAACCTAATATGATAGACTCAAACTTTAAACTATGTATTGTGTAGATTTACAGGTCCTACTTGCCCTGCAAAAAGGGTTTGAATAGCTCTTGCACTTTTTTCGAAACGCACACAACTGTTCATGGGCTGAAAAGGCTTTTGGAGCAATAAAAACGTAAAAACTGCTATAACTCAAAAATTCAATAAGATAAGTTCAAACTTTAAAAGACATGTTGTGCAGATGTACAAGCCCCTCTTGCACAGAAAGTTTGGGTTAGATATCTCTTGTAGTTTCTTCAGAACACACAAATGATCTAAAAATGCTTTTGAAGCAATAGACACAAAAACAGCTATAAATCCAAAACCTAATATGATAGACTCCAACTTTGAACTATATATTGTGTAGATTTACAGGTCCTACTTGCCCAGCAAAAAGGGTTCGAATAGCTTTTGCACTTTTTTCGAAAACTCACAAACAACTGTTCATGGGCTGAAAAGGCTTTTGGAGCAATAAAAACTTAAAAACTGCTATAACTCAAAAATGCAATAAGATAAGTTCAAACTTTAAAAAATATGTTGTGCAGATGTACAAGCCCCTCTTGCACAGAAAGTTTGGGTTAGATATCTCTTGTAGTTTCTTCAGAACACACAAATTATCTGAAAATGCTTTTGAAGCAATAGACACAAAAACAGCTATAAATCAAAAACCTAATATGATAGACTCAAACTTTGAACTATGTATTGTGTAGATTTACAGGTCCTACTTGCCCAGCAAAAAGGGTTTGAATAGCTCTTGCACTTTTTTTCGAAACGCACACAACTGTTCATGGGCTGAAAAGGCTTTTGGAGCAATAAAAACTTAAAAACTGCTATAACTCAAAAATGCAATAAGATAAGTTCAAACTTTAAAAGACATGTTGTGCAGATGTACAAGCCCCTCTTGCACAGAAAGTTTGGGTTAGATATCTCTTGTAGTTTCTTCAGAACACACAAATGATCTAAAAATGCTTTTGAAGCAATAGACACAAAAACAGCTATAAATCCAAAACCTAATATGATAGACTCCAACTTTGAACTATATATTGTGTAGATTTACAGGTCCTACTTGCCCAGCAAAAAGGGTTCGAATAGCTTTTGCACTTTTTTCGAAAACTCACAAACAACTGTTCATGGGCTGAAAAGGCTTTTGGAGCAATAAAAACTTAAAAACTGCTATAACTCAAAAATGCAAGTTCAAACTTTAAAAAATATGTTGTGCAGATGTACAAGCCCCTCTTGCACAGAAAGTTTGGGTTAGATATCTCTTGTAGTTTCTTCAGAACACACAAATTATCTGAAAATGTTTTTGAAGCAATAGACACAAAAACAGCTATAAATCCAAAACCTAATATGATAGACTCAAACTTTAAACTATGTATTGTGTAGATTTACAGGTCCTACTTGCCCTGCAAAAAGGGTTTGAATAGCTGTTGCACTTTTTTCGAAACGCACACAACTGTTCATGGGCTGAAAAGGCTTTTGGAGCAATAAAAACGTAAAAACTGCTATAACTCAAAAATTCAATAAGATAAGTTCAAACTTTAAAAGACATGTTGTGCAGATGTACAAGCCCCTCTTGCACAGAAAGTTTGGGTTAGATATCTCTTGTAGTTTCTTCAGAACACACAAATTATCTAAAAATGCTTTTGAAGCAATAGACACAAAAACAGCTATAAATCCAAAACCTAATATGATAGACTCAAACTTTAAACTATGTATTGTGTAGATTTACAGGTCCTACTTGCCCTGCAAAAAGGGTTTGAATAGCTGTTGCACTTTTTTCGAAACGCACACAACTGTTCATGGGCTGAAAAGGCTTTTGGAGCAATAAAAACGTAAAAACTGCTATAACTCAAAAATTCAATAAGATAAGTTCAAACTTTAAAAGACATGTTGTGCAGATGTACAAGCCCCTCTTGCACAGAAAGTTTGGGTTAGATATCTCTTGTAGTTTCTTCAGAACACACAAATTATCTAAAAATGCTTTTGAAGCAATAGACACAAAAACAGCTATAAATCCAAAACCTAATATGATAGACTCCAACTTTGAACTATATATTGTGTAGATTTACAGGTCCTACTTGCCCAGCAAAAAGGGTTCGAATAGCTTTTGCACTTTTTTCGAAAACTCACAAACAACTGTTCATGGGCTGAAAAGGCTTTTGGAGCAATAAAAACTTAAAAACTGCTATAACTCAAAAATGCAATAAGATAAGTTCAAACTTTAAAAAATATGTTGTGCAGATGTACAAGCCCCTCTTGCACAGAAAGTTTGGGTTAGATATCTCTTGTAGTTTCTTCAGAACACACAAATTATCTGAAAATGCTTTTGAAGCAATAGACACAAAAACAGCTATAAATCAAAAACCTAATATGATAGACTCAAACTTTGAACTATGTATTGTGTAGATTTACAGGCCCTACTTGCCCAGCAAAAAGGGTTTGAATAGCTCTTGCACTTTTTTTCGAAACGCACACAACTGTTCATGGGCTGAAAAGGCTTTTGGAGCAATAAAAACTTAAAAACTGCTATAACTCAAAAATGCAATAAGATAAGTTCAAACTTTAAAAGACATGTTGTGCATATGTACAAGCCCCTCTTGCACAGAAAGTTTGGGTTAGATATCTCTTGTAGTTTCTTCAGAACACACAAATGATCTAAAAATGCTTTTGAAGCAATAGACACAAAAACAGCTATAAATCCAAAACCTAATATGATAGACTCCAACTTTGAACTATATATTGTGTAGATTTACAGGTCCTACTTGCCCAGCAAAAAGGGTTCGAATAGCTTTTGCACTTTTTTCGAAAACTCACAAACAACTGTTCATGGGCTGAAAAGGCTTTTGGAGCAATAAAAACTTAAAAACTGCTATAACACAAAAATGCAATAAGATAAGTTCAAACTTTAAAAAATATGTTGTGCAGATGTACAAGCCCCTCTTGCACAGAAAGTTTGGGTTAGATATCTCTTGTAGTTTCTTCAGAACACACAAATTATCTGAAAATGCTTTTGAAGCAATAGACACAAAAACAGCTATAAATCCAAAACCTAATATGATAGACTCAAACTTTAAACTATGTATTGTGTAGATTTACAGGTCCTACTTGCCTAGCAAAAAGGGTTTGAATAGCTCTTTCACTTTTTTTCGAAACGCACACAACTGTTCATGGGCTGAAAAGGCTTTTGGAGCAATAAAAACTTAAAAACTGCTATAACTCAAAAATGCAATAAGATAAGTTCAAACTTTAAAAGACATGTTCTGCAGATGTACAAGCCCCTCTTGCACAGAAAGTTTGGGTTAGATATCTCTTGTAGTTTCTTCAGAACACACAAATTATCTGAAAATGCTTTTGAAGCAATAGACACAAAAACAGCTATAAATCCAAAACCTAATATGATAGACTCAAACTTTAAACTATGTATTGTGTAGATTTACAGGTCCTACTTGCCCTGCAAAAAGGGTTTGAATAGCTCTTGCACTTTTTTTCGAAACGCACACAAATGTTCATGGGCTGAAAAGGCTTTTGGAGCAATAAAAACGTTAAAACTGTTTATAACTCAAAAATGCAATAAGATAAGTTCAAACTTTAAAAGACATGTTGTGCAGATGTACAAGCCCCTCTTGCACAGAAAGTTTGGGTTAGATATCTCTTGTAGTTTCTTCAGAACACACAAATTATCTGAAAATGCTTTTGAAGCAATAGACACAAAAACAGCTATAAATCCAAAACCTAATATGATAGACTCAAACTTTAAACTATATATTGTGTAGATTTACAGGTCCTACTTGCCCAGCAAAAAGGGTTTGAATAGCTCTTGCACTTTTTTCGAAACTCACAAACAACTGTTCATGGGCTGAAAAGGCTTTTGGAGCAATAAAAACGTTAAAACTGCTATAACTCAAAAATGCAATAAGATAAGTTCAAACTTTAAAAGACATGTTGTGCAGATGTACAAGCCCCTCTTGCACAGAAAGTTTGGGTTAGATATCTCTTGTAGTTTCTTCAGAACACACAAATGATCTAAAAATGCTTTTGAAGCAATAGACACAAAAACAGCTATAAATCCAAAACCTAATATGATAGACTCCAACTTTGAACTATATATTGTGTAGATTTACAGGTCCTACTTGCCCAGCAAAAAGGGTTCGAATAGCTTTTGCACTTTTTTCGAAAACTCACAAACAACTGTTCATGGGCTGAAAAGGCTTTTGGAGCAATACAAACTTAAAAACTGCTATAACTCAAAAATGCAATAAGATAAGTTCAAACTTTAAAAGACATGTTGTGCAGATGTACAAGCCCCTCTTGCACAGAAAGTTTGGGTTAGATATCTCTTGTAGTTTCTTCAGAACACACAAATTATCTGAAAATGTTTTTGAAGCAATAGACACAAAAACAGCGATAAATCCAAAACCTAATATGATAGACTCAAACTTTTAACTATTTATTGTGTAGATTTACAGGTCCTACTTGCCTAGCAAAAAGGGTTTGAATAGCTCTTTCACTTTTTTTCGAAACGCACACAACTGTTCATGGGCTGAAAAGGCTTTTGGAGCAATAAAAACTTAAAACTGCCATAACTCAAAAATGCAATAAGATAAGTTCAAACTTTAAAAGACATGTTCTGCAGATGTACAAGCCCCTCTTGCACAGAAAGTTTGGGTTAGATATCTCTTGTAGTTTCTTCAGAACACACAAATTATCTGAAAATGCTTTTGAAGCAATAGACACAAAAACAGCTATAAATCCAAAACCTAATATGATAGACTCAAACTTTAAACTATATATTGTGTAGATTTACAGGTCCTACTTGCCCAGCAAAAAGGGTTTGAATAGCTCTTGCACTTTTTTCGAAACTCACAAACAACTGTTCATGGGCTGAAAAGGCTTTTGGAGCAATAAAAACGTTAAAACTGCTATAACTCAAAAATGCAATAAGATAAGTTCAAACTTTAAAAGACATGTTGTGCAGATGTACAAGCCCCTCTTGCACAGAAAGTTTGGGTTAGATATCTCTTGTAGTTTCTTCAGAACACACAAATGATCTAAAAATGCTTTTGAAGCAATAGACACAAAAACAGCTATAAATCCAAAACCTAATATGATAGACTCCAACTTTAAACTATATATTGTGTAGATTTACAGGTCCTACTTGCCCAGCAAAAAGGGTTCGAATAGCTTTTGCACTTTTTTCGAAAACTCACAAACAACTGTTCATGGGCTGAAAAGGCTTTTGGAGCAATAAAAACTTAAAAACTGCTATAACTCAAAAATGCAATAAGATAAGTTCAAACTTTAAAAAATATGTTGTGCAGATGTACAAGCCCCTCTTGCACAGAAAGTTTGGGTTAGATATCTCTTGTAGTTTCTTCAGAACACACAAATTATCTGAAAATGTTTTTGAAGCAATAGACACAAAAACAGCTATAAATCCAAAACCTAATATGATAGACTCAAACTTTAAACTATGTATTGTGTAGATTTACAGGTCCTACTTGCCTAGCAAAAAGGGTTTGAATAGCTCTTTCACTTTTTTTCGAAACGCACACAACTGTTCATGGGCTGAAAAGGCTTTTGGAGCAATAAAAACTTAAAACTGCCATAACTCAAAAATTCAATAAGATAAGTTCAAACTTTAAAAGAAATGTTGTGCAGATGTACAAGCCCCTCTTGCACAGAAAGTTTGGGTTAGATATCTCTTGTAGTTTCTTCAGAACACACAAATTATCTGAAAATGCTTTTGAAGCAATAGACACAAAAACAGCTATAAATCCAAAACCTAATATGATAGACTCAAACTTTAAACTATGTATTGTGTAGATTTACAGGTCCTACTTGCCCAGCAAAAAGGGTTTGAATAGCTCTTGCACTTTTTTCGAAACTCACAAACAACTGTTCATGGGCTGAAAAGGCTTTTGGAGCAATAAAAACGTTAAAACTGCTATAACTCAAAAATGCAATAAGATAAGTTCAAACTTTAAAAGACATGTTGTGCAGATGTACAAGCCCCTCTTGCACAGAAAGTTTGGGTTAGATATCTCTTGTAGTTTCTTCAGAACACACAAATGATCTAAAAATGCTTTTGAAGCAATAGACACAAAAACAGCTATAAATCCAAAACCTAATATGATAGACTCAAACTTTAAACTATATATTGTGTAGATTTACAGGTCCTACTTGCCCAGCAAAAAGGGTTCGAATAGCTTTTGCACTTTTTTCGAAAACTCACAAACAACTGTTTATGGGCTGAAAAGGCTTTTGGAGCAATAAAAACTTAAAAACTGCTATAACACAAAAATGCAATAAGATAAGTTCAAACTTTAAAAAATATGTTGTGCAGATGTACAAGCCCCTCTTGTACAGAAAGTTTGGGTTAGATATCTCTTGTAGTTTCTTCAGAACACACAAATTATCTGAAAATGCTTTTGAAGCAATAGACACAAAAACAGCTATAAATCCAAAACCTAATATGATAGATTCAAACTTTGAACTATGTATTGTGTAGATTTACAGGTCCTACTTGCCCAGCAAAAAGGGTTTGAATAGCTCTTGCACTTTTTTTCGAAACGCACACAACTGTTCATGGGCTGAAAAGGCTTTTGGAGCAATAAAAACTTAAAAACTGCTATAACTCAAAAATGCAATAAGATAAGTTCAAACTTTAAAAGACATGTTGTGCAGATGTACAAGCCCCTCTTGCACAGAAAGTTTGGGTTAGATATCTCTTGTAGTTTCTTCAGAACACACAAATGATCTAAAAATGCTTTTGAAGCAATAGACACAAAAACAGCTATAAATCCAAAACCTAATATGATACACTCCAACTTTGAACTATATATTGTGTAGATTTACAGGTCCTACTTGCCCAGCAAAAAGGGTTCGAATAGCTTTTGCACTTTTTTCGAAAACTCACAAACAACTGTTCATGGGCTGAAAAGGCTTTTGGAGCAATAAAAACTTAAAAACTGCTATAACTCAAAAATGCAATAAGATAAGTTCAAACTTTAAAAAATATGTTGTGCAGATGTACAAGCCCCTCTTGCACAGAAAGTTTGGGTTAGATATCTCTTGTAGTTTCTTCAGAACACACAAATTATCTGAAAATGCTTTTGAAGCAATAGACACAAAAACAGCTATAAATCCAAAACCTAATATGATAGACTCAAACTTTGAACTATGTATTGTGTAGATTTACAGGTCCTACTTGCCCAGCAAAAAGGGTTTGAATAGCTCTTGCACTTTTTTTCGAAACGCACACAACTGTTCATGGGCTGAAAAGGCTTTTGGAGCAATAAAAACTTAAAAACTGCTATAACTCAAAAATGCAATAAGATAAGTTCAAACTTTAAAAGACATGTTGTGCAGATGTACAAGCCCCTCTTGCACAGAAAGTTTGGGTTAGATATCTCTTGTAGTTTCTTCAGAACACACAAATTATCTAAAAATGCTTTTGAAGCAATAGACACAAAAACAGCTATAAATCCAAAACCTAATATGATAGACTCCAACTTTGAACTATATATTGTGTAGATTTACAGGTCCTACTTGCCCAGCAAAAAGGGTTCGAATAGCTTTTGCACTTTTTTTCGAAAACTCACAAACAACTGTTCATGGGCTGAAAAGGCTTTTGGAGCAATAAAAACTTAAAAACTGCTATAACTCAAAAATGCAATAAGATAAGTTCAAACTTTAAAAAATATGTTGTGCAGATGTACAAGCCCCTCTTGCACAGAAAGTTTGGGTTAGATATCTCTTGTAGTTTCTTCAGAACACACAAATTATCTGAAAATGCTTTTGAAGCAATAGACACAAAAACAGCTATAAATCAAAAACCTAATATGATAGACTCAAACTTTGAACTATGTATTGTGTAGATTTACAGGTCCTACTTGCCCAGCAAAAAGGGTTTGAATAGCTCTTGCACTTTTTTTCGAAACGCACACAACTGTTCATGGGCTGAAAAGGCTTTTGGAGCAATAAAATCTTAAAAACTGCTATAACTCAAAAATGCAATAAGATAAGTTCAAACTTTAAAAGACATGTTGTGCAGATGTACAAGCCCCTCTTGCACAGAAAGTTTGGGTTAGATATCTCTTGTAGTTTCTTCAGAACACACAAATGATCTAAAAATGCTTTTGAAGCAATAGACACAAAAACAGCTATAAATCCAAAACCTAATATGATAGACTCCAACTTTGAACTATATATTGTGTAGATTTACAGGTCCTACTTGCCCAGCAAAAAGGGTTCGAATAGCTTTTGCACTTTTTTTCGAAAACTCACAAACAACTGTTCATGGGCTGAAAAGGCTTTTGGAGCAATAAAAACTTAAAAACTGCTATAACTCAAAAATGCAATAAGATAAGTTCAAACTTTAAAAAATATGTTGTGCAGATGTACAAGCCCCTCTTGCACAGAAAGTTTGGGTTAGATATCTCTTGTAGTTTCTTCAGAACACACAAATTATCTGAAAATGCTTTTGAAGCAATAGACACAAAAACAGCTATAAATCAAAAACCTAATATGATAGACTCAAACTTTGAACTATGTATTGTGTAGATTTACAGGTCCTACTTGCCCAGCAAAAAGGGTTTGAATAGCTCTTGCACTTTTTTTCGAAACGCACACAACTGTTCATGGGCTGAAAAGGCTTTTGGAGCAATAAAATCTTAAAAACTGCTATAACTCAAAAATGCAATAAGATAAGTTCAAACTTTAAAAGACATGTTGTGCAGATGTACAAGCCCCTCTTGCACAGAAAGTTTGGGTTAGATATCTCTTGTAGTTTCTTCAGAACACACAAATGATCTAAAAATGCTTTTGAAGCAATAGACACAAAAACAGCTATAAATCCAAAACCTAATATGATAGACTCCAACTTTGAACTATATATTGTGTAGATTTACAGGTCCTACTTGCCCAGCAAAAAGGGTTCGAATAGCTTTTGCACTTTTTTCGAAAACTCACAAACAACTGTTCATGGGCTGAAAAGGCTTTTGGAGCAATAAAAACTTAAAAACTGCTATAACTCAAAAATGCAATAAGATAAGTTCAAACTTTAAAAAATATGTTGTGCAGATGTACAAGCCCCTCTTGCACAGAAAGTTTGGGTTAGATATCTCTTGTAGTTTCTTCAGAACACACAAATTATCTGAAAATGCTTTTGAAGCAATAGACACAAAAACAGCTATAAATCAAAAACCTAATATGATAGACTCAAACTTTAAACTATGTATTGTGTAGATTTTACAGGTCCTACTTGCCCAGCAAAAAGGGTTTGAATAGCTCTTGCTCTTTTTTCGAAACGCACACAACTGTTCATGGGCTGAAAAGGCTTTTGGAGCAATAAAAACGTAAAAACTGCTATAACTCAAAAATTCAATAAGATAAGTTCAAACTTTAAAAGACATGTTGTGCAGATGTACAAGCCCCTCTTGCACAGAAAGTTTGGGTTAGATATCTCTTGTAGTTTCTTCAGAACACACAAAATATCTGAAAATGTTTTTGAAGCAATAGACACAAAAACAGCTATAAATCCAAAACCTAATATGATAGACTCAAACTTTAAACTATGTATTGTGTAGATTTACAGGTCCTACTTGCCTAGCAAAAAGGGTTTGAATAGCTCTTTCACTTTTTTTCGAAACGCACACAACTGTTCATGGGCTAAAAAAGGCTTTTGGAGCAATAAAAACTTAAAAACTGCTATAACTCAAAAATGCAATAAGATAAGTTCAAACTTTAAAAGACATGTTCTGCAGATGTACAAGCCCCTCTTGCACAGAAAGTTTGGGTTAGATATCTCTTTTAGTTTCTTCAGAACACACAAATTATCTGAAAATGCTTTTGAAGCAATAGACACAAAAACAGCTATAAATCCAAAACCTAATATGATAGACTCAAACTTTAAACTATGTATTGTGTAGATTTACAGGTCCTACTTGCCCTGCAAAAAGGGTTTGAATAGCTCTTGCACTTTTTTCGAAACGCACACAACTGTTCATGGGCTGAAAAGGCTTTTGGAGCAATAAAAACGTAAAAACTGCTATAACTCAAAAATTCAATAAGATAAGTTCAAACTTTAAAAGACATGTTGTGCAGATGTACAAGCCCCTCTTGCACAGAAAGTTTGGGTTAGATATCTCTTGTAGTTTCTTCAGAACACACAAATGATCTAAAAATGCTTTTGAAGCAATAGACACAAAAACAGCTATAAATCCAAAACCTAATATGATAGACTCCAACTTTGAACTATATATTGTGTAGATTTACAGGTCCTACTTGCCCAGCAAAAAGGGTTCGAATAGCTTTTGCACTTTTTTCGAAAACTCACAAACAACTGTTCATGGGCTGAAAAGGCTTTTGGAGCAATAAAAACTTAAAAACTGCTATAACTCAAAAATGCAATAAGATAAGTTCAAACTTTAAAAAATATGTTGTGCAGATGTACAAGCCCCTCTTGCACAGAAAGTTTGGGTTAGATATCTCTTGTAGTTTCTTCAGAACACACAAATTATCTGAAAATGCTTTTGAAGCAATAGACACAAAAACAGCTATAAATCAAAAACCTAATATGATAGACTCAAACTTTGAACTATGTATTGTGTAGATTTACAGGTCCTACTTGCCCAGCAAAAAGGGTTTGAATAGCTCTTGCACTTTTTTTCGAAACGCACACAACTGTTCATGGGCTGAAAAGGCTTTTGGAGCAATAAAAACTTAAAAACTGCTATAACTCAAAAATGCAATAAGATAAGTTCAAACTTTAAAAGACATGTTGTGCAGATGTACAAGCCCCTCTTGCACAGAAAGTTTGGGTTAGATATCTCTTGTAGTTTCTTCAGAACACACAAATGATCTAAAAATGCTTTTGAAGCAATAGACACAAAAACAGCTATAAATCCAAAACCTAATATGATAGACTCCAACTTTGAACTATATATTGTGTAGATTTACAGGTCCTACTTGCCCAGCAAAAAGGGTTCGAATAGCTTTTGCACTTTTTTCGAAAACTCACAAACAACTGTTCATGGGCTGAAAAGGCTTTTGGAGCAATAAAAACTTAAAAACTGCTATAACTCAAAAATGCAATAAGATAAGTTCAAACTTTAAAAAATATGTTGTGCAGATGTACAAGCCCCTCTTGCACAGAAAGTTTG
Organism: Eucyclogobius newberryi; assembly: GCF_026437365.1. Classification (NCBI taxonomy): domain Eukaryota; kingdom Metazoa; phylum Chordata; class Actinopteri; order Gobiiformes; family Gobiidae; genus Eucyclogobius; species Eucyclogobius newberryi. The sequence goes on from NW_027316532.1 coordinate 14,849,845, forward strand.
GGTTAGATATCTCTTGTAGTTTCTTCAGAACACACAAATTATCTGAAAATGTTTTTGAAGCAATAGACACAAAAACAGCTATAAATCCAAAACCTAATATGATAGACTCAAACTTTAAACTATGTATTGTGTAGATTTACAGGTCCTACTTGCCCTGCAAAAAGGGTTTGAATAGCTCTTGCACTTTTTTCGAAACGCACACAACTGTTCATGGGCTGAAAAGGCTTTTGGAGCAATAAAAACGTAAAAACTGCTATAACTCAAAAATTCAATAAGATAAGTTCAAACTTTAAAAGACATGTTGTGCAGATGTACAAGCCCCTCTTGCACAGAAAGTTTGGGTTAGATATCTCTTGTAGTTTCTTCAGAACACACAAATTATCTAAAAATGCTTTTGAAGCAATAGACACAAAAACAGCTATAAATCCAAAACCTAATATGATAGACTCCAACTTTGAACTATATATTGTGTAGATTTACAGGTCCTACTTGCCCAGCAAAAAGGGTTCGAATAGCTTTTGCACTTTTTTCGAAAACTCACAAACAACTGTTCATGGGCTGAAAAGGCTTTTGGAGCAATAAAAACTTAAAAACTGCTATAACTCAAAAATGCAATAAGATAAGTTCAAACTTTAAAAAATATGTTGTGCAGATGTACAAGCCCCTCTTGCACAGAAAGTTTGGGTTAGATATCTCTTGTAGTTTCTTCAGAACACACAAATTATCTGAAAATGCTTTTGAAGCAATAGACACAAAAACAGCTATAAATCAAAAACCTAATATGATAGACTCAAACTTTGAACTATGTATTGTGTAGATTTACAGGCCCTACTTGCCCAGCAAAAAGGGTTTGAATAGCTCTTGCACTTTTTTTCGAAACGCACACAACTGTTCATGGGCTGAAAAGGCTTTTGGAGCAATAAAAACTTAAAAACTGCTATAACTCAAAAATGCAATAAGATAAGTTCAAACTTTAAAAGACATGTTGTGCAGATGTACAAGCCCCTCTTGCACAGAAAGTTTGGGTTAGATATCTCTTGTAGTTTCTTCAGAACACACAAATGATCTAAAAATGCTTTTGAAGCAATAGACACAAAAACAGCTATAAATCCAAAACCTAATATGATAGACTCCAACTTTGAACTATATATTGTGTAGATTTACAGGTCCTACTTGCCCAGCAAAAAGGGTTCGAATAGCTTTTGCACTTTTTTCGAAAACTCACAAACAACTGTTCATGGGCTGAAAAGGCTTTTGGAGCAATAAAAACTTAAAAACTGCTATAACACAAAAATGCAATAAGATAAGTTCAAACTTTAAAAAATATGTTGTGCAGATGTACAAGCCCCTCTTGCACAGAAAGTTTGGGTTAGATATCTCTTGTAGTTTCTTCAGAACACACAAATTATCTGAAAATGCTTTTGAAGCAATAGACACAAAAACAGCTATAAATCCAAAACCTAATATGATAGACTCCAACTTTGAACTATATATTGTGTAGATTTACAGGTCCTACTTGCCCAGCAAAAAGGGTTCGAATAGCTTTTGCACTTTTTTCGAAAACTCACAAACAACTGTTCATGGGCTGAAAAGGCTTTTGGAGCAATAAAAACTTAAAAACTGCTATAACTCAAAAATGCAATAAGATAAGTTCAAACTTTAAAAAATATGTTGTGCAGATGTACAAGCCCCTCTTGCACAGAAAGTTTGGGTTAGATATCTCTTGTAGTTTCTTCAGAACACACAAATTATCTGAAAATGCTTTTGAAGCAATAGACACAAAAACAGCTATAAATCCAAAACCTAATATGATAGACTCCAACTTTGAACTATATATTGTGTAGATTTACAGGTCCTACTTGCCCAGCAAAAAGGGTTCGAATAGCTTTTGCACTTTTTTCGAAAACTCACAAACAACTGTTCATGGGCTGAAAAGGCTTTTGGAGCAATAAAAACTTAAAAACTGCTATAACTCAAAAATGCAATAAGATAAGTTCAAACTTTAAAAAATATGTTGTGCAGATGTACAAGCCCCTCTTGCACAGAAAGTTTGGGTTAGATATCTCTTGTAGTTTCTTCAGAACACACAAATTATCTGAAAATGCTTTTGAAGCAATAGACACAAAAACAGCTATAAATCAAAAACCTAATATGATAGACTCAAACTTTGAACTATGTATTGTGTAGATTTACAGGTCCTACTTGCCCAGCAAAAAGGGTTTGAATAGCTCTTGCACTTTTTTTCGAAACGCACACAACTGTTCATGGGCTGAAAAGGCTTTTGGAGCAATAAAAACTTAAAAACTGCTATAACTCAAAAATGCAATAAGATAAGTTCAAACTTTAAAAGACATGTTGTGCAGATGTACAAGCCCCTCTTGCACAGAAAGTTTGGGTTAGATATCTCTTGTAGTTTCTTCAGAACACACAAATGATCTAAAAATGCTTTTGAAGCAATAGACACAAAAACAGCTATAAATCCAAAACCTAATATGATAGACTCCAACTTTGAACTATATATTGTGTAGATTTACAGGTCCTACTTGCCCAGCAAAAAGGGTTCGAATAGCTTTTGCACTTTTTTCGAAAACTCACAAACAACTGTTCATGGGCTGAAAAGGCTTTTGGAGCAATAAAAACTTAAAAACTGCTATAACTCAAAAATGCAATAAGATAAGTTCAAACTTTAAAAAATATGTTGTGCAGATGTACAAGCCCCTCTTGCACAGAAAGTTTGGGTTAGATATCTCTTGTAGTTTCTTCAGAACACACAAATTATCTGAAAATGTTTTTGAAGCAATAGACACAAAAACAGCTATAAATCCAAAACCTAATATGATAGACTCAAACTTTAAACTATGTATTGTGTAGATTTACAGGTCCTACTTGCCCTGCAAAAAGGGTTTGAATAGTTCTTGCACTTTTTTCGAAACGCACACAACTGTTCATGGGCTGAAAAGGCTTTTGGAGCAATAAAAACGTAAAAACTGCTATAACTCAAAAATTCAATAAGATAAGTTGAAACTTTAAAAGACATGTTGTGCAGATGTACAAGCCCCTCTTGCACAGAAAGTTTGGGTTAGATATCTCTTGTAGTTTCTTCAGAACACACAAATTATCTAAAAATGCTTTTGAAGCAATAGACACAAAAACAGCTATAAATCCAAAACCTAATATGATAGACTCCAACTTTGAACTATATATTGTGTAGATTTACAGGTCCTACTTGCCCAGCAAAAAGGGTTCGAATAGCTTTTGCACTTTTTTCGAAAACTCACAAACAACTGTTCATGGGCTGAAAAGGCTTTTGGAGCAATAAAAACTTAAAAACTGCTATAACTCAAAAATGCAATAAGATAAGTTCAAACTTTAAAAAATATGTTGTGCAGATGTACAAGCCCCTCTTGCACAGAAAGTTTGGGTTAGATATCTCTTGTAGTTTCTTCAGAACACACAAATTATCTGAAAATGCTTTTGAAGCAATAGACACAAAAACAGCTATAAATCAAAAACCTAATATGATAGACTCAAACTTTGAACTATGTATTGTGTAGATTTACAGGCCCTACTTGCCCAGCAAAAAGGGTTTGAATAGCTCTTGCACTTTTTTTCGAAACGCACACAACTGTTCATGGGCTGAAAAGGCTTTTGGAGCAATAAAAACTTAAAAACTGCTATAACTCAAAAATGCAATAAGATAAGTTCAAACTTTAAAAGACATGTTGTGCAGATGTACAAGCCCCTCTTGCACAGAAAGTTTGGGTTAGATATCTCTTGTAGTTTCTTCAGAACACACAAATGATCTAAAAATGCTTTTGAAGCAATAGACACAAAAACAGCTATAAATCCAAAACCTAATATGATAGACTCCAACTTTGAACTATATATTGTGTAGATTTACAGGTCCTACTTGCCCAGCAAAAAGGGTTCGAATAGCTTTTGCACTTTTTTCGAAAACTCACAAACAACTGTTCATGGGCTGAAAAGGCTTTTGGAGCAATAAAAACTTAAAAACTGCTATAACTCAAAAATGCAATAAGATAAGTTCAAACTTTAAAAAATATGTTGTGCAGATGTACAAGCCCCTCTTGCACAGAAAGTTTGGGTTAGATATCTCTTGTAGTTTCTTCAGAACACACAAATTATCTGAAAATGCTTTTGAAGCAATAGACACAAAAACAGCTATAAATCCAAAACCTAATATGATAGACTCAAACTTTAAACTATATATTGTGTAGATTTACAGGTCCTACTTGCCCAGCAAAAAGGGTTTGAATAGCTCTTGCACTTTTTTCGAAACTCACAAACAACTGTTCATGGGCTGAAAAGGCTTTTGGAGCAATAAAAACGTTAAAACTGCTATAACTCAAAAATGCAATAAGATAAGTTCAAACTTTAAAAGACATGTTGTGCAGATGTACAAGCCCCTCTTGCACAGAAAGTTTGGGTTAGATATCTCTTGTAGTTTCTTCAGAACACACAAATGATCTAAAAATGCTTTTGAAGCAATAGACACAAAAACAGCTATAAATCCAAAACCTAATATGATAGACTCCAACTTTAAACTATGTATTGTGTAGATTTACAGGTCCTACTTGCCCAGCAAAAAGGGTTCGAATAGCTTTTGCACTTTTTTCGAAAACTCACAAACAACTGTTCATGGGCTGAAAAGGCTTTTGGAGCAATAAAAACCTAAAAACTGCTATAACTCAAAAATGCAATAAGATAAGTTCAAACTTTAAAAAATATGTTGTGCAGATGTACAAGCCCCTCTTGCACAGAAAGTTTGGGTTAGATATCTCTTGTAGTTTCTTCAGAACACACAAATTATCTGAAAATGTTTTTGAAGCAATAGACACAAAAACAGCTATAAATCCAAAACCTAATATGATAGACTCAAACTTTAAACTATGTATTGTGTAGATTTACAGGTCCTACTTGCCTAGCAAAAAGGGTTTGAATAGCTCTTTCACTTTTTTTCGAAACGCACACAACTGTTCATGGGCTGAAAAGGCTTTTGGAGCAATAAAAACTTAAAAACTGCTATAACTCAAAAATGCAATAAGATAAGTTCAAACTTTAAAAAATATGTTGTGCAGATGTACAAGCCCCTCTTGCACAGAAAGTTTGGGTTAGATACTCTTGTAGTTTCTTCAGAACACACAAATTATCTGAAAATGCTTTTGAAGCAATAGACACAAAAACAGCTATAAATCAAAAACCTAATATGATAGACTCAAACTTTGAACTATGTATTGTGTAGATTTACAGGTCCTACTTGCCCAGCAAAAAGGGTTTGAATAGCTCTTGCACTTTTTTTCGAAACGCACACAACTGTTCATGGGCTGAAAAGGCTTTTGGAGCAATAAAAACTTAAAAACTGCTATAACTCAAAAATGCAATAAGATAAGTTCAAACTTTAAAAGACATGTTGTGCAGATGTACAAGCCCCTCTTGCACAGAAAGTTTGGGTTAGATATCTCTTGTAGTTTCTTCAGAACACACAAATGATCTAAAAATGCTTTTGAAGCAATAGACACAAAAACAGCTATAAATCGAAAACCTAATATGATAGACTCCAACTTTGAACTATATATTGTGTAGATTTACAGGTCCTACTTGCCCAGCAAAAAGGGTTCGAATAGCTTTTGCACTTTTTTCGAAAACTCACAAACAACTGTTCATGGGCTGAAAAGGCTTTTGGAGCAATAAAAACTTAAAAACTGCTATAACTCAAAAATGCAATAAGATAAGTTCAAACTTTAAAAAATATGTTGTGCAGATGTACAAGCCCCTCTTGCACAGAAAGTTTGGGTTAGATATCTCTTGTAGTTTCTTCAGAACACACAAATTATCTGAAAATGTTTTTGAAGCAATAGACACAAAAACAGCTATAAATCCAAAACCTAATATGATAGACTCAAACTTTAAACTATGTATTGTGTAGATTTACAGGTCCTACTTGCCCTGCAAAAAGGGTTTGAATAGCTCTTGCACTTTTTTCGAAACGCACACAACTGTTCATGGGCTGAAAAGGCTTTTGGAGCAATAAAAACGTAAAAACTGCTATAACTCAAAAATTCAATAAGATAAGTTCAAACTTTAAAAGACATGTTGTGCAGATGTACAAGCCCCTCTTGCACAGAAAGTTTGGGTTAGATATCTCTTGTAGTTTCTTCAGAACACACAAATTATCTAAAAATGCTTTTGAAGCAATAGACACAAAAACAGCTATAAATCCAAAACCTAATATGATAGACTCCAACTTTGAACTATATATTGTGTAGATTTACAGGTCCTACTTGCCCAGCAAAAAGGGTTCGAATAGCTTTTGCACTTTTTTCGAAAACTCACAAACAACTGTTCATGGGCTGAAAAGGCTTTTGGAGCAATAAAAACTTAAAAACTGCTATAACTCAAAAATGCAATAAGATAAGTTCAAACTTTAAAAAATATGTTGTGCAGATGTACAAGCCCCTCTTGCACAGAAAGTTTGGGTTAGATATCTCTTGTAGTTTCTTCAGAACACACAAATTATCTGAAAATGCTTTTGAAGCAATAGACACAAAAACAGCTATAAATCAAAAACCTAATATGATAGACTCAAACTTTGAACTATGTATTGTGTAGATTTACAGGCCCTACTTGCCCAGCAAAAAGGGTTTGAATAGCTCTTGCACTTTTTTTCGAAACGCACACAACTGTTCATGGGCTGAAAAGGCTTTTGGAGCAATAAAAACTTAAAAACTGCTATAACTCAAAAATGCAATAAGATAAGTTCAAACTTTAAAAGACATGTTGTGCAGATGTACAAGCCCCTCTTGCACAGAAAGTTTGGGTTAGATATCTCTTGTAGTTTCTTCAGAACACACAAATGATCTAAAAATGCTTTTGAAGCAATAGACACAAAAACAGCTATAAATCCAAAACCTAATATGATAGACTCCAACTTTGAACTATATATTGTGTAGATTTACAGGTCCTACTTGCCCAGCAAAAAGGGTTCGAATAGCTTTTGCACTTTTTTCGAAAACTCACAAACAACTGTTCATGGGCTGAAAAGGCTTTTGGAGCAATAAAAACTTAAAAACTGCTATAACTCAAAAATGCAATAAGATAAGTTCAAACTTTAAAAAATATGTTGTGCAGATGTACAAGCCCCTCTTGCACAGAAAGTTTGGGTTAGATATCTCTTGTAGTTTCTTCAGAACACACAAATTATCTGAAAATGCTTTTGAAGCAATAGACACAAAAACAGCTATAAATCCAAAACCTAATATGATAGACTCAAACTTTAAACTATATATTGTGTAGATTTACAGGTCCTACTTGCCCAGCAAAAAGGGTTTGAATAGCTCTTGCACTTTTTTCGAAACTCACAAACAACTGTTCATGGGCTGAAAAGGCTTTTGGAGCAATAAAAACTTAAAAACTGCTATAACTCAAAAATGCAATAAGATAAGTTCAAACTTTAAAAGACATGTTGTGCAGATGTACAAGCCCCTCTTGCACAGAAAGTTTGGGTTAGATATCTCTTGTAGTTTCTTCAGAACACACAAATGATCTAAAAATGCTTTTGAAGCAATAGACACAAAAACAGCTATAAATCCAAAACCTAATATGATAGACTCCAACTTTAAACTATGTATTGTGTAGATTTACAGGTCCTACTTGCCCAGCAAAAAGGGTTCGAATAGCTTTTGCACTTTTTTCGAAAACTCACAAACAACTGTTCATGGGCTGAAAAGGCTTTTGGAGCAATAAAAACCTAAAAACTGCTATAACTCAAAAATGCAATAAGATAAGTTCAAACTTTAAAAAATATGTTGTGCAGATGTACAAGCCCCTCTTGCACAGAAAGTTTGGGTTAGATATCTCTTGTAGTTTCTTCAGAACACACAAATTATCTGAAAATGTTTTTGAAGCAATAGACACAAAAACAGCTATAAATCCAAAACCTAATATGATAGACTCAAACTTTAAACTATGTATTGTGTAGATTTACAGGTCCTACTTGCCTAGCAAAAAGGGTTTGAATAGCTCTTTCACTTTTTTTCGAAACGCACACAACTGTTCATGGGCTGAAAAGGCTTTTGGAGCAATAAAAACTTAAAACTGCCATAACTCAAAAATGCAATAAGATAAGTTCAAACTTTAAAAGACATGTTGTGCAGATGTACAAGCCCCTCTTGCACAGAAAGTTTGGGTTAGATATCTCTTGTAGTTTCTTCAGAACACACAAATTATCTGAAAATGCTTTTGAAGCAATAGACACAAAAACAGCTATAAATCCAAAACCTAATATGATAGACTCAAACTTTAAACTATGTATTGTGTAGATTTACAGGTCCTACTTGCCCAGCAAAAAGGGTTTGAATAGCTCTTGCACTTTTTTCGAAACGCACACAACTGTTCATGGGCTGAAAAGACTTTTGGAGTAATAAAAACGTAAAAACTGCTATAACTCAAAAATTCAATAAGATAAGTTCAAACTTTAAAAGACATGTTGTGCAGATGTACAAGCCCCTCTTGCACAGAAAGTTTGGGTTAGATATCTCTTGTAGTTTCTTCAGAACACACAAATTATCTGAAAATGCTTTTGAAGCAATAGACACAAAAACAGCTATAAATCCAAAACCTAATATGATAGACTCAAACTTTAAACTATATATTGTGTAGATTTACAGGTCCTACTTGCCCAGCAAAAAGGGTTTGAATAGCTCTTGCACTTTTTTCGAAACTCACAAACAACTGTTCATGGGCTGAAAAGGCTTTTGGAGCAATAAAAACGTTAAAACGGTTATAACTCAAAAATGCAATAAGATAAGTTCAAACTTTAAAAGACATGTTGTGCAGATGTACAAGCCCCTCTTGCACAGAAAGTTTGGGTTATATATCTCTTGTAGTTTCTTCAGAACACACAAATTATCTGAAAATGCTTTTGAAGCAAAAGACACAAAAACAGCTATAAATCCAAAACCTAATATGATAGACTCAAACTTTAAACTATATATTGTGTAGATTTACAGGTCCTACTTGCCCAGCAAAAAGGGTTCGAATAGCTTTTGCACTTTTTTCGAAAACTCACAAACAACTGTTCATGGGCTGAAAAGGCTTTTGGAGCAATAAAAACTTAAAACTGCCAAACCTCAAAAATGCAATAAGATAAGTTCAAACTTTAAAAGACATGTTGTGCAGATGTACAAGCCCCTCTTGCACAGAAAGTTTGGGTTAGATATCTCTTGTAGTTTCTTCAGAACGCACAAATTATCTGAAAATGCTTTTGAAGCAATAGACACAAAAACAGCTATAAATCCAAAACCTAATATGATAGACTCAAACTTTAAACTATATATTGTGTAGATTTACAGGTCCTACTTGCCCAGCAAAAAGGGTTTGAATAGCTCTTGCACTTTTTTCGAAACTCACAAACAACTGTTCATGGGCTGAAAAGGCTTTTGGAGCAATAAAAACGTTAAAACTGCTATAACTCAAAAATGCAATAAGATAAGTTCAAACTTTAAAAGACATGTTGTGCAGATGTACAAGCCCCTCTTGCACAGAAAGTTTGGGTTAGATATCTCTTGTAGTTTCTTCAGAACACACAAATGATCTAAAAATGCTTTTGAAGCAATAGACACAAAAACAGCTATAAATCCAAAACCTAATATGATAGACTCCAACTTTGAACTATATATTGTGTAGATTTACAGGTCCTACTTGCCCAGCAAAAAGGGTTCGAATAGCTTTTGCACTTTTTTCGAAAACTCACAAACAACTGTTCATGGGCTGAAAAGGCTTTTGGAGCAATAAAAACTTAAAAACTGCTATAACTCAAAAATGCAATAAGATAAGTTCAAACTTTAAAAAATATGTTGTGCAGATGTACAAGCCCCTCTTGCACAGAAAGTTTGGGTTAGATATCTCTTGTAGTTTCTTCAGAACACACAAATTATCTGAAAATGCTTTTGAAGCAATAGACACAAAAACAGCTATAAATCCAAAACCTAATATGATAGACTCAAACTTTGAACTATGTATTGTGTAGATTTACAGGTCCTACTTGCCCAGCAAAAAGGGTTTGAATAGCTCTTGCACTTTTTTTCGAAACGCACACAACTGTTCATGGGCTGAAAAGGCTTTTGGAGCAATAAAAACTTAAAAACTGCTATAACTCAAAAATGCAATAAGATAAGTTCAAACTTTAAAAGACATGTTGTGCAGATGTACAAGCCCCTCTTGCACAGAAAGTTTGGGTTAGATATCTCTTGTAGTTTCTTCAGAACACACAAATGATCTAAAAATGCTTTTGAAGCAATAGACACAAAAACAGCTATAAATCCAAAACCTAATATGATAGACTCCAACTTTGAACTATATATTGTGTAGATTTACAGGTCCTACTTGCCCAGCAAAAAGGGTTCGAATAGCTTTTGCACTTTTTTCGAAAACTCACAAACAACTGTTCATGGGCTGAAAAGGCTTTTGGAGCAATAAAAACTTAAAAACTGCTATAACTCAAAAATGCAATAAGATAAGTTCAAACTTTAAAAAATATGTTGTGCAGATGTACAAGCCCCTCTTGCACAGAAAGTTTGGGTTAGATATCTCTTGTAGTTTCTTCAGAACACACAAATTATCTGAAAATGCTTTTGAAGCAATAGACACAAAAACAGCTATAAATCAAAAACCTAATATGATAGACTCAAACTTTAAACTATGTATTGTGTAGATTTACAGGTCCTACTTGCCCAGCAAAAAGGGTTTGAATAGCTCTTGCTCTTTTTTCGAAACGCACACAACTGTTCATGGGCTGAAAAGGCTTTTGGAGCAATAAAAACGTAAAAACTGCTATAACTCAAAAATTCAATAAGATAAGTTCAAACTTTAAAAGACATGTTGTGCAGATGTACAAGCCCCTCTTGCACAGAAAGTTTGGGTTAGATATCTGTTGTAGTTTCTTCAGAACACACAAAATATCTGAAAATGTTTTTGAAGCAATAGACACAAAAACAGCTATAAATCCAAAACCTAATATGATAGACTCAAACTTTAAACTATGTATTGTGTAGATTTACAGGTCCTACTTGCCTAGCAAAAAGGGTTTGAATAGCTCTTTCACTTTTTTTCGAAACGCACACAACTGTTCATGGGCTGAAAAGGCTTTTGGAGCAATAAAAACTTAAAAACTGCTATAACTAAAAATGCAATAAGATAAGTTCAAACTTTAAAAGACATGTTCTGCAGATGTACAAGCCCCTCTTGCACAGAAAGTTTGGGTTAGATATCTCTTGTAGTTTCTTCAGAACACACAAATTATCTGAAAATGTTTTTGAAGCAATAGACACAAAAACAGCTATAAATCCAAAACCTAATATGATAGACTCAAACTTTAAACTATGTATTGTGTAGATTTACAGGTCCTACTTGCCCTGCAAAAAGGGTTTGAATAGCTCTTGCACTTTTTTCGAAACGCACACAACTGTTCATGGGCTGAAAAGGCTTTTGGAGCAATAAAAACGTAAAAACTGCTATAACTCAAAAATTCAATAAGATAAGTTCAAACTTTAAAAGACATGTTGTGCAGATGTACAAGCCCCTCTTGCACAGAAAGTTTGGGTTAGATATCTCTTGTAGTTTCTTCAGAACACACAAATTATCTAAAAATGCTTTTGAAGCAATAGACACAAAAACAGCTATAAATCCAAAACCTAATATGATAGACTCCAACTTTGAACTATATATTGTGTAGATTTACAGGTCCTACTTGCCCAGCAAAAAGGGTTCGAATAGCTTTTGCACTTTTTTCGAAAACTCACAAACAACTGTTCATGGGCTGAAAAGGCTTTTGGAGCAATAAAAACTTAAAAACTGCTATAACTCAAAAATGCAATAAGATAAGTTCAAACTTTAAAAAATATGTTGTGCAGATGTACAAGCCCCTCTTGCACAGAAAGTTTGGGTTAGATATCTCTTGTAGTTTCTTCAGAACACACAAATTATCTGAAAATGCTTTTGAAGCAATAGACACAAAAACAGCTATAAATAAAAAACCTAATATGATAGACTCAAACTTTGAACTATGTATTGTGTAGATTTACAGGCCCTACTTGCCCAGCAAAAAGGGTTTGAATAGCTCTTGCACTTTTTTTCGAAACGCACACAACTGTTCATGGGCTGAAAAGGCTTTTGGAGCAATAAAAACTTAAAAACTGCTATAACTCAAAAATGCAATAAGATAAGTTCAAACTTTAAAAGACATGTTGTGCAGATGTACAAGCCCCTCTTGCACAGAAAGTTTGGGTTAGATATCTCTTGTAGTTTCTTCAGAACACACAAATGATCTAAAAATGCTTTTGAAGCAATAGACACAAAAACAGCTATAAATCCAAAACCTAATATGATAGACTCCAACTTTGAACTATATATTGTGTAGATTTACAGGTCCTACTTGCCCAGCAAAAAGGGTTCGAATAGCTTTTGCACTTTTTTCAAAAACTCACAAACAACTGTTCATGGGCTGAAAAGGCTTTTGGAGCAATAAAAACTTAAAAACTGCTATAACTCAAAAATGCAATAAGATAAGTTCAAACTTTAAAAAATATGTTGTGCAGATGTACAAGCCCCTCTTGCACAGAAAGTTTGGGTTAGATATCTCTTGTAGTTTCCTCAGAACACACAAATTATCTGAAAATGCTTTTGAAGCAATAGACACAAAAACAGCTATAAATCCAAAACCTAATATGATAGACTCAAACTTTAAACTATATATTGTGTAGATTTACAGGTCCTACTTGCCCAGCAAAAAGGGTTTGAATAGCTCTTGCACTTTTTTCGAAACTCACAAACAACTGTTCATGGGCTGAAAAGGCTTTTGGAGCAATAAAAACGTTAAAACTGCTATAACTCAAAAATGCAATAAGATAAGTTTAAACTTTAAAAGACATGTTGTGCAGATGTACAAGCCCCTCTTGCACAGAAAGTTTGGGTTAGATATCTCTTGTAGTTTCTTCAGAACACACAAATGATCTAAAAATGCTTTTGAAGCAATAGACACAAAAACAGCTATAAATCCAAAACCTAATATGATAGACTCCAACTTTAAACTATATATTGTGTAGATTTACAGGTCCTACTTGCCCAGCAAAAAGGGTTCGAATAGCTTTTGCACTTTTTTCGAAAACTCACAAACAACTGTTCATGGGCTGAAAAGGCTTTTGGAGCAATAAAAACCTAAAAACTGCTATAACTCAAAAATGCAATAAGATAAGTTCAAACTTTAAAAAATATGTTGTGCAGATGTACAAGCCCCTCTTGCACAGAAAGTTTGGGTTAGATATCTCTTGTAGTTTCTTCAGAACACACAAATTATCTGAAAATGTTTTTGAAGCAATAGACACAAAAACAGCTATAAATCCAAAACCTAATATGATAGACTCAAACTTTAAACTATGTATTGTGTAGATTTACAGGTCCTACTTGCCTAGCAAAAAGGGTTTGAATAGCTCTTTCACTTTTTTTCGAAACGCACACAACTGTTCATGGGCTGAAAAGGCTTTTGGAGCAATAAAAACTTAAAACTGCCATAACTCAAAAATGCAATAAGATAAGTTCAAACTTTAAAAGACATGTTGTGCAGATGTACAAGCCCCTCTTGCACAGAAAGTTTGGGTTATATATCTCTTGTAGTTTCTTCAGAACACACAAATTATCTGAAAATGCTTTTGAAGCAATAGACACAAAAACAGCTATAAATCCAAAACCTAATATGATAGACTCAAACTTTAAACTATGTATTGTGTAGATTTACAGGTCCTACTTGCCCAGCAAAAAGGGTTTGAATAGCTCTTGCACTTTTTTCGAAACGCACACAACTGTTCATGGGCTGAAAAGACTTTTGGAGCAATAAAAACTTAAAACTGCCATAACTCAAAAATGCAATAAGATAAGTTCAAACTTTAAAAGACATGTTGTGCAGATGTACAAGCCCCTCTTGCACAGAAAGTTTGGGTTAGATATCTCTTGTAGTTTCTTCAGAACACACAAATTATCTGAAAATGCTTTTGAAGCAATAGACACAAAAACAGCTATAAATCAAAAACCTAATATGATAGACTCAAACTTTAAACTATATATTGTGTAGATTTACAGGTCCTACTTGCCCAGCAAAAAGGGTTTGAATAGCTCTTGCACTTTTTTCGAAACTCACAAACAACTGTTCATGGGCTGAAAAGGCTTTTGGAGCAATAAAAACGTTAAAACTGCTATAACTCAAAAATGCAATAAGATAAGTTCAAACTTTAAAAGACATGTTGTGCAGATGTACAAGCCCCTCTTGCACAGAAAGTTTGGGTTAGATATCTCTTGTAGTTTCTTCAGAACACACAAATGATCTAAAAATGCTTTTGAAGCAATATACACAAAAACAGCTATAAATCCAAAACCTAATATGATAGACTCCAACTTTGAACTATATATTGTGTAGATTTACAGGTCCTACTTGCCCAGCAAAAAGGGTTCGAATAGCTTTTGCACTTTTTTCGAAAACTCACAAACAACTGTTCATGGGCTGAAAAGGCTTTTGGAGCAATAAAAACTTAAAAACTGCTATAACTCAAAAATGCAATAAGATAAGTTCAAACTTTAAAAAATATGTTGTGCAGATGTACAAGCCCCTCTTGCACAGAAAGTTTGGGTTAGATATCTCTTGTAGTTTCTTCAGAACACACAAATTATCTGAAAATGCTTTTGAAGCAATAGACACAAAAACAGCTATAAATCCAAAACCTAATATGATAGACTCAAACTTTGAACTATGTATTGTGTAGATTTACAGGTCCTACTTGCCCAGCAAAAAGGGTTTGAATAGCTCTTGCACTTTTTTTCGAAACGCACACAACTGTTCATGGGCTGAAAAGGCTTTTGGAGCAATAAAAACTTAAAAACTGCTATAACTCAAAAATGCAATAAGATAAGTTCAAACTTTAAAAGACATGTTGTGCAGATGTACAAGCCCCTCTTGCACAGAAAGTTTGGGTTAGATATCTCTTGTAGTTTCTTCAGAACACACAAATTATCTAAAAATGCTTTTGAAGCAATAGACACAAAAACAGCTATAAATCCAAAACCTAATATGATAGACTCCAACTTTGAACTATATATTGTGTAGATTTACAGGTCCTACTTGCCCAGCAAAAAGGGTTCGAATAGCTTTTGCACTTTTTTCGAAAACTCACAAACAACTGTTCATGGGCTGAAAAGGCTTTTGGAGCAATAAAAACTTAAAAACTGCTATAACTCAAAAATGCAATAAGATAAGTTCAAACTTTAAAAAATATGTTGTGCAGATGTACAAGCCCCTCTTGCACAGAAAGTTTGGGTTAGATATCTCTTGTAGTTTCTTCAGAACACACAAATTATCTGAAAATGCTTTTGAAGCAATAGACACAAAAACAGCTATAAATCAAAATCCTAATATGATAGACTCAAACTTTGAACTATGTATTGTGTAGATTTACAGGTCCTACTTGCCCAGCAAAAAGGGTTTGAATAGCTCTTGCACTTTTTTTCGAAACGCACACAACTGTTCATGGGCTGAAAAGGCTTTTGGAGAAATAAAAACTTAAAAACTGCTATAACTCAAAAATGCAATAAGATAAGTTCAAACTTTAAAAGACATGTTGTGCAGATGTACAAGCCCCTCTTGCACAGAAAGTTTGGGTTAGATATCTCTTGTAGTTTCTTCAGAACACACAAAATATCTGAAAATGTTTTTGAAGCAATAGACACAAAAACAGCTATAAATCCAAAACCTAATATGATAGACTCAAACTTTAAACTATGTATTGTGTAGATTTACAGGTCCTACTTGCCTAGCAAAAAGGGTTTGAATAGCTCTTTCACTTTTTTTCGAAACGCACACAACTGTTCATGGGCTGAAAAGGCTTTTGGAGCAATAAAAACTTAAAACTGCCATAACTCAAAAATGCAATAAGATAAGTTCAAACTTTAAAAGACATGTTGTGCAGATGTACAAGCCCCTCTTGCACAGAAAGTTTGGGTTATATATCTCTTGTAGTTTCTTCAGAACACACAAATTATCTGAAAATGCTTTTGAAGCAATAGACACAAAAACAGCTATAAATCCAAAACCTAATATGATAGACTCAAACTTTAAACTATGTATTGTGTAGATTTACAGGTCCTACTTGCCCAGCAAAAAGGGTTTGAATAGCTCTTGCACTTTTTTCGAAACGCACACAACTGTTCATGGGCTGAAAAGACTTTTGGAGTAATAAAAACGTAAAAACTGCTATAACTCAAAAATTCAATAAGATAAGTTCAAACTTTAAAAGACATGTTGTGCAGATGTACAAGCCCCTCTTGCACAGAAAGTTTGGGTTAGATATCTCTTGTAGTTTCTTCAGAACACACAAATTATCTGAAAATGCTTTTGAAGCAATAGACACAAAAACAGCTATAAATCCAAAACCTAATATGATAGACTCAAACTTTAAACTATATATTGTGTAGATTTACAGGTCCTACTTGCCCAGCAAAAAGAGTTTGAATAGCTCTTGCACTTTTTTCGAAACTCACAAACAACTGTTCATGGGCTGAAAAGGCTTTTGGAGCAATAAAAACGTTAAAACGGTTATAACTCAAAAATGCAATAAGATAAGTTCAAACTTTAAAATACATGTTGTGCAGATGTACAAGCCCCTCTTGCACAGAAAGTTTGGGTTATATATCTCTTGTAGTTTCTTCAGAACACACAAATTATCTGAAAATGCTTTTGAAGCAAAAGACACAAAAACAGCTATAAATCCAAAACCTAATATGATAGACTCAAACTTTAAACTATATATTGTGTAGATTTACAGGTCCTACTTGCCCAGCAAAAAGGGTTCGAATAGCTTTTGCACTTTTTTCGAAAACTCACAAACAACTGTTCATGGGCTGAAAAGGCTTTTGGAGCAATAAAAACTTAAAACTGCCATAACTCAAAAATGCAATAAGATAAGTTCAAACTTTAAAAGACATGTTGTGCAGATGTACAAGCCCCTCTTGCACAGAAAGTTTGGGTTAGATATCTCTTGTAGTTTCTTCAGAACACACAAATTATCTGAAAATGCTTTTGAAGCAATAGACACAAAAACAGCTATAAATCAAAAACCTAATATGATAGACTCAAACTTTAAACTATATATTGTGTAGATTTACAGGTCCTACTTGCCCAGCAAAAAGGGTTTGAATAGCTCTTGCACTTTTTTCGAAACTCACAAACAACTGTTCATGGGCTGAAAAGGCTTTTGGAGCAATAAAAACGTTAAAACTGCTATAACTCAAAAATGCAATAAGATAAGTTCAAACTTTAAAAGACATGTTGTGCAGATGTACAAGCCCCTCTTGCACAGAAAGTTTGGGTTAGATATCTCTTGTAGTTTCTTCAGAACACACAAATGATCTAAAAATGCTTTTGAAGCAATATACACAAAAACAGCTATAAATCCAAAACCTAATATGATAGACTCCAACTTTGAACTATATATTGTGTAGATTTACAGGTCCTACTTGCCCAGCAAAAAGGGTTCGAATAGCTTTTGCACTTTTTTCGAAAACTCACAAACAACTGTTCATGGGCTGAAAAGGCTTTTGGAGCAATAAAAACTTAAAAACTGCTATAACTCAAAAATGCAATAAGATAAGTTCAAACTTTAAAAAATATGTTGTGCAGATGTACAAGCCCCTCTTGCACAGAAAGTTTGGGTTAGATATCTCTTGTAGTTTCTTCAGAACACACAAATTATCTGAAAATGCTTTTGAAGCAATAGACACAAAAACAGCTATAAATCCAAAACCTAATATGATAGACTCAAACTTTGAACTATGTATTGTGTAGATTTACAGGTCCTACTTGCCCAGCAAAAAGGGTTTGAATAGCTCTTGCACTTTTTTTCGAAACGCACACAACTGTTCATGGGCTGAAAAGGCTTTTGGAGCAATAAAAACTTAAAAACTGCTATAACTCAAAAATGCAATAAGATAAGTTCAAACTTTAAAAGACATGTTGTGCAGATGTACAAGCCCCTCTTGCACAGAAAGTTTGGGTTAGATATCTCTTGTAGTTTCTTCAGAACACACAAATTATCTAAAAATGCTTTTGAAGCAATAGACACAAAAACAGCTATAAATCCAAAACCTAATATGATAGACTCCAACTTTGAACTATATATTGTGTAGATTTACAGGTCCTACTTGCCCAGCAAAAAGGGTTCGAATAGCTTTTGCACTTTTTTCGAAAACTCACAAACAACTGTTCATGGGCTGAAAAGGCTTTTGGAGCAATAAAAACTTAAAAACTGCTATAACTCAAAAATGCAATAAGATAAGTTCAAACTTTAAAAAATATGTTGTGCAGATGTACAAGCCCCTCTTGCACAGAAAGTTTGGGTTAGATATCTCTTGTAGTTTCTTCAGAACACACAAATTATCTGAAAATGCTTTTGAAGCAATAGACACAAAAACAGCTATAAATCAAAAACCTAATATGATAGACTCAAACTTTGAACTATGTATTGTGTAGATTTACAGGTCCTACTTGCCCAGCAAAAAGGGTTTGAATAGCTCTTGCACTTTTTTTCGAAACGCACACAACTGTTCATGGGCTGAAAAGGCTTTTGGAGCAATAAAAACTTAAAAACTGCTATAACTCAAAAATGCAATAAGATAAGTTCAAACTTTAAAAGACATGTTGTGCAGATGTACAAGCCCCTCTTGCACAGAAAGTTTGGGTTAGATATCTCTTGTAGTTTCTTCAGAACACACAAAATATCTGAAAATGTTTTTGAAGCAATAGACACAAAAACAGCTATAAATCCAAAACCTAATATGATAGACTCAAACTTTAAACTATGTATTGTGTAGATTTACAGGTCCTACTTGCCTAGCAAAAAGGGTTTGAATAG
This sequence comes from Eucyclogobius newberryi, assembly GCF_026437365.1. Lineage (NCBI taxonomy): Eukaryota > Metazoa > Chordata > Actinopteri > Gobiiformes > Gobiidae > Eucyclogobius > Eucyclogobius newberryi. The sequence goes on from NW_027316532.1 coordinate 14,868,813, forward strand.
CTCTTTCACTTTTTTTCGAAACGCACACAACTGTTCATGGGCTGAAAAGGCTTTTGGAGCAATAAAAACTTAAAACTGCCATAACTCAAAAATGCAATAAGATAAGTTCAAACTTTAAAAGACATGTTGTGCAGATGTACAAGCCCCTCTTGCACAGAAAGTTTGGGTTATATATCTCTTGTAGTTTCTTCAGAACACACAAATTATCTGAAAATGCTTTTGAAGCAATAGACACAAAAACAGCTATAAATCCAAAACCTAATATGATAGACTCAAACTTTAAACTATGTATTGTGTAGATTTACAGGTCCTACTTGCCCAGCAAAAAGGGTTTGAATAGCTCTTGCACTTTTTTCGAAACGCACACAACTGTTCATGGGCTGAAAAGACTTTTGGAGTAATAAAAACGTAAAAACTGCTATAACTCAAAAATTCAATAAGATAAGTTCAAACTTTAAAAGACATGTTGTGCAGATGTACAAGCCCCTCTTGCACAGAAAGTTTGGGTTAGATATCTCTTGTAGTTTCTTCAGAACACACAAATTATCTGAAAATGCTTTTGAAGCAATAGACACAAAAACAGCTATAAATCAAAAACCTAATATGATAGACTAAACTTTAAACTATATATTGTGTAGATTTACAGGTCCTACTTGCCCAGCAAAAAGGGTTTGAATAGCTCTTGCACTTTTTTCGAAACTCACAAACAACTGTTCATGGGCTGAAAAGGCTTTTGGAGCAATAAAAACGTTAAAATTGCTATAACTCAAAAATGCAATAAGATAAGTTCAAACTTTAAAAGACATGTTGTGCAGATGTACAAGCCCCTCTTGCACAGAAAGTTTGGGTTAGATATCTCTTGTAGTTTCTTCAGAACACACAAATGATCTAAAAATGCTTTTGAAGCAATATACACAAAAACAGCTATAAATCCAAAACCTAATATGATAGACTCCAACTTTGAACTATATATTGTGTAGATTTACAGGTCCTACTTGCCCAGCAAAAAGGGTTCGAATAGCTTTTGCACTTTTTTCGAAAACTCACAAACAACTGTTCATGGGCTGAAAAGGCTTTTGGAGCAATAAAAACTTAAAAACTGCTATAACTCAAAAATGCAATAAGATAAGTTCAAACTTTAAAAAATATGTTGTGCAGATGTACAAGCCTCTCTTGCACAGAAAGTTTGGGTTAGATATCTCTTGTAGTTTCTTCAGAACACACAAATTATCTGAAAATGCTTTTGAAGAAATAGACACAAAAACAGCTATAAATCCAAAACCTAATATGATAGACTCAAACTTTGAACTATGTATTGTGTAGATTTACAGGTCCTACTTGCCCAGCAAAAAGGGTTTGAATAGCTCTTGCACTTTTTTTCGAAACGCACACAACTGTTCATGGGCTGAAAAGGCTTTTGGAGCAATAAAAACTTAAAAACTGCTATAACTCAAAAATGCAATAAGATAAGTTCAAACTTTAAAAGACATGTTGTGCAGATGTACAAGCCCCTCTTGCACAGAAAGTTTGGGTTAGATATCTCTTGTAGTTTCTTCAGAACACACAAATTATCTAAAAATGCTTTTGAAGCAATAGACACAAAAACAGCTATAAATCCAAAACCTAATATGATAGACTCCAACTTTGAACTATATATTGTGTAGATTTACAGGTCCTACTTGCCCAGCAAAAAGGGTTCGAATAGCTTTTGCACTTTTTTCGAAAACTCACAAACAACTGTTCATGGGCTGAAAAGGCTTTTGGAGCAATAAAAACTTAAAAACTGCTATAACTCAAAAATGCAATAAGATAAGTTCAAACTTTAAAAAATATGTTGTGCAGATGTACAAGCCCCTCTTGCACAGAAAGTTTGGGTTAGATATCTCTTGTAGTTTCTTCAGAACACACAAATTATCTGAAAATGCTTTTGAAGCAATAGACACAAAAACAGCTATAAATCAAAAACCTAATATGATAGACTCAAACTTTAAACTATGTATTGTGTAGATTTACAGGTCCTACTTGCCCAGCAAAAAGGGTTTGAATAGCTCTTGCACTTTTTTCGAAACGCACACAACTGTTCATGGGCTGAAAAGGCTTTTGGAGTAATAAAAACGTAAAAACTGCTATAACTCAAAAATTCAATAAGATAAGTTCAAACTTTAAAAGACATGTTGTGCAGATGTACAAGCCCCTCTTGCACAGAAAGTTTGGGTTAGATATCTCTTGTAGTTTCTTCAGAACACACAAATGATCTGAAAATGCTTTTGAAGCAATAGACACAAAAACAGCTATAAATCCAAAACCTAATATGATAGACTCAAACTTTAAACTATATATTGTGTAGATTTACAGGTCCTACTTGCCCAGCAAAAAGGGTTTGAATAGCTCTTGCACTTTTTTCGAAACTCACAAACAACTGTTCATGGGCTGAAAAGGCTTTTGGAGCAATAAAAACGTTAAAACGGTTATAACTCAAAAATGCAATAAGATAAGTTCAAACTTTAAAAGACATGTTGTGCAGATGTACAAGCCCCTCTTGCACAGAAAGTTTGGGTTAGATATCTCTTGTAGTTTCTTCAGAACACACAAATGATCTAAAAATGCTTTTGAAGCAATATACACAAAAACAGCTATAAATCCAAAACCTAATATGATAGACTCCAACTTTGAACTATATATTGTGTAGATTTACAGGTCCTACTTGCCCAGCAAAAAGGGTTCGAATAGCTTTTGCACTTTTTTCGAAAACTCACAAACAACTGTTCATGGGCTGAAAAGGCTTTTGGAGCAATAAAAACTTAAAAACTGCTATAACTCAAAAATGCAATAAGATAAGTTCAAACTTTAAAAAATATGTTGTGCAGATGTACAAGCCCCTCTTGCACAGAAAGTTTGGGTTAGATATCTCTTGTAGTTTCTTCAGAACACACAAATTATCTGAAAATGCTTTTGAAGCAATAGACACAAAAACAGCTATAAATCCAAAACCTAATATGATAGACTCAAACTTTGAACTATGTATTGTGTAGATTTACAGGTCCTACTTGCCCAGCAAAAAGGGTTTGAATAGCTCTTGCACTTTTTTTCGAAACGCACACAACTGTTCATGGGCTGAAAAGGCTTTTGGAGCAATAAAAACTTAAAAACTGCTATAACTCAAAAATGCAATAAGATAAGTTCAAACTTTAAAAGACATGTTGTGCAGATGTACAAGCCCCTCTTGCACAGAAAGTTTGGGTTAGATATCTCTTGTAGTTTCTTCAGAACACACAAATTATCTAAAAATGCTTTTGAAGCAATAGACACAAAAACAGCTATAAATCCAAAACCTAATATGATAGACTCCAACTTTGAACTATATATTGTGTAGATTTACAGGTCCTACTTGCCCAGCAAAAAGGGTTCGAATAGCTTTTGCACTTTTTTCGAAAACTCACAAACAACTGTTTATGGGCTGAAAAGGCTTTTGGAGCAATAAAAACTTAAAAACTGCTATAACTCAAAAATGCAATAAGATAAGTTCAAACTTTAAAAAATATGTTGTGCAGATGTACAAGCCCCTCTTGCACAGAAAGTTTGGGTTAGATATCTCTTGTAGTTTCTTCAGAACACACAAATTATCTGAAAATGCTTTTGAAGCAATAGACACAAAAACAGCTATAAATCAAAAACCTAATATGATAGACTCAAACTTTGAACTATGTATTGTGTAGATTTACAGGTCCTACTTGCCCAGCAAAAAGGGTTTGAATAGCTCTTGCACTTTTTTTCGAAACGCACACAACTGTTCATGGGCTGAAAAGGCTTTTGGAGCAATAAAAACTTAAAAACTGCTATAACTCAAAAATGCAATAAGATAAGTTCAAACTTTAAAAGACATGTTGTGCAGATGTACAAGCCCCTCTTGCACAGAAAGTTTGGGTTAGATATCTCTTGTAGTTTCTTCAGAACACACAAAATATCTGAAAATGTTTTTGAAGCAATAGACACAAAAACAGCTATAAATCCAAAACCTAATATGATAGACTCAAACTTTAAACTATGTATTGTGTAGATTTACAGGTCCTACTTGCCTAGCAAAAAGGGTTTGAATAGCTCTTTCACTTTTTTTCGAAACGCACACAACTGTTCATGGGCTGAAAAGGCTTTTGGAGCAATAAAAACTTAAAACTGCCATAACTCAAAAATGCAATAAGATAAGTTCAAACTTTAAAAGACATGTTGTGCAGATGTACAAGCCCCTCTTGCACAGAAAGTTTGGGTTATATATCTCTTGTAGTTTCTTCAGAACACACAAATTATCTGAAAATGCTTTTGAAGCAATAGACACAAAAACAGCTATAAATCCAAAACCTAATATGATAGACTCAAACTTTAAACTATGTATTGTGTAGATTTACAGGTCCTACTTGCCCAGCAAAAAGGGTTTGAATAGCTCTTGCACTTTTTTCGAAACTCACAAACAACTGTTCATGGGCTGAAAAGGCTTTTGGAGCAATAAAAACGTTAAAACGGTTATAACTCAAAAATGCAATAAGATAAGTTCAAACTTTAAAAGACATGTTGTGCAGATGTACAAGCCCCTCTTGCACAGAAAGTTTGGGTTAGATATCTCTTGTAGTTTCTTCAGAACACACAAATGATCTAAAAATGCTTTTGAAGCAATATACACAAAAACAGCTATAAATCCAAAACCTAATATGATAGACTCCAACTTTGAACTATATATTGTGTAGATTTACAGGTCCTACTTGCCCAGCAAAAAGGGTTCGAATAGCTTTTGCACTTTTTTCGAAAACTCACAAACAACTGTTCATGGGCTGAAAAGGCTTTTGGAGCAATAAAAACTTAAAAACTGCTATAACTCAAAAATGCAATAAGATAAGTTCAAACTTTAAAAAATATGTTGTGCAGATGTACAAGCCCCTCTTGCACAGAAAGTTTGGGTTAGATATCTCTTGTAGTTTCTTCAGAACACACAAATTATCTGAAAATGCTTTTGAAGCAATAGACACAAAAACAGCTATAAATCCAAAACCTAATATGATAGACTCAAACTTTGAACTATGTATTGTGTAGATTTACAGGTCCTACTTGCCCAGCAAAAAGGGTTTGAATAGCTCTTGCACTTTTTTTCGAAACGCACACAACTGTTCATGGGCTGAAAAGGCTTTTGGAGCAATAAAAACTTAAAAACTGCTATAACTCAAAAATGCAATAAGATAAGTTCAAACTTTAAAAGACATGTTGTGCAGATGTACAAGCCCCTCTTGCACAGAAAGTTTGGGTTAGATATCTCTTGTAGTTTCTTCAGAACACACAAATTATCTAAAAATGCTTTTGAAGCAATAGACACAAAAACAGCTATAAATCCAAAACCTAATATGATAGACTCCAACTTTGAACTATATATTGTGTAGATTTACAGGTCCTACTTGCCCAGCAAAAAGGGTTCGAATAGCTTTTGCACTTTTTTCGAAAACTCACAAACAACTGTTTATGGGCTGAAAAGGCTTTTGGAGCAATAAAAACTTAAAAACTGCTATAACTCAAAAATGCAATAAGATAAGTTCAAACTTTAAAAAATATGTTGTGCAGATGTACAAGCCCCTCTTGCACAGAAAGTTTGGGTTAGATATCTCTTGTAGTTTCTTCAGAACACACAAATTATCTGAAAATGCTTTTGAAGCAATAGACACAAAAACAGCTATAAATCAAAAACCTAATATGATAGACTCAAACTTTGAACTATGTATTGTGTAGATTTACAGGTCCTACTTGCCCAGCAAAAAGGGTTTGAATAGCTCTTGCACTTTTTTTCGAAACGCACACAACTGTTCATGGGCTGAAAAGGCTTTTGGAGCAATAAAAACTTAAAAACTGCTATAACTCAAAAATGCAATAAGATAAGTTCAAACTTTAAAAGACATGTTGTGCAGATGTACAAGCCCCTCTTGCACAGAAAGTTTGGGTTAGATATCTCTTGTAGTTTCTTCAGAACACACAAAATATCTGAAAATGTTTTTGAAGCAATAGACACAAAAACAGCTATAAATCCAAAACCTAATATGATAGACTCAAACTTTAAACTATGTATTGTGTAGATTTACAGGTCCTACTTGCCTAGCAAAAAGGGTTTGAATAGCTCTTTCACTTTTTTTCGAAACGCACACAACTGTTCATGGGCTGAAAAGGCTTTTGGAGCAATAAAAACTTAAAACTGCCATAACTCAAAAATGCAATAAGATAAGTTCAAACTTTAAAAGACATGTTGTGCAGATGTACAAGCCCCTCTTGCACAGAAAGTTTGGGTTATATATCTCTTGTAGTTTCTTCAGAACACACAAATTATCTGAAAATGCTTTTGAAGCAATAGACACAAAAACAGCTATAAATCCAAAACCTAATATGATAGACTCAAACTTTAAACTATGTATTGTGTAGATTTACAGGTCCTACTTGCCCAGCAAAAAGGGTTTGAATAGCTCTTGCACTTTTTTCGAAACGCACACAACTGTTCATGGGCTGAAAAGACTTTTGGAGTAATAAAAACGTAAAAACTGCTATAACTCAAAAATTCAATAAGATAAGTTCAAACTTTAAAAGACATGTTGTGCAGATGTACAAGCCCCTCTTGCACAGAAAGTTTGGGTTAGATATCTCTTGTAGTTTCTTCAGAACACACAAATTATCTGAAAATGCTTTTGAAGCAATAGACACAAAAACAGCTATAAATCCAAAACCTAATATGATAGACTCAAACTTTAAACTATATATTGTGTAGATTTACAGGTCCTACTTGCCCAGCAAAAAGGGTTTGAATAGCTCTTGCACTTTTTTCGAAACTCACAAACAACTGTTCATGGGCTGAAAAGGCTTTTGGAGCAATAAAAACGTTAAAACGGTTATAACTCAAAAATGCAATGAGATAAGTTCAAACTTTAAAATACATGTTGTGCAGATGTACAAGCCCCTCTTGCACAGAAAGTATGGGTTAGATATCTCTTGTAGTTTCTTCAGAACACACAAATTATCTGAAAATGCTTTTGAAGCAAAAGACACAAAAACAGCTATAAATCCAAAACCTAATATGATAGACTCAAACTTTAAACTATATATTGTGTAGATTTACAGGTCCTACTTGCCCAGCAAAAAGGGTTCGAATAGCTTTTGCACTTTTTTCGAAAACTCACAAACAACTGTTCATGGGCTGAAAAGGCTTTTGGAGCAATAAAAACTTAAAACTGCCATAACTCAAAAATGCAATAAGATAAGTTCAAACTTTAAAAGACATGTTGTGCAGATGTACAAGCCCCTCTTGCACAGAAAGTTTGGGTTAGATATCTCTTGTAGTTTCTTCAGAACACACAAATTATCTGAAAATGCTTTTGAAGCAATAGACACAAAAACAGCTATAAATCAAAAACCTAATATGATAGACTAAACTTTAAACTATATATTGTGTAGATTTACAGGTCCTACTTGCCCAGCAAAAAGGGTTTGAATAGCTCTTGCACTTTTTTCGAAACTCACAAACAACTGTTCATGGGCTGAAAAGGCTTTTGGAGCAATAAAAACGTTAAAATTGCTATAACTCAAAAATGCAATAAGATAAGTTCAAACTTTAAAAGACATGTTGTGCAGATGTACAAGCCCCTCTTGCACAGAAAGTTTGGGTTAGATATCTCTTGTAGTTTCTTCAGAACACACAAATGATCTAAAAATGCTTTTGAAGCAATATACACAAAAACAGCTATAAATCCAAAACCTAATATGATAGACTCCAACTTTGAACTATATATTGTGTAGATTTACAGGTCCTACTTGCCCAGCAAAAAGGGTTCGAATAGCTTTTGCACTTTTTTCGAAAACTCACAAACAACTGTTCATGGGCTGAAAAGGCTTTTGGAGCAATAAAAACTTAAAAACTGCTATAACTCAAAAATGCAATAAGATAAGTTCAAACTTTAAAAAATATGTTGTGCAGATGTACAAGCCTCTCTTGCACAGAAAGTTTGGGTTAGATATCTCTTGTAGTTTCTTCAGAACACACAAATTATCTGAAAATGCTTTTGAAGCAATAGACACAAAAACAGCTATAAATCCAAAACCTAATATGATAGACTCAAACTTTGAACTATGTATTGTGTAGATTTACAGGTCCTACTTGCCCAGCAAAAAGGGTTTGAATAGCTCTTGCACTTTTTTTCGAAACGCACACAACTGTTCATGGGCTGAAAAGGCTTTTGGAGCAATAAAAACTTAAAAACTGCTATAACTCAAAAATGCAATAAGATAAGTTCAAACTTTAAAAGACATGTTGTGCAGATGTACAAGCCCCTCTTGCACAGAAAGTTTGGGTTAGATATCTCTTGTAGTTTCTTCAGAACACACAAATTATCTAAAAATGCTTTTGAAGCAATAGACACAAAAACAGCTATAAATCCAAAACCTAATATGATAGACTCCAACTTTGAACTATATATTGTGTAGATTTACAGGTCCTACTTGCCCAGCAAAAAGGGTTCGAATAGCTTTTGCACTTTTTTCGAAAACTCACAAACAACTGTTCATGGGCTGAAAAGGCTTTTGGAGCAATAAAAACTTAAAAACTGCTATAACTCAAAAATGCAATAAGATAAGTTCAAACTTTAAAAAATATGTTGTGCAGATGTACAAGCCCCTCTTGCACAGAAAGTTTGGGTTAGATATCTCTTGTAGTTTCTTCAGAACACACAAATTATCTGAAAATGCTTTTGAAGCAATAGACACAAAAACAGCTATAAATCAAAAACCTAATATGATAGACTCAAACTTTAAACTATGTATTGTGTAGATTTACAGGTCCTACTTGCCCAGCAAAAAGGGTTTGAATAGCTCTTGCACTTTTTTCGAAACGCACACAACTGTTCATGGGCTGAAAAGGCTTTTGGAGTAATAAAAACGTAAAAACTGCTATAACTCAAAAATTCAATAAGATAAGTTCAAACTTTAAAAGACATGTTGTGCAGATGTACAAGCCCCTCTTGCACAGAAAGTTTGGGTTAGATATCTCTTGTAGTTTCTTCAGAACACACAAATTATCTGAAAATGCTTTTGAAGCAATAGACACAAAAACAGCTATAAATCCAAAACCTAATATGATAGACTCAAACTTTAAACTATATATTGTGTAGATTTACAGGTCCTACTTGCCCAGCAAAAAGGGTTTGAATAGCTCTTGCACTTTTTTCGAAACTCACAAACAACTGTTCATGGGCTGAAAAGGCTTTTGGAGCAATAAAAACGTTAAAACGGTTATAACTCAAAAATGCAATAAGATAAGTTCAAACTTTAAAATACATGTTGTGCAGATGTACAAGCCCCTCTTGCACAGAAAGTTTGGGTTATATATCTCTTGTAGTTTCTTCAGAACACACAAATTATCTGAAAATGCTTTTGAAGCAAAAGACACAAAAACAGCTATAAATTCAAAACCTAATATGATAGACTCAAACTTTAAACTATATATTGTGTAGATTTACAGGTCCTACTTGCCCAGCAAAAAGGGTTCGAATAGCTTTTGCACTTTTTTCGAAAACTCACAAACAACTGTTCATGGGCTGAAAAGGCTTTTGGAGCAATAAAAACTTAAAACTGCCATAACTCAAAAATGCAATAAGATAAGTTCAAACTTTAAAAGACATGTTGTGCAGATGTACAAGCCCCTCTTGCACAGAAAGTTTGGGTTAGATATCTCTTGTAGTTTCTTCAGAACACACAAATTATCTGAAAATGCTTTTGAAGCAATAGATACAAAAACAGCTATAAATCCAAAACCTAATATGATAGACTCAAACTTTAAACTATATATTGTGTAGATTTACAGGTCCTACTTGCCCAGCAAAAAGGGTTTGAATAGCTCTTGCACTTTTTTCGAAACTCACAAACAACTGTTCATGGGCTGAAAAGGCTTTTGGAGCAATAAAAACGTTAAAACTGCTATAACTCAAAAATGCAATAAGATAAGTTCAAACTTTAAAAGACATGTTGTGCAGATGTACAAGCCCCTCTTGCACAGAAAGTTTGGGTTAGATATCTCTTGTAGTTTCTTCAGAACACACAAATGATCTAAAAATGCTTTTGAAGCAATAGACACAAAAACAGCTATAAATCCAAAACCTAATATGATAGACTCCAACTTTGAACTATATATTGTGTAGATTTACAGGTCCTACTTGCCCAGCAAAAAGGGTTCGAATAGCTTTTGCACTTTTTTCGAAAACTCACAAACAACTGTTCATGGGCTGAAAAGGCTTTTGGAGCAATAAAAACTTAAAAACTGCTATAACTCAAAAATGCAATAAGATAAGTTCAAACTTTAAAAAATATGTTGTGCAGATGTACAAGCCCCTCTTGCACAGAAAGTTTGGGTTAGATATCTCTTGTAGTTTCTTCAGAACACACAAATTATCTGAAAATGCTTTTGAAGCAATAGACACAAAAACAGCTATAAATCAAAAACCTAATATGATAGACTCAAACTTTAAACTATGTATTGTGTAGATTTACAGGTCCTACTTGCCCAGCAAAAAGGGTTTGAATAGCTCTTGCTCTTTTTTCGAAACGCACACAACTGTTCATGGGCTGAAAAGGCTTTTGGAGCAATAAAAACGTAAAAACTGCTATAACTCAAAAATGCAATAAGATAAGTTCAAACTTTAAAATACATGTTGTGCAGATGTACAAGCCCCTCTTGCACAGAAAGTTTGGGTTAGATATCTCTTGTAGTTTCTTCAGAACACACAAAATATCTGAAAATGTTTTTGAAGCAATAGACACAAAAACAGCTATAAATCCAAAACCTAATATGATAGACTCAAACTTTAAACTATGTATTGTGTAGATTTACAGGTCCTACTTGCCTAGCAAAAAGGGTTTGAATAGCTCTTTCACTTTTTTTCGAAACGCACACAACTGTTCATGGGCTGAAAAGGCTTTTGGAGCAATAAAAACGTAAAAACTGCTATAACTCAAAAATTCAATAAGATAAGTTCAAACTTTAAAAGACATGTTGTGCAGATGTACAAGCCCCTCTTGCACAGAAAGTTTGGGTTAGATATCTCTTGTAGTTTCTTCAGAACACACAAATTATCTAAAAATGCTTTTGAAGCAATAGACACAAAAACAGCTATAAATCCAAAACCTAATATGATAGACTCAAACTTTAAATTATGTATTGTGTAGATTTACAGGTCCTACTTGCCTAGCAAAAAGGGTTTGAATAGCTCTTTCACTTTTTTTCGAAACGCACACAACTGTTCATGGGCTGAAAAGGCTTTTGGAGCAATAAAAACTTAAAACTGCCATAACTCAAAAATGCAATAAGATAAGTTCAAACTTTAAAAGACATGTTGTGCAGATGTACAAGCCCCTCTTGCACAGAAAGTTTGGGTTAGATATCTCTTGTAGTTTCTTCAGAACACACAAATGATCTAAAAATGCTTTTGAAGCAATAGACACAAAAACAGCTATAAATCCAAAACCTAATATGATAGACTCAAACTTTAAACTATATATTGTGTAGATTTACAGGTCCTACTTGCCCAGCAAAAAGGGTTCGAATAGCTTTTGCACTTTTTTCGAAAACTCACAAACAACTGTTCATGGGCTGAAAAGGCTTTTGGAGCAATAAAAACTTAAAAACTGCTATAACTCAAAAATGCAATAAGATAAGTTCAAACTTTAAAAAATATGTTGTGCAGATGTACAAGCCCCTTTTGCACAGAAAGTTTGGGTTAGATATCTCTTGTAGTTTCTTCAGAACACACAAATTATCTGAAAATGTTTTTGAAGCAATAGACACAAAAACAGCTATAAATCCAAAACCTAATATGATAGACTCAAACTTTAAACTATGTATTGTGTAGATTTACAGGTCCTACTTGCCTAGCAAAAAGGGTTTGAATAGCTCTTTCACTTTTTTTCGAAACGCACACAACTGTTCATGGGCTGAAAAGGCTTTTGGAGCAATAAAAACTTAAAACTGCCATAACTCAAAAATGCAATAAGATAAGTTCAAACTTTAAAAGACATGTTGTGCAGATGTACAAGCCCCTCTTGCACAGAAAGTTTGGGTTAGATATCTCTTGTAGTTTCTTCAGAACACACAAATTATCTGAAAATGCTTTTGAAGCAATAGACACAAAAACAGCTATAAATCCAAAACCTAATATGATAGACTCAAACTTTAAACTATGTATTGTGTAGATTTACAGGTCCTACTTGCCCAGCAAAAAGGGTTTGAATAGCTCTTGCACTTTTTTCGAAACGCACACAACTGTTCATGGGCTGAAAAGGCTTTTGGAGTAATAAAAACGTAAAAACTGCTATAACTCAAAAATTCAATAAGATAAGTTCAAACTTTAAAAGACATGTTGTGCAGATGTACAAGCCCCTCTTGCACAGAAAGTTTGGGTTAGATATCTCTTGTAGTTTCTTCAGAACACACAAATTATCTGAAAATGCTTTTGAAGCAATAGACACAAAAACAGCTATAAATCCAAAACCTAATATGATAGACTCAAACTTTAAACTATATATTGTGTAGATTTACAGGTCCTACTTGCCCAGCAAAAAGGGTTTGAATAGCTCTTGCACTTTTTTCGAAACTCACAAACAACTGTTCATGGGCTGAAAAGGCTTTTGGAGCAATAAAAACGTTAAAACGGTTATAACTCAAAAATGCAATAAGATAAGTTCAAACTTTAAAATACATGTTGTGCAGATGTACAAGCCCCTCTTGCACAGAAAGTTTGGGTTATATATCTCTTGTAGTTTCTTCAGAACACACAAATTATCTGAAAATGCTTTTGAAGCAAAAGACACAAAAACAGCTATAAATCCAAAACCTAATATGATAGACTCAAACTTTAAACTATATATTGTGTAGATTTACAGGTCCTACTTGCCCAGCAAAAAGGGTTCGAATAGCTTTTGCACTTTTTTCGAAAACTCACAAACAACTGTTCATGGGCTGAAAAGGCTTTTGGAGCAATAAAAACTTAAAACTGCCATAACTCAAAAATGCAATAAGATAAGTTCAAACTTTAAAAAACATGTTGTGCAGATGTACAAGCCCCTCTTGCACAGAAAGTTTGGGTTAGATATCTCTTGTAGTTTCTTCAGAACACACAAATTATCTGAAAATGCTTTTGAAGCAATAGACACAAAAACAGCTATAAATCCAAAACCTAATATGATAGACTCAAACTTTAAACTATATATTGTGTAGATTTACAGGTCCTACTTGCCCAGCAAAAAGGGTTTGAATAGCTCTTGCACTTTTTTCGAAACTCACAAACAACTGTTCATGGGCTGAAAAGGCTTTTGGAGCAATAAAAACGTAAAAACTGCTATAACTCAAAAATGCAATAAGATAAGTTCAAACTTTAAAAGACATGTTGTGCAGATGTACAAGCCCCTCTTGCACAGAAAGTTTGGGTTAGATATCTCTTGTAGTTTCTTCAGAACACACAAATGATCTAAAAATGCTTTTGAAGCAATAGACACAAAAACAGCTATAAATCCAAAACCTAATATGATAGACTCCAACTTTGAACTATATATTGTGTAGATTTACAGGTCCTACTTGCCCAGCAAAAAGGGTTCGAATAGCTTTTGCACTTTTTTCGAAAACTCACAAACAACTGTTCATGGGCTGAAAAGGCTTTTGGAGCAATAAAAACTTAAAAACTGCTATAACTCAAAAAAACAATAAGATAAGTTCAAACTTTAAAAAATATGTTGTGCAGATGTACAAGCCCCTCTTGCACAGAAAGTTTGGGTTAGATATCTCTTGTAGTTTCTTCAGAACACACAAATTATCTGAAAATGCTTTTGAAGCAATAGACACAAAAACAGCTATAAATCCAAAACCTAATATGATAGACTCAAACTTTGAACTATGTATTGTGTAGATTTACAGGTCCTACTTGCCCAGCAAAAAGGGTTTGAATAGCTCTTGCACTTTTTTTCGAAACGCACACAACTGTTCATGGGCTGAAAAGGCTTTTGGAGCAATAAAAACTTAAAAACTGCTATAACTCAAAAATGCAATAAGATAAGTTCAAACTTTAAAAGACATGTTGTGCAGATGTACAAGCCCCTCTTGCACAGAAAGTTTGGGTTAGATATCTCTTGTAGTTTCTTCAGAACACACAAATTATCTAAAAATGCTTTTGAAGCAATAGACACAAAAACAGCTATAAATCCAAAACCTAATATGATAGACTCAAACTTTAAACTATATATTGTGTAGATTTACAGGTCCTACTTGCCCAGCAAAAAGGGTTTGAATAGCTCTTGCACTTTTTTCGAAACTCACAAACAACTGTTCATGGGCTGAAAAGGCTTTTGGAGCAATAAAAACGTTAAAACTGCTATAACTCAAAAATGCAATAAGATAAGTTCAAACTTTAAAAGACATGTTGTGCAGATGTACAAGCCCCTCTTGCACAGAAAGTTTGGGTTAGATATCTCTTGTAGTTTCTTCAGAACACACAAATGATCTAAAAATGCTTTTGAAGCAATAGACACAAAAACAGCTATAAATCCAAAACCTAATATGATAGACTCCAACTTTGAACTATATATTGTGTAGATTTACAGGTCCTACTTGCCCAGCAAAAAGGGTTCGAATAGCTTTTGCACTTTTTTCGAAAACTCACAAACAACTGTTCATGGGCTGAAAAGGCTTTTGGAGCAATAAAAACTTAAAAACTGCTATAACTCAAAAATGCAATAAGATAAGTTCAAACTTTAAGAAATATGTTGTGCAGATGTACAAGCCCCTCTTGCACAGAAAGTTTGGGTTAGATATCTCTTGTAGTTTCTTCAGAACACACAAATTATCTGAAAATGCTTTTGAAGCAATAGACACAAAAACAGCTATAAATCAAAAACCTAATATGATAGAGTCAAACTTTAAACTATGTATTGTGTAGATTTACAGGTCCTACTTGCCCAGCAAAAAGGGTTTGAATAGCTCTTGCTCTTTTTTCGAAACGCACACAACTGTTCATGGGCTGAAAAGGCTTTTGGAGCAATAAAAACGTAAAAACTGCTATAACTCAAAAATTCAATAAGATAAGTTCAAACTTTAAAAGACATGTTGTGCAGATGTACAAGCCCCTCTTGCACAGAAAGTTTGGGTTAGATATCTCTTGTAGTTTCTTCAGAACACACAAAATATCTGAAAATGTTTTTGAAGCAATAGACACAAAAACAGCTATAAATCCAAAACCTAATATGATAGACTCAAACTTTAAACTATGTATTGTGTAGATTTACAGGTCCTACTTGCCCTGCAAAAAGGGTTTGAATAGCTCTTGCACTTTTTTCGAAACGCACACAACTGTTCATGGGCTGAAAAGGCTTTTGGAGCAATAAAAACGTAAAAACTGCTATAACTCAAAAATTCAATAAGATAAGTTCAAACTTTAAAAGACATGTTGTGCAGATGTACAAGCCCCTCTTGCACAGAAAGTTTGGGTTAGATATCTCTTGTAGTTTCTTCAGAACACACAAATTATCTGAAAATGCTTTTGAAGCAATAGACACAAAAACAGCTATAAATCCAAAACCTAATATGATAGACTCAAACTTTAAACTATATATTGTGTAGATTTACAGGTCCTACTTGCCCAGCAAAAAAGGTTTGAATAGCTCTTGCACTTTTTTCGAAACTCACAAACAACTGTTCATGGGCTGAAACGGCTTTTGGAGCAATAAAAACGTTAAAACTGTTATAACTCAAAAATGCAATAAGATAAGTTCAAACTTTAAAAGACATGTTGTGCAGATGTACAAGCCCCTCTTGCACAGAAAGTTTGGGTTAGATATCTCTTGTAGTTTCTTCAGAACACACAAATGATCTAAAAATGCTTTTGAAGCAATAGACACAAAAACAGCTATAAATCCAAAACCTAATATGATAGACTCCAACTTTGAACTATATATTGTGTAGATTTACAGGTCCTACTTGCCCAGCAAAAAGGGTTCGAATAGCTTTTGCACTTTTTTCGAAAACTCACAAACAACTGTTCATGGGCTGAAAAGGCTTTTGGAGCAATAAAAACTTAAAAACTGCTATAACTCAAAAATGCAATAAGATAAGTTCAAACTTTAAAAGACATGTTGTGCAGATGTACAAGCCCCTCTTGCACAGAAAGTTTGGGTTAGATATCTCTTGTAGTTTCTTCAGAACACACAAATTATCTGAAAATGTTTTTGAAGCAATAGACACAAAAACAGCTATAAATCCAAAACCTAATATGATAGACTCAAACTTTTAACTATTTATTGTGTAGATTTACAGGTCCTACTTGCCTAGCAAAAAGGGTTTGAATAGCTCTTTCACTTTTTTTCGAAACGCACACAACTGTTCATGGGCTGAAAAGGCTTTTGGAGCAATAAAAACTTAAAACTGCCATAACTCAAAAATGCAATAAGATAAGTTCAAACTTTAAAAGACATGTTCTACAGATGTACAAGCCCCTCTTGCACAGAAAGTTTGGGTTAGATATCTCTTGTAGTTTCTTCAGAACACACAAATTATCTGAAAATGCTTTTGAAGCAATAGACACAAAAACAGCTATAAATCCAAAACCTAATATGATAGACTCAAACTTTAAACTATATATTGTGTAGATTTACAGGTCCTACTTGCCCAGCAAAAAGGGTTTGAATAGCTCTTGCACTTTTTTCGAAACGCACACAACTGT
Source organism: Eucyclogobius newberryi (assembly GCF_026437365.1). NCBI lineage: Eukaryota > Metazoa > Chordata > Actinopteri > Gobiiformes > Gobiidae > Eucyclogobius > Eucyclogobius newberryi. Next base: position 14,885,579 of record NW_027316532.1, read on the forward strand.
TCATGGGCTGAAAAGGCTTTTGGAGTAATAAAAACGTAAAAACTGCTATAACTCAAAAATTCAATAAGATAAGTTCAAACTTTAAAAGACATGTTGTGCAGATGTACAAGCCCCTCTTGCACAGAAAGTTTGGGTTAGATATCTCTTGTAGTTTCTTCAGAACACACAAATTATCTGAAAATGCTTTTGAAGCAATAGACACAAAAACAGCTATAAATCCAAAACTTAATATGATAGACTCAAACTTTAAACTATATATTGTGTAGATTTACAGGTCCTACTTGCCCAGCAAAAAGGGTTTGAATAGCTCTTGCACTTTTTTCGAAACTCACAAACAACTGTTCATGGGCTGAAAAGGCTTTTGGAGCAATAAAAACGTTAAAACGGTTATAACTCAAAAATGCAATAAGATAAGTTCAAACTTTAAAATACATGTTGTGCAGATGTACAAGCCCCTCTTGCACAGAAAGTTTGGGTTATATATCTCTTGTAGTTTCTTCAGAACACACAAATTATCTGAAAATGCTTTTGAAGCAAAAGACACAAAAACAGCTATAAATCCAAAACCTAATATGATAGACTCAAACTTTAAACTATATATTGTGTAGATTTACAGGTCCTACTTGCCCAGCAAAAAGGGTTTGAATAGCTCTTGCACTTTTTTCGAAACGCACACAACTGTTCATGGGCTGAAAAGGCTTTTGGAGTAATAAAAACGTAAAAACTGCTATAACTCAAAAATTCAATAAGATAAGTTCAAACTTTAAAAGACATGTTGTGCAGATGTACAAGCCCCTCTTGCACAGAAAGTTTGGGTTAGATATCTCTTGTAGTTTCTTCAGAACACACAAATTATCTGAAAATGCTTTTGAAGCAATAGACACAAAAACAGCTATAAATCCAAAACTTAATATGATAGACTCAAACTTTAAACTATATATTGTGTAGATTTACAGGTCCTACTTGCCCAGCAAAAAGGGTTTGAATAGCTCTTGCACTTTTTTCGAAACTCACAAACAACTGTTCATGGGCTGAAAAGGCTTTTGGAGCAATAAAAACGTTAAAACGGTTATAACTCAAAAATGCAATAAGATAAGTTCAAACTTTAAAATACATGTTGTGCAGATGTACAAGCCCCTCTTGCACAGAAAGTTTGGGTTATATATCTCTTGTAGTTTCTTCAGAACACACAAATTATCTGAAAATGCTTTTGAAGCAAAAGACACAAAAACAGCTATAAATCCAAAACCTAATATGATAGACTCAAACTTTAAACTATATATTGTGTAGATTTACAGGTCCTACTTGCCCAGCAAAAAGGGTTCGAATAGCTTTTGCACTTTTTTCGAAAACTCACAAACAACTGTTCATGGGCTGAAAAGGCTTTTGGAGCAATAAAAACTTAAAACTGCCATAACTCAAAAATGCAATAAGATAAGTTCAAACTTTAAAAGACATGTTGTGCAGATGTACAAGCCCCTCTTGCACAGAAAGTTTGGGTTAGATATCTCTTGTAGTTTCTTCAGAACACACAAATTATCTGAAAATGCTTTTGAAGCAATAGACACAAAAACAGCTATAAATCAAAAACCTAATATGATAGACTCAAACTTTAAACTATATATTGTGTAGATTTACAGGTCCTACTTGCCCAGCAAAAAGGGTTTGAATAGCTCTTGCACTTTTTTCGAAACTCACAAACAACTGTTCATGGGCTGAAAAGGCTTTTGGAGCAATAAAAACGTTAAAACTGCTATAACTCAAAAATGCAATAAGATAAGTTCAAACTTTAAAAGACATGTTGTGCAGATGTACAAGCCCCTCTTGCACAGAAAGTTTGGGTTAGATATCTCTTGTAGTTTCTTCAGAACACACAAATGATCTAAAAATGCTTTTGAAGCAATATACACAAAAACAGCTATAAATCCAAAACCTAATATGATAGACTCCAACTTTGAACTATATATTGTGTAGATTTACAGGTCCTACTTGCCCAGCAAAAAGGGTTCGAATAGCTTTTGCACTTTTTTCGAAAACTCACAAACAACTGTTCATGGGCTGAAAAGGCTTTTGGAGCAATAAAAACTTAAAACTGCCATAACTCAAAAATGCAATAAGATAAGTTCAAACTTTAAAAGACATGTTGTGCAGATGTACAAGCCCATCTTGCACAGAAAGTTTGGGTTAGATATCTCTTGTAGTTTCTTCAGAACACACAAATTATCTGAAAATGCTTTTGAAGCAATAGATACAAAAACAGCTATAAATCCAAACCCTAATATGATAGACTCAAACTTTAAACTATATATTGTGTAGATTTACAGGTCCTACTTGCCCAGCAAAAAGGGTTTGAATAGCTCTTGCACTTTTTTCGAAACTCACAAACAACTGTTCATGGGCTGAAAAGGCTTTTGGAGCAATAAAAACGTTAAAACTGCTATAACTCAAAAATGCAATAAGATAAGTTCAAACTTTAAAAGACATGTTGTGCAGATGTACAAGCCCCTCTTGCACAGAAAGTTTGGGTTAGATATCTCTTGTAGTTTCTTCAGAACACACAAATGATCTAAAAATGCTTTTGAAGCAATAGACACAAAAACAGCTATAAATCCAAAACCTAATATGATAGACTCCAACTTTGAACTATATATTGTGTAGATTTACAGGTCCTACTTGCCCAGCAAAAAGGGTTCGAATAGCTTTTGCACTTTTTTCGAAAACTCACAAACAACTGTTCATGGGCTGAAAAGGCTTTTGGAGCAATACAAACTTAAAAACTGCTATAACTCAAAAATGCAATAAGATAAGTTCAAACTTTAAAAAATATGTTGTGCAGATGTACAAGCCCCTCTTGCACAGAAAGTTTGGGTTAGATATCTCTTGTAGTTTCTTCAGAACACACAAATTATCTGAAAATGCTTTTGAAGCAATAGACACAAAAACAGCTATAAATCCAAAACCTAATATGATAGACTCAAACTTTGAACTATGTATTGTGTAGATTTACAGGTCCTACTTGCCCAGCAAAAAGGGTTTGAATAGCTCTTGCACTTTTTTTCGAAACGCACACAACTGTTCATGGGCTGAAAAGGCTTTTGGAGCAATAAAAACTTAAAAACTGCTATAACTCAAAAATGCAATAAGATAAGTTCAAACTTTAAAAGACATGTTGTGCAGATGTACAAGCCCCTCTTGCACAGAAAGTTTGGGTTAGATATCTCTTGTAGTTTCTTCAGAACACACAAATTATCTAAAAATGCTTTTGAAGCAATAGACACAAAAACAGCTATAAATCCAAAACCTAATATGATAGACTCCAACTTTGAACTATATATTGTGTAGATTTACAGGTCCTACTTGCCCAGCAAAAAGGGTTCGAATAGCTTTTGCACTTTTTTCGAAAACTCACAAACAACTGTTCATGGGCTGAAAAGGCTTTTGGAGCAATAAAAACTTAAAAACTGCTATAACTCAAAAATGCAATAAGATAAGTTCAAACTTTAAAAAATATGTTGTGCAGATGTACAAGCCCCTCTTGCACAGAAAGTTTGGGTTAGATATCTCTTGTAGTTTCTTCAGAACACACAAATTATCTGAAAATGCTTTTGAAGCAATAGACACAAAAACAGCTATAAATCAAAAACCTAATATGATAGACTCAAACTTTGAACTATGTATTGTGTAGATTTACAGGTCCTACTTGCCCAGCAAAAAGGGTTTGAATAGCTCTTGCACTTTTTTTCGAAACGCACACAACTGTTCATGGGCTGAAAAGGCTTTTGGAGCAATAAAAACTTAAAAACAGCTATAACTCAAAAATGCAATAAGATAAGTTCAAACTTTAAAAGACATGTTGTGCAGATGTACAAGCCCCTCTTGCACAGAAAGTTTGGGTTAGATATCTCTTGTAGTTTCTTCAGAACACACAAAATATCTGAAAATGTTTTTGAAGCAATAGACACAAAAACAGCTATAAATCCAAAACCTAATATGATAGACTCAAACTTTAAACTATGTATTGTGTAGATTTACAGGTCCTACTTGCCTAGCAAAAAGGGTTTGAATAGCTCTTTCACTTTTTTTCGAAACGCACACAACTGTTCATGGGCTGAAAAGGCTTTTGGAGCAATAAAAACCTAAAAACTGCTATAACTCAAAAATGCAATAAGATAAGTTCAAACTTTAAAAGACATGTTCTGCAGATGTACAAGCCCCTCTTGCACAGAAAGTTTGGGTTAGATATCTCTTGTAGTTTCTTCAGAACACACAAATTATCTGAAAATGCTTTTGAAGCAATAGACACAAAAACAGCTATAAATCCAAAACCTAATATGATAGACTCAAACTTTAAACTATGTATTGTGTAGATTTACAGGTCCTACTTGCCCTGCAAAAAGGGTTTGAATAGCTCTTGCACTTTTTTCGAAACGCACACAACTGTTCATGGGCTGAAAAGGCTTTTGGAGCAATAAAAACGTAAAAACTGCTATAACTCAAAAATTCAATAAGATAAGTTCAAACTTTAAAAGACATGTTGTGCAGATGTACAAGCCCCTCTTGCACAGAAAGTTTGGGTTAGATATCTCTTGTAGTTTCTTCAGAACACACAAATTATCTAAAAATGCTTTTGAAGCAATAGACACAAAAACAGCTATAAATCCAAAACCTAATATGATAGACTCAAACTTTAAATTATGTATTGTGTAGATTTACAGGTCCTACTTGCCTAGCAAAAAGGGTTTGAATAGCTCTTTCACTTTTTTTCGAAACGCACACAACTGTTCATGGGCTGAAAAGGCTTTTGGAGCAATAAAAACTTAAAACTGCCATAACTCAAAAATGCAATAAGATAAGTTCAAACTTTAAAAGACATGTTGTGCAGATGTACAAGCCCCTCTTGCACAGAAAGTTTGGGTTAGATATCTCTTGTAGTTTCTTCAGAACACACAAATGATCTAAAAATGCTTTTGAAGCAATAGACACAAAAACAGCTATAAATCCAAAACCTAATATGATAGACTCAAACTTTAAACTATATATTGTGTAGATTTACAGGTCCTACTTGCCCAGCAAAAAGGGTTCGAATAGCTTTTGCACTTTTTTCGAAAACTCACAAACAACTGTTCATGGGCTGAAAAGGCTTTTGGAGCAATAAAAACTTAAAAAACTGCTATAACTCAAAAATGCAATAAGATAAGTTCAAACTTTAAAAAATATGTTGTGCAGATGTACAAGCCCCTCTTGCACAGAAAGTTTGGGTTAGATATCTCTTGTAGTTTCTTCAGAACACACAAATTATCTGAAAATGTTTTTGAAGCAATAGACACAAAAACAGCTATAAATCCAAAACCTAATATGATAGACTCAAACTTTAAACTATGTATTGTGTAGATTTACAGGTCCTACTTGCCTAGCAAAAAGGGTTTGAATAGCTCTTTCACTTTTTTTCGAAACGCACACAACTGTTCATGGGCTGAAAAGGCTTTTGGAGCAATAAAAACTTAAAACTGCCATAACTCAAAAATGCAATAAGATAAGTTCAAACTTTAAAAGACATGTTGTGCAGATGTACAAGCCCCTCTTGCACAGAAAGTTTGGGTTAGATATCTCTTGTAGTTTCTTCAGAACACACAAATTATCTGAAAATGCTTTTGAAGCAATAGACACAAAAACAGCTATAAATCCAAAACCTAATATGATAGACTCAAACTTTAAACTATGTATTGTGTAGATTTACAGGTCCTACTTGCCCAGCAAAAAGGGTTTGAATAGCTCTTGCACTTTTTTCGAAACGCACACAACTGTTCATGGGCTGAAAAGGCTTTTGGAGTAATAAAAACGTAAAAACTGCTATAACTCAAAAATTCAATAAGATAAGTTCAAACTTTAAAAGACATGTTGTGCAGATGTACAAGCCCCTCTTGCACAGAAAGTTTGGGTTAGATATCTCTTGTAGTTTCTTCAGAACACACAAATTATCTGAAAATGCTTTTGAAGCAATAGACACAAAAACAGCTATAAATCCAAAACCTAATATGATAGACTCAAACTTTAAACTATATATTGTGTAGATTTACAGGTCCTACTTGCCCAGCAAAAAGGGTTTGAATAGCTCTTGCACTTTTTTCGAAACTCACAAACAACTGTTCATGGGCTGAAAAGGCTTTTGGAGCAATAAAAACGTTAAAACGGTTATAACTCAAAAATGCAATAAGATAAGTTCAAACTTTAAAATACATGTTGTGCAGATGTACAAGCCCCTCTTGCACAGAAAGTTTGGGTTATATATCTCTTGTAGTTTCTTCAGAACACACAAATTATCTGAAAATGCTTTTGAAGCAATAGATACAAAAACAGCTATAAATCCAAAACCTAATATGATAGACTCAAACTTTAAACTATATATTGTGTAGATTTACAGGTCCTACTTGCCCAGCAAAAAGGGTTTGAATAGCTCTTGCACTTTTTTCGAAACTCACAAACAACTGTTCATGGGCTGAAAAGGCTTTTGGAGCAATAAAAACGTTAAAACTGCTATAACTCAAAAATGCAATAAGATAAGTTCAAACTTTAAAAGACATGTTGTGCAGATGTACAAGCCCCTCTTGCACAGAAAGTTTGGGTTAGATATCTCTTGTAGTTTCTTCAGAACACACAAATGATCTAAAAATGCTTTTGAAGCAATAGACACAAAAACAGCTATAAATCCAAAACCTAATATGATAGACTCCAACTTTGAACTATATATTGTGTAGATTTACAGGTCCTACTTGCCCAGCAAAAAGGGTTCGAATAGCTTTTGCACTTTTTTCGAAAACTCACAAACAACTGTTCATGGGCTGAAAAGGCTTTTGGAGCAATAAAAACTTAAAAACTGCTATAACTCAAAAATGCAATAAGATAAGTTCAAACTTTAAAAAATATGTTGTGCAGATGTACAAGCCCCTCTTGCACAGAAAGTTTGGGTTAGATATCTCTTGTAGTTTCTTCAGAACACACAAATTATCTGAAAATGCTTTTGAAGCAATAGACACAAAAACAGCTATAAATCCAAAACCTAATATGATAGACTCAAACTTTGAACTATGTATTGTGTAGATTTACAGGTCCTACTTGCCCAGCAAAAAGGGTTTGAATAGCTCTTGCACTTTTTTTCGAAACGCACACAACTGTTCATGGGCTGAAAAGGCTTTTGGAGCAATAAAAACTTAAAAACTGCTATAACTCAAAAATGCAATAAGATAAGTTCAAACTTTAAAAGACATGTTGTGCAGATGTACAAGCCCCTCTTGCACAGAAAGTTTGGGTTAGATATCTCTTGTAGTTTCTTCAGAACACACAAATTATCTAAAAATGCTTTTGAAGCAATAGACACAAAAACAGCTATAAATCCAAAACCTAATATGATAGACTCCAACTTTGAACTATATATTGTGTAGATTTACAGGTCCTACTTGCCCAGCAAAAAGGGTTCGAATAGCTTTTGCACTTTTTTCGAAAACTCACAAACAACTGTTCATGGGCTGAAAAGGCTTTTGGAGCAATAAAAACTTAAAAACTGCTATAACTCAAAAATGCAATAAGATAAGTTCAAACTTTAAAAAATATGTTGTGCAGATGTACAAGCCCCTCTTGCACAGAAAGTTTGGGTTAGATATCTCTTGTAGTTTCTTCAGAACACACAAATTATCTGAAAATGCTTTTGAAGCAATAGACACAAAAACAGCTATAAATCAAAAACCTAATATGATAGACTCAAACTTTGAACTATGTATTGTGTAGATTTACAGGTCCTACTTGCCCAGCAAAAAGGGTTTGAATAGCTCTTGCACTTTTTTTCGAAACGCACACAACTGTTCATGGGCTGAAAAGGCTTTTGGAGCAATAAAAACTTAAAAACAGCTATAACTCAAAAATGCAATAAGATAAGTTCAAACTTTAAAAGACATGTTGTGCAGATGTACAAGCCCCTCTTGCACAGAAAGTTTGGGTTAGATATCTCTTGTAGTTTCTTCAGAACACACAAAATATCTGAAAATGTTTTTGAAGCAATAGACACAAAAACAGCTATAAATCCAAAACCTAATATGATAGACTCAAACTTTAAACTATGTATTGTGTAGATTTACAGGTCCTACTTGCCTAGCAAAAAGGGTTTGAATAGCTCTTTCACTTTTTTTCGAAACGCACACAACTGTTCATGGGCTGAAAAGGCTTTTGGAGCAATAAAAACCTAAAAACTGCTATAACTCAAAAATGCAATAAGATAAGTTCAAACTTTAAAAGACATGTTCTGCAGATGTACAAGCCCCTCTTGCACAGAAAGTTTGGGTTAGATATCTCTTGTAGTTTCTTCAGAACACACAAATTATCTGAAAATGCTTTTGAAGCAATAGACACAAAAACAGCTATAAATCCAAAACCTAATATGATAGACTCAAACTTTAAACTATGTATTGTGTAGATTTACAGGTCCTACTTGCCCTGCAAAAAGGGTTTGAATAGCTCTTGCACTTTTTTCGAAACGCACACAACTGTTCATGGGCTGAAAAGGCTTTTGGAGCAATAAAAACGTAAAAACTGCTATAACTCAAAAATTCAATAAGATAAGTTCAAACTTTAAAAGACATGTTGTGCAGATGTACAAGCCCCTCTTGCACAGAAAGTTTGGGTTAGATATCTCTTGTAGTTTCTTCAGAACACACAAATTATCTAAAAATGCTTTTGAAGCAATAGACACAAAAACAGCTATAAATCCAAAACCTAATATGATAGACTCAAACTTTAAATTATGTATTGTGTAGATTTACAGGTCCTACTTGCCTAGCAAAAAGGGTTTGAATAGCTCTTTCACTTTTTTTCGAAACGCACACAACTGTTCATGGGCTGAAAAGGCTTTTGGAGCAATAAAAACTTAAAACTGCCATAACTCAAAAATGCAATAAGATAAGTTCAAACTTTAAAAGACATGTTGTGCAGATGTACAAGCCCCTCTTGCACAGAAAGTTTGGGTTAGATATCTCTTGTAGTTTCTTCAGAACACACAAATGATCTAAAAATGCTTTTGAAGCAATAGACACAAAAACAGCTATAAATCCAAAACCTAATATGATAGACTCAAACTTTAAACTATATATTGTGTAGATTTACAGGTCCTACTTGCCCAGCAAAAAGGGTTCGAATAGCTTTTGCACTTTTTTCGAAAACTCACAAACAACTGTTCATGGGCTGAAAAGGCTTTTGGAGCAATAAAAACTTAAAAAACTGCTATAACTCAAAAATGCAATAAGATAAGTTCAAACTTTAAAAAATATGTTGTGCAGATGTACAAGCCCCTCTTGCACAGAAAGTTTGGGTTAGATATCTCTTGTAGTTTCTTCAGAACACACAAATTATCTGAAAATGTTTTTGAAGCAATAGACACAAAAACAGCTATAAATCCAAAACCTAATATGATAGACTCAAACTTTAAACTATGTATTGTGTAGATTTACAGGTCCTACTTGCCTAGCAAAAAGGGTTTGAATAGCTCTTTCACTTTTTTTCGAAACGCACACAACTGTTCATGGGCTGAAAAGGCTTTTGGAGCAATAAAAACTTAAAACTGCCATAACTCAAAAATGCAATAAGATAAGTTCAAACTTTAAAAGACATGTTGTGCAGATGTACAAGCCCCTCTTGCACAGAAAGTTTGGGTTAGATATCTCTTGTAGTTTCTTCAGAACACACAAATTATCTGAAAATGCTTTTGAAGCAATAGACACAAAAACAGCTATAAATCCAAAACCTAATATGATAGACTCAAACTTTAAACTATGTATTGTGTAGATTTACAGGTCCTACTTGCCCAGCAAAAAGGGTTTGAATAGCTCTTGCACTTTTTTCGAAACGCACACAACTGTTCATGGGCTGAAAAGGCTTTTGGAGTAATAAAAACGTAAAAACTGCTATAACTCAAAAATTCAATAAGATAAGTTCAAACTTTAAAAGACATGTTGTGCAGATGTACAAGCCCCTCTTGCACAGAAAGTTTGGGTTAGATATCTCTTGTAGTTTCTTCAGAACACACAAATTATCTGAAAATGCTTTTGAAGCAATAGACACAAAAACAGCTATAAATCCAAAACCTAATATGATAGACTCAAACTTTAAACTATATATTGTGTAGATTTACAGGTCCTACTTGCCCAGCAAAAAGGGTTTGAATAGCTCTTGCACTTTTTTCGAAACTCACAAACAACTGTTCATGGGCTGAAAAGGCTTTTGGAGCAATAAAAACGTTAAAACGGTTATAACTCAAAAATGCAATAAGATAAGTTCAAACTTTAAAATACATGTTGTGCAGATGTACAAGCCCCTCTTGCACAGAAAGTTTGGGTTATATATCTCTTGTAGTTTCTTCAGAACACACAAATTATCTGAAAATGCTTTTGAAGCAAAAGACACAAAAACAGCTATAAATCAAAAACCTAATATGATAGACTCAAACTTTAAACTATATATTGTGTAGATTTACAGGTCCTACTTGCCCAGCAAAAAGGGTTTGAATAGCTCTTGCTCTTTTTTCGAAACGCACACAACTGTTCATGGGCTGAAAAGGCTTTTGGAGCAATAAAAACGTAAAAACTGCTATAACTCAAAAATTCAATAAGATAAGTTCAAACTTTAAAAGACATGTTGTGCAGATGTACAAGCCCCTCTTGCACAGAAAGTTTGGGTTAGATATCTCTTGTAGTTTCTTCAGAACACACAAAATATCTGAAAATGTTTTTGAAGCAATAGACACAAAAACAGCTATAAATCCAAAACCTAATATGATAGACTCAAACTTTAAACTATGTATTGTGTAGATTTACAGGTCCTACTTGCCTAGCAAAAAGGGTTTGAATAGCTCTTTCACTTTTTTTCGAAACGCACACAACTGTTCATGGGCTGAAAAGGCTTTTGGAGCAATAAAAACTTAAAAACTGCTATAACTCAAAAATGCAATAAGATAAGTTCAAACTTTAAAAGACATGTTCTGCAGATGTACAAGCCCCTCTTGCACAGAAAGTTTGGGTTAGATATCTCTTTTAGTTTCTTCAGAACACACAAATTATCTGAAAATGCTTTTGAAGCAATAGACACAAAAACAGCTATAAATCCAAAACCTAATATGATAGACTCAAACTTTAAACTATGTATTGTGTAGATTTACAGGTCCTACTTGCCCTGCAAAAAGGGTTTGAATAGCTCTTGCACTTTTTTCGAAACGCACACAACTGTTCATGGGCTGAAAAGGCTTTTGGAGCAATAAAAACGTAAAAACTGCTATAACTCAAAAATTCAATAAGATAAGTTCAAACTTTAAAAGACATGTTGTGCAGATGTACAAGCCCCTCTTGCACAGAAAGTTTGGGTTAGATATCTCTTGTAGTTTCTTCAGAACACACAAATGATCTAAAAATGCTTTTGAAGCAATAGACACAAAAACAGCTATAAATCCAAAACCTAATATGATAGACTCCAACTTTGAACTATATATTGTGTAGATTTACAGGTCCTACTTGCCCAGCAAAAAGGGTTCGAATAGCTTTTGCACTTTTTTCGAAAACTCACAAACAACTGTTCATGGGCTGAAAAGGCTTTTGGAGCAATAAAAACTTAAAAACTGCTATAACTCAAAAATGCAATAAGATAAGTTCAAACTTTAAAAAATATGTTGTGCAGATGTACAAGCCCCTCTTGCACAGAAAGTTTGGGTTAGATATCTCTTGTAGTTTCTTCAGAACACACAAATTATCTGAAAATGCTTTTGAAGCAATAGACACAAAAACAGCTATAAATCAAAAACCTAATATGATAGACTCAAACTTTGAACTATGTATTGTGTAGATTTACAGGTCCTACTTGCCCAGCAAAAAGGGTTTGAATAGCTCTTGCACTTTTTTTCGAAACGCACACAACTGTTCATGGGCTGAAAAGGCTTTTGGAGCAATAAAAACTTAAAAACTGCTATAACTCAAAAATGCAATAAGATAAGTTCAAACTTTAAAAGACATGTTGTGCAGATGTACAAGCCCCTCTTGCACAGAAAGTTTGGGTTTAGATATCTCTTGTAGTTTCTTCAGAACACACAAATGATCTAAAAATGCTTTTGAAGCAATAGACACAAAAACAGCTATAAATCCAAAACCTAATATGATAGACTCCAACTTTGAACTATATATTGTGTAGATTTACAGGTCCTACTTGCCCAGCAAAAAGGGTTCGAATAGCTTTTGCACTTTTTTCGAAAACTCACAAACAACTGTTCATGGGCTGAAAAGGCTTTTGGAGCAATAAAAACTTAAAAACTGCTATAACTCAAAAATACAATAAGATAAGTTCAAACTTTAAAAAATATGTTGTGCAGATGTACAAGCCCCTCTTGCACAGAAAGTTTGGGTTAGATATCTCTTGTAGTTTCTTCAGAACACACAAATTATCTGAAAATGTTTTTGAAGCAATAGACACAAAAACAGCTATAAATCCAAAACCTAATATGATAGACTCAAACTTTAAACTATGTATTGTGTAGATTTACAGGTCCTACTTGCCCTGCAAAAAGGGTTTGAATAGCTCTTGCACTTTTTTCGAAACGCACACAACTGTTCATGGGCTGAAAAGGCTTTTGGAGCAATAAAAACGTAAAAACTGCTATAACTCAAAAATTCAATAAGATAAGTTCAAACTTTAAAAGACATGTTGTGCAGATGTACAAGCCCCTCTTGCACAGAAAGTTTGGGTTAGATATCTCTTGTAGTTTCTTCAGAACACACAAATTATCTAAAAATGCTTTTGAAGCAATAGACACAAAAACAGCTATAAATCCAAAACCTAATATGATAGACTCCAACTTTGAACTATATATTGTGTAGATTTACAGGTCCTACTTGCCCAGCAAAAAGGGTTCGAATAGCTTTTGCACTTTTTTCGAAAACTCACAAACAACTGTTCATGGGCTGAAAAGGCTTTTGGAGCAATAAAAACTTAAAAACTGCTATAACTCAAAAATGCAATAAGATAAGTTCAAACTTTAAAAAATATGTTGTGCAGATGTACAAGCCCCTCTTGCACAGAAAGTTTGGGTTAGATATCTCTTGTAGTTTCTTCAGAACACACAAATTATCTGAAAATGCTTTTGAAGCAATAGACACAAAAACAGCTATAAATCAAAAACCTAATATGATAGACTCAAACTTTGAACTATGTATTGTGTAGATTTACAGGCCCTACTTGCCCAGCAAAAAGGGTTTGAATAGCTCTTGCACTTTTTTTCGAAACGCACACAACTGTTCATGGGCTGAAAAGGCTTTTGGAGCAATAAAAACTTAAAAACTGCTATAACTCAAAAATGCAATAAGATAAGTTCAAACTTTAAAAGACATGTTGTGCAGATGTACAAGCCCCTCTTGCACAGAAAGTTTGGGTTAGATATCTCTTGTAGTTTCTTCAGAACACACAAATGATCTAAAAATGCTTTTGAAGCAATAGACACAAAAACAGCTATAAATCCAAAACCTAATATGATAGACTCCAACTTTGAACTATATATTGTGTAGATTTACAGGTCCTACTTGCCCAGCAAAAAGGGTTCGAATAGCTTTTGCACTTTTTTCGAAAACTCACAAACAACTGTTCATGGGCTGAAAAGGCTTTTGGAGCAATAAAAACTTAAAAACTGCTATAACTCAAAAATGCAATAAGATAAGTTCAAACTTTAAAAAATATGTTGTGCAGATGTACAAGCCCCTCTTGCACAGAAAGTTTGGGTTAGATATCTCTTGTAGTTTCTTCAGAACACACAAATTATCTGAAAATGCTTTTGAAGCAATAGACACAAAAACAGCTATAAATCCAAAACCTAATATGATAGACTCAAACTTTAAACTATATATTGTGTAGAATTACAGGTCCTACTTGCCCAGCAAAAAGGGTTTGAATAGCTCTTGCACTTTTTTCGAAACTCACAAACAACTGTTCATGGGCTGAAAAGGCTTTTGGAGCAATAAAAACGTTAAAACTGCTATAACTCAAAAATGCAATAAGATAAGTTCAAGCTTTAAAAGACATGTTGTGCAGATGTACAAGCCCCTCTTGCACAGAAAGTTTGGGTTAGATATCTCTTGTAGTTTCTTCAGAACACACAAATGATCTAAAAATGCTTTTGAAGCAATAGACACAAAAACAGCTATAAATCCAAAACCTAATATGATAGACTCCAACTTTAAACTATATATTGTGTAGATTTACAGGTCCTACTTGCCCAGCAAAAAGGGTTCGAATAGCTTTTGCACTTTTTTCGAAAACTCACAAACAACTGTTCATGGGCTGAAAAGGCTTTTGGAGCAATAAAAACCTAAAAACTGCTATAACTCAAAAATGCAATAAGATAAGTTCAAACTTTAAAAAATATGTTGTGCAGATGTACAAGCCCCTCTTGCACAGAAAGTTTGGGTTAGATATCTCTTGTAGTTTCTTCAGAACACACAAATTATCTGAAAATGCTTTTGAAGCAATAGACACAAAAACAGCTATAAATCAAAAACCTAATATGATAGACTCAAACTTTAAACTATGTATTGTGTAGATTTACAGGTCCTACTTGCCCAGCAAAAAGGGTTTGAATAGCTCTTGCACTTTTTTTCGAAACGCACACAACTGTTCATGGGCTGAAAAGGCTTTTGGAGCAATAAAAACTTAAAAACTGCTATAACTCAAAAATGCAATAAGATAAGTTCAAACTTTAAAAAATATGTTGTGCAGATGTACAAGCCCCTCTTGCACAGAAAGTTTGGGATAGATATCTCTTGTAGTTTCTTCAGAACACACAAATGATCTAAAAATGCTTTTGAAGCAATAGACACAAAAACAGCTATAAATCCAAAACCTAATATGATAGACTCCAACTTTGAACTATATATTGTGTAGATTTACAGGTCCTACTTGCCCAGCAAAAAGGGTTCGAATAGCTTTTGCACTTTTTTCGAAAACTCACAAACAACTGTTCATGGGCTGAAAAGGCTTTTGGAGCAATAAAAACTTAAAAAACTGCTATAACTCAAAAATGCAATAAGATAAGTTCAAACTTTAAAAAATATGTTGTGCAGATGTACAAGCCCCTCTTGCACAGAAAGTTTGGGTTAGATATCTCTTGTAGTTTCTTCAGAACACACAAATTATCTGAAAATGCTTTTGAAGCAATAGACACAAAAACAGCTATAAATCCAAAACCTAATATGATAGACTCAAACTTTAAACTATATATTGTGTAGATTTACAGGTCCTACTTGCCCAGCAAAAAGGGTTTGAATAGCTCTTGCACTTTTTTCGAAACTCACAAACAACTGTTCATGGGCTGAAAAGGCTTTTGGAGCAATAAAAACGTTAAAACTGCTATAACTCAAAAATGCAATAAGATAAGTTCAAGCTTTAAAAGACATGTTGTGCAGATGTACAAGCCCCTCTTGCACAGAAAGTTTGGGTTAGATATCTCTTGTAGTTTCTTCAGAACACACAAATGATCTAAAAATGCTTTTGAAGCAATAGACACAAAAACAGCTATAAATCCAAAACCTAATATGATAGACTCCAACTTTAAACTATATATTGTGTAGATTTACAGGTCCTACTTGCCCAGCAAAAAGGGTTCGAATAGCTTTTGCACTTTTTTCGAAAACTCACAAACAACTGTTCATGGGCTGAAAAGGCTTTTGGAGCAATAAAAACTTAAAAACTGCTATAACTCAAAAATGCAATAAGATAAGTTCAAACTTTAAAAAATATGTTGTGCAGATGTACAAGCCCCTCTTGCACAGAAAGTTTGGGTTAGATATCTCTTGTAGTTTCTTCAGAACACACAAATTATCTGAAAATGCTTTTGAAGCAATAGACACAAAAACAGCTATAAATCCAAAACCTAATATGATAGACTCAAACTTTGAACTATGTATTGTGTAGATTTACAGGTCCTACTTGCCCAGCAAAAAGGGTTTGAATAGCTCTTGCACTTTTTTTCGAAACGCACACAACTGTTCATGGGCTGAAAAGGCTTTTGGAGCAATAAAAACTTAAAAACTGCTATAACTCAAAAATGCAATAAGATAAGTTCAAACTTTAAAAGACATGTTCTGCAGATGTACAAGCCCCTCTTGCACAGAAAGTTTGGGTTAGATATCTCTTGTAGTTTCTTCAGAACACACAAATTATCTGAAAATGTTTTTGAAACAATAGACACAAAAACAGCTATAAATCCAAAACCTAATATGATAGACTCAAACTTTAAACTATGTATTGTGTAGATTTACAGGTCCTACTTGCCCTGCAAAAAGGGTTTGAATAACTCTTGCACTTTTTTCGAAACGCACACAACTGTTCATGGGCTGAAAAGGCTTTTGGAGCAATAAAAACGTAAAAACTGCTATAACTCAAAAATTCAATAAGATAAGTTCAAACTTTAAAAGACATGTTGTGCAGATGTACAAGCCCCTCTTGCACAGAAAGTTTGGGTTAGATATCTCTTGTAGTTTCTTCAGAACACACAAATTATCTAAAAATGCTTTTGAAGCAATAGACACAAAAACAGCTATAAATCCAAAACCTAATATGATAGACTCCAACTTTGAACTATATATTGTGTAGATTTACAGGTCCTACTTGCCCAGCAAAAAGGGTTCGAATAGCTTTTGCACTTTTTTCGAAAACTCACAAACAACTGTTCATGGGCTGAAAAGGCTTTTGGAGCAATAAAAACTTAAAAACTGCTATAACTCAAAAATGCAATAAGATAAGTTCAAACTTTAAAAAATATGTTGTGCAGATGTACAAGCCCCTCTTGCACAGAAAGTTTGGGTTAGATATCTCTTGTAGTTTCTTCAGAACACACAAATTATCTGAAAATGCTTTTGAAGCAATAGACACAAAAACAGCTATAAATCCAAAACCTAATATGATAGACTCAAACTTTAAACTATATATTGTGTAGATTTACAGGTCCTACTTGCCCAGCAAAAAGGGTTTGAATAGCTCTTGCACTTTTTTCGAAACTCACAAACAACTGTTCATGGGCTGAAAAGGCTTTTGGAGCAATAAAAACGTTAAAACTGCTATAACTCAAAAATGCAATAAGATAAGTTCAAGCTTTAAAAGACATGTTGTGCAGATGTACAAGCCCCTCTTGCACAGAAAGTTTGGGTTAGATATCTCTTGTAGTTTCTTCAGAACACACAAATGATCTAAAAATGCTTTTGAAGCAATAGACACAAAAACAGCTATAAATCCAAAACCTAATATGATAGACTCCAACTTTAAACTATATATTGTGTAGATTTACAGGTCCTACTTGCCCAGCAAAAAGGGTTCGAATAGCTTTTGCACTTTTTTCGAAAACTCACAAACAACTGTTCATGGGCTGAAAAGGCTTTTGGAGCAATAAAAACCTAAAAACTGCTATAACTCAAAAATGCAATAAGATAAGTTCAAACTTTAAAAAATATGTTGTGCAGATGTACAAGCCCCTCTTGCACAGAAAGTTTGGGTTAGATATCTCTTGTAGTTTCTTCAGAACACACAAATTATCTGAAAATGTTTTTGAAGCAATAGACACAAAAACAGCTATAAATCCAAAACCTAATATGATAGACTCAAACTTTAAACTATATATTGTGTAGATTTACAGGTCCTACTTGCCCAGCAAAAAGGGTTTGAATAGCTCTTGCACTTTTTTCGAAACTCACAAACAACTGTTCATGGGCTGAAAAGGCTTTTGGAGCAATAAAAACTTAAAACTGCCATAACTCAAAAATGCAATAAGATAAGTTCAAACTTTAAAATACATGTTGTGCAGATGTACAAGCCCCTCTTGCACAGAAAGTTTGGGTTATATATCTCTTGTAGTTTCTTCAGAACACACAAATTATCTGAAAATGCTTTTGAAGCAAAAGACACAAAAACAGCTATAAATCCAAAACCTAATATGATAGACTCAAACTTTAAACTATATATTGTGTAGATTTACAGGTCCTACTTGCCCAGCAAAAAGGGTTCGAATAGCTTTTGCACTTTTTTCGAAAACTCACAAACAACTGTTCATAGGCTGAAAAGGCTTTTGGAGCAATAAAAACTTAAAACTGCCATAACTCAAAAATGCAATAAGATAAGTTCAAACTTTAAAAGACATGTTGTGCAGATGTACAAGCCCCTCTTGCACAGAAAGTTTGGGTTAGATATCTCTTGTAGTTTCTTCAGAACACACAAATTATCTGAAAATGCTTTTGAAGCAATAGACACAAAAACAGCTATAAATCCAAAACCTAATATGATAGACTCAAACTTTAAACTATATATTGTGTAGATTTACAGGTCCTACTTGCCCAGCAAAAAGGGTTTGAATAGCTCTTGCACTTTTTTCGAAACTCACAAACAACTGTTCATGGGCTGAAAAGGCTTTTGGAGCAATAAAAACGTTAAAACTGCTATAACTCAAAAATGCAATAAGATAAGTTCAAACTTTAAAAGACATGTTGTGCAGATGTACAAGCCCCTCTTGCACAGAAAGTTTGGGTTAGATATCTCTTGTAGTTTCTTCAGAACACACAAATGATCTAAAAATGCTTTTGAAGCAATATACACAAAAACAGCTATAAATCCAAAACCTAATATGATAGACTCCAACTTTGAACTATATATTGTGTAGATTTACAGGTCCTACTTGCCCAGCAAAAAGGGTTCGAATAGCTTTTGCACTTTTTTCGAAAACTCACAAACAACTGTTCATGGGCTGAAAAGGCTTTTGGAGCAATAAAAACTTAAAAACTGCTATAACTCAAAAATGCAATAAGATAAGTTCAAACTTTAAAAAATATGTTGTGCAGATGTACAAGCCCCTCTTGCACAGAAAGTTTGGGTTAGATATCTCTTGTAGTTTCTTCAGAACACACAAATTATCTGAAAATGCTTTTGAAGCAATAGACACAAAAACAGCTATAAATCCAAAACCTAATATGATAGACTCAAACTTTGAACTATGTATTGTGTAGATTTACAGGTCCTACTTGCCCAGCAAAAAGGGTTTGAATAGCTCTTGCACTTTTTTTCGAAACGCACACAACTGTTCATGGGCTGAAAATGCTTTTGGAGCAATAAAAACTTAAAAACTGCTATAACTCAAAAATGCAATAAGATAAGTTCAAACTTTAAAAGACATGTTCTGCAGATGTACAAGCCCCTCTTGCACAGAAAGTTTGGGTTAGATATCTCTTGTAGTTTCTTCAGAACACACAAATTATCTGAAAATGTTTTTGAAGCAATAGACACAAAAACAGCTATAAATCCAAAACCTAATATGATAGACTCAAACTTTAAACTATATATTGTGTAGATTTACAGGTCCTACTTGCCCTGCAAAAAGGGTTTGAATAACTCTTGCACTTTTTTCGAAACGCACACAACTGTTCATGGGCTGAAAAGGCTTTTGGAGCAATAAAAACGTAAAAACTGCTATAACTCAAAAATTCAATAAGATAAGTTCAAACTTTAAAAGACATGTTGTGCAGATGTACAAGCCCCTCTTGCACAGAAAGTTTGGGTTAGATATCTCTTGTAGTTTCTTCAGAACACACAAATTATCTAAAAATGCTTTTGAAGCAATAGACACAAAAACAGCTATAAATCCAAAACCTAATATGATAGACTCCAACTTTGAACTATATATTGTGTAGATTTACAGGTCCTACTTGCCCAGCAAAAAGGGTTCGAATAGCTTTTGCACTTTTTTCGAAAACTCACAAACAACTGTTCATGGGCTGAAAAGGCTTTTGGAGCAATAAAAACTTAAAAACTGCTATAACTCAAAAATGCAATAAGATAAGTTCAAACTTTAAAAGACATGTTGTGCAGATGTACAAGCCCCTCTTGCACAGAAAGTTTGGGTTAGATATCTCTTGTAGTTTCTTCAGAACACACAAATGATCTAAAAATGCTTTTGAAGCAATAGACACAAAAACAGCTATAAATCCAAAACCTAATATGATAGACTCCAACTTTGAACTATATATTGTGTAGATTTACAGGTCCTACTTGCCCAGCAAAAAGGGTTCGAATAGCTTTTGCACTTTTTTCGAAAACTCACAAACAACTGTTCATGGGCTGAAAAGGCTTTTGGAGCAATAAAAACTTAAAAACTGCTATAACTCAAAAATGCAATAAGATAAGTTCAAACTTTAAAAAATATGTTGTGCAGATGTACAAGCCCCTCTTGCACAGAAAGTTTGGGTTAGATATCTCTTGTAGTTTCTTCAGAACACACAAATTATCTGAAAATGCTTTTGAAGCAATAGACACAAAAACAGCTATAAATCAAAAACCTAATATGATAGACTCAAACTTTGAACTATGTATTGTGTAGATTTACAGGCCCTACTTGCCCAGCAAAAAGGGTTTGAATAGCTCTTGCACTTTTTTTCGAAACGCACACAACTGTTCATGGGCTGAAAAGGCTTTTGGAGCAATAAAAACTTAAAAACTGCTATAACTCAAAAATGCAATAAGATAAGTTCAAACTTTAAAAGACATGTTGTGCAGATGTACAAGCCCCTCTTGCAGAGAAAGTTTGGGTTAGATATCTCTTGTAGTTTCTTCAGAACACACAAATGATCTAAAAATGCTTTTGAAGCAATAGACACAAAAACAGCTATAAATCCAAAACCTAATATGATAGACTCAAACTTTAAACTATATATTGTGTAGATTTACAGGTCCTACTTGCCCAGCAAAAAGGGTTTGAATAGCTCTTGCACTTTTTTCGAAACTCACAAACAACTGTTCATGGGCTGAAAAGGCTTTTGGAGCAATAAAAACGTTAAAACTGCTATAACTCAAAAATGCAATAAGATAAGTTTAAACTTTAAAAGACATGTTGTGCAGATGTACAAGCCCCTCTTGCACAGAAAGTTTGGGTTAGATATCTCTTGTAGTTTCTTCAGAACACACAAATGATCTAAAAATGCTTTTGAAGCAATAGACACAAAAACAGCTATAAATCCAAAACCTAATATGATAGACTCCAACTTTAAACTATATATTGTGTAGATTTACAGGTCCTACTTGCCCAGCAAAAAGGGTTTGAATAGCTCTTGCTCTTTTTTCGAAACGCACACAACTGTTCATGGGCTGAAAAGGCTTTTGGAGCAATAAAAACGTAAAAACTGCTATAACTCAAAAATTCAATAAGATAAGTTCAAACTTTAAAAGACATGTTGTGCAGATGTACAAGCCCCTCTTGCATAGAAAGTTTGGGTTAGATATCTCTTGTAGTTTCTTCAGAACACACAAAATATCTGAAAATGTTTTTGAAGCAATAGACACAAAAACAGCTATAAATCCAAAACCTAATATGATAGACTCAAACTTTAAACTATGTATTGTGTAGATTTACAGGTCCTACTTGCCCTGCAAAAAGGGTTTGAATAGCTCTTGCACTTTTTTCGAAACGCACACAACTGTTCATGGGCTGAAAAGGCTTTTGGAGCAATAAAAACGTAAAAACTGCTATAACTCAAAAATTCAATAAGATAAGTTCAAACTTTAAAAGACATGTTGTGCAGATGTACAAGCCCCTCTTGCACAGAAAGTTTGGGTTAGATATCTCTTGTAGTTTCTTCAGAACACACAAATTATCTGAAAATGCTTTTGAAGCAATAGACACAAAAACAGCTATAAATCCAAAACCTAATATGATAGACTCAAACTTTAAACTATATATTGTGTAGATTTACAGGTCCTACTTGCCCAGCAAAAAAGGTTTGAATAGCTCTTGCACTTTTTTCGAAACTCACAAACAACTGTTCATGGGCTGAAACGGCTTTTGGAGCAATAAAAACGTTAAAACTGTTATAACTCAAAAATGCAATAAGATAAGTTCAAACTTTAAAAGACATGTTGTGCAGATGTACAAGCCCCTCTTGCACAGAAAGTTTGGGGTAGATATCTCTTGTAGTTTCTTCAGAACACACAAATTATCTGAAAATGCTTTTGAAGCAATAGACACAAAAACAGCTATAAATCCAAAACCTAATATGATAGACTCAAACTTTAAATTATATATTGTGTAGATTTACAGGTCCTACTTGCCCAGCAAAAAGGGTTTGAATAGCTCTTGCACTTTTTTCGAAACTCACAAACAACTGTTCATGGGCTGAAAAGGCTTTTGGAGCAATAAAAACGTTAAAACTGCTATAACTCAAAAATGCAATAAGATAAGTTCAAACTTTAAAAGACATGTTGTGCAGATGTACAAGCCCCTCTTGCACAGAAAGTTTGGGTTAGATATCTCTTGTAGTTTCTTCAGAACACACAAATGATCTAAAAATGCTTTTGAAGCAATAGACACAAAAACAGCTATAAATCCAAAACCTAATATGATAGACTCCAACTTTGAACTATATATTGTGTAGATTTACAGGTCCTACTTGCCCAGCAAAAAGGGTTCGAATAGCTTTTGCACTTTTTTCGAAAACTCACAAACAACTGTTCATGGGCTGAAAAGGCTTTTGGAGCAATAAAAACTTAAAAACTGCTATAACTCAAAAATGCAATAAGATAAGTTCAAACTTTAAAAGACATGTTGTGCAGATGTACAAGCCCCTCTTGCACAGAAAGTTTGGGTTAGATATCTCTTGTAGTTTCTTCAGAACACACAAATTATCTGAAAATGTTTTTGAAGCAATAGACACAAAAACAGCTATAAATCCAAAACCTAATATGATAGACTCAAACTTTTAACTATTTATTGTTTAGATTTACAGGTCCTACTTGCCTAGCAAAAAGGGTTTGAATAGCTCTTTCACTTTTTTTCGAAACGCACACAACTGTTCATGGGCTGAAAAGGCTTTTGGAGCAATAAAAACTTAAAACTGCCATAACTCAAAAATGCAATAAGATAAGTTCAAACTTTAAAAGACATGTTCTGCAGATGTACAAGCCCCTCTTGCACAGAAAGTTTGGGTTAGATGTCTCTTGTAGTTTCTTCAGAACACACAAATTATCTGAAAATGCTTTTGAAGCAATAGACACAAAAACAGCTATAAATCCAAAACCTAATATGATAGACTCAAACTTTAAACTATATATTGTGTAGATTTACAGGTCCTACTTGCCCAGCAAAAAGGGTTCGAATAGCTTTTGCACTTTTTTCGAAAACTCACAAACAACTGTTCATGGGCTGAAAAGGCTTTTGGAGCAATAAAAACTTAAAAACTGCTATAACTCAAAAATGCAATAAGATAAGTTCAAACTTTAAAAAAATATGTTGTGCAGATGTACAAGCCCCTCTTGCACAGAAAGTTTGGGTTAGATATCTCTTGTAGTTTCTTCAGAACACACAAATTATCTGAAAATGCTTTTGAAGCAATAGACACAAAAACAGCTATAAATCAAAAACCTAATATGATAGACTCAAACTTTAAACTATGTATTGTGTAGATTTACAGGTCCTACTTGCCCAGCAAAAAGGGTTTGAATAGCTCTTGCTCTTTTTTCGAAACGCACACAACTGTTCATGGGCTGAAAAGGCTTTTGGAGCAATAAAAACGTAAAAACTGCTATAACTCAAAAATTCAATAAGATAAGTTCAAACTTTAAAAGACATGTTCTGCAGATGTACAAGCCCCTCTTGCACAGAAAGTTTGGGTTAGATATCTCTTGTAGTTTCTTCAGAACACACAAATTATCTAAAAATGCTTTTGAAGCAATAGACACAAAAACAGCTATAAATCCAAAACCTAATATGATAGACTCAAACTTTAAACTATGTATTGTGTAGATTTACAGGTCCTACTTGCCTAGCAAAAAGGGTTTGAATAGCTCTTTCACTTTTTTTCGAAACGCACACAACTGTTCATGGGCTGAAAAGGCTTTTGGAGCAATAAAAACTTAAAAACTGCTATAACTCAAAAATGCAATAAGATAAGTTCAAACTTTAAAAGACATGTTCTGCAGATGTACAAGCCCCTCTTGCACAGAAAGTTTGGGTTAGATATCTCTTGTAGTTTCTTCAGAACACACAAATTATCTGAAAATGCTTTTGAAGCAATAGACACAAAAACAGCTATAAATCCAAAACCTAATATGATAGACTCAAACTTTAAACTATGTATTGTGTAGATTTACAGGTCCTACTTGCCCTGCAAAAAGGGTTTGAATAGCTCTTGCACTTTTTTCGAAACGCACACAACTGTTCATGGGCTGAAAAGGCTTTTGGAGCAATAAAAACGTTAAAACTGTTATAACTCAAAAATGCAATAAGATAAGTTCAAACTTTAAAAGACATGTTGTGCAGATGTACAAGCCCCTCTTGCACAGAAAGTTTGGGTTAGATATCTCTTGTAGTTTCTTCAGAACACACAAATTATCTGAAAATGCTTTTGAAGCAATAGACACAAAAACAGCTATAAATCCAAAACCTAATATGATAGACTCAAACTTTAAACTATATATTGTGTAGATTTACAGGTCCTACTTGCCCAGCAAAAAGGGTTTGAATAGCTCTTGCACTTTTTCGAAACTCACAAACAACTGTTCATGGGCTGAAAAGGCTTTTGGAGCAATAAAAACGTTAAAACTGCCATAACTCAAAAATGCAATAAGATAAGTTCAAACTTTAAAAGACATGTTGTGCAGATGTACAAGCCCCTCTTGCACAGAAAGTTTGGGTTAGATATCTCTTGTAGTTTCTTCAGAACACACAAATTATCTGAAAATGCTTTTGAAGCAATAGACACAAAAACAGCTATAAATCCAAAACCTAATATGATAGACTCAAACTTTAAACTATGTATTGTGTAGATTTACAGGTCCTACTTGCCCAGCAAAAAGGGTTTGAATAGCTCTTGCACTTTTTTCGAAACGCACACAACTGTTCATGGGCTGAAAAGGCTTTTGGAGTAATAAAAACGTAAAAACTGCTATAACTCAAAAATTCAATAAGATAAGTTCAAACTTTAAAAGACATGTTGTGCAGATGTACAAGCCCCTCTTGCACAGAAAGTTTGGGTTAGATATCTCTTGTAGTTTCTTCAGAACACACAAATTATCTAAAAATGCTTTTGAAGCAATAGACACAAAAACAGCTATAAATCCAAAACCTAATATGATAGACTCCAACTTTGAACTATATATTGTGTAGATTTACAGGTCCTACTTGCCCAGCAAAAAGGGTTCGAATAGCTTTTGCACTTTTTTCGAAAACTCACAAACAACTGTTCATGGGCTGAAAAGGCTTTTGGAGCAATAAAAACTTAAAAACTGCTATAACTCAAAAATGCAATAAGATAAGTTCAAACTTTAAAAAATATGTTGTGCAGATGTACAAGCCCCTCTTGCACAGAAAGTTTGGGTTAGATATCTCTTGTAGTTTCTTCAGAACACACAAATTATCTGAAAATGCTTTTGAAGCAATAGACACAAAAACAGCTATAAATAGAAAACCTAATATGATAGACTCAAACTTTGAACTATGTATTGTGTAGATTTACAGGCCCTACTTGCCCAGCAAAAAGGGTTTGAATAGCTCTTGCACTTTTTTTCGAAACGCACACAACTGTTCATGGGCTGAAAAGGCTTTTGGAGCAATAAAAACTTAAAAACTGCTATAACTCAAAAATGCAATAAGATAAGTTCAAACTTTAAAAGACATGTTGTGCAGATGTACAAGCCCCTCTTGCACAGAAAGTTTGGGTTAGATATCTCTTGTAGTTTCTTCAGAACACACAAATGATCTAAAAATGCTTTTGAAGCAATAGACACAAAAACAGCTATAAATCCAAAACCTAATATGATAGACTCAAACTTTAAACTATGTATTGTGTAGATTTACAGGTCCTACTTGCCCTGCAAAAAGGGTTTGAATAGCTCTTGCACTTTTTTCGAAACGCACACAACTGTTCATGGGCTGAAAAGGCTTTTGGAGCAATAAAAACTTAAAACTGCCATAACTCAAAAATGCAATAAGATAAGTTCAAACTTTAAAAGACATGTTGTGCAGATGTACAAGCCCCTCTTGCACAGAAAGTTTGGGTTAGATATCTCTTGTAGTTTCTTCAGAACACACAAATGATCTAAAAATGCTTTTGAAGCAATAGACACAAAAACAGCTATAAATCCAAAACCTAATATGATAGACTCCAACTTTGAACTATATATTGTGTAGATTTACAGGTCCTACTTGCCCAGCAAAAAGGGTTCGAATAGCTTTTGCACTTTTTTCGAAAACTCACAAACAACTGTTCATGGGCTGAAAAGGCTTTTGGAGCAATAAAAACTTAAAAACTGCTATAACTCAAAAATGCAATAAGATAAGTTCAAACTTTAAAAAATATGTTGTGCAGATGTACAAGCCCCTCTTGCACAGAAAGTTTGGGTTAGATATCTCTTGTAGTTTCTTCAGAACACACAAATTATCTGAAAATGCTTTTGAAGCAATAGACACAAAAACAGCTATAAATCAAAAACCTAATATGATAGACTCAAACTTTGAACTATGTATTGTGTAGATTTACAGGCCCTACTTGCCCAGCAAAAAGGGTTTGAATAGCTCTTGCACTTTTTTTCGAAACGCACACAACTGTTCATGGGCTGAAAAGGCTTTTGGAGCAATAAAAACTTAAAAACTGCTATAACTCAAAAATGCAATAAGATAAGTTCAAACTTTAAAAGACATGTTGTGCAGATGTACAAGCCCCTCTTGCACAGAAAGTTTGGGTTAGATATCTCTTGTAGTTTCTTCAGAACACACAAATGATCTAAAAATGCTTTTGAAGCAATAGACACAAAAACAGCTATAAATCCAAAACCTAATATGATAGACTCAAACTTTAAACTATATATTGTGTAGATTTACAGGTCCTACTTGCCCAGCAAAAAGGGTTTGAATAGCTCTTGCACTTTTTTCGAAACTCACAAACAACTGTTCATGGGCTGAAAAGGCTTTTGGAGCAATAAAAACGTTAAAACTGCTATAACTCAAAAATGCAATAAGATAAGTTTAAACTTTAAAAGACATGTTGTGCAGATGTACAAGCCCCTCTTGCACAGAAAGTTTGGGTTAGATATCTCTTGTAGTTTCTTCAGAACACACAAATGATCTAAAAATGCTTTTGAAGCAATAGACACAAAAACAGCTATAAATCCAAAACCTAATATGATAGACTCCAACTTTAAACTATATATTGTGTAGATTTACAGGTCCTACTTGCCCAGCAAAAAGGGTTCGAATAGCTTTTGCACTTTTTTCGAAAACTCACAAACAACTGTTCATGGGCTGAAAAGGCTTTTGGAGCAATAAAAACCTAAAAACTGCTATAACTCAAAAATGCAATAAGATAAGTTCAAACTTTAAAAGACATGTTGTGCAGATGTACAAGCCCCTCTTGCACAGAAAGTTTGGGTTAGATATCTCTTGTAGTTTCTTCAGAACACACAAATTATCTGAAAATGCTTTTGAAGCAATAGACACAAAAACAGCTATAAATCCAAAACCTAATATGATAGACTCAAACTTTAAACTATGTATTGTGTAGATTTACAGGTCCTACTTGCCCAGCAAAAAGGGTTTGAATAGCTCTTGCACTTTTTTCGAAACGCACACAACTGTTCATGGGCTGAAAAGACTTTTGGAGTAATAAAAACGTAAAAACTGCTATAACTCAAAAATTCAATAAGATAAGTTCAAACTTTAAAAGACATGTTGTGCAGATGTACAAGCCCCTCTTGCACAGAAAGTTTGGGTTAGATATCTCTTGTAGTTTCTTCAGAACACACAAATTATCTGAAAATGCTTTTGAAGCAATAGACACAAAAACAGCTATAAATCCAAAACCTAATATGATAGACTCAAACTTTAAACTATATATTGTGTAGATTTACAGGTCCTACTTGCCCAGCAAAAAGGGTTTGAATAGCTCTTGCACTTTTTTCGAAACTCACAAACAACTGTTCATGGGCTGAAAAGGCTTTTGGAGCAATAAAAACGTTAAAACGGTTATAACTCAAAAATGCAATAAGATAAGTTCAAACTTTAAAATACATGTTGTGCAGATGTACAAGCCCCTCTTGCACAGAAAGTTTGGGTTATATATCTCTTGTAGTTTCTTCAGAACACACAAATTATCTGAAAATGCTTTTGAAGCAATAGACACAAAAACAGCTATAAATCCAAAACCTAATATGATAGACTCAAACTTTAAACTATGTATTGTGTAGATTTACAGGTCCTACTTGCCTAGCAAAAAGGGTTTGAATAGCTCTTTCACTTTTTTTCGAAACGCACACAACTGTTCATGGGCTGAAAAGGCTTTTGGAGCAATAAAAACTTAAAACTGCCATAACTCAAAAATTCAATAAGATAAGTTCAAACTTTAAAAGACATGTTGTGCAGATGTACAAGCCCCTCTTGCACAGAAAGTTTGGGTTAGATATCTCTTGTAGTTTCTTCAGAACACACAAATTATCTGAAAATGCTTTTGAAGCAATAGACACAAAAACAGCTATAAATCCAAAACCTAATATGATAGACTCAAACTTTAAACTATGTATTGTGTAGATTTACAGGTCCTACTTGCCCAGCAAAAAGGGTTTGAATAGCTCTTGCACTTTTTTCGAAACGCACACAACTGTTCATGGGCTGAAAAGGCTTTTGGAGTAATAAAAACGTAAAAACTGCTATAACTCAAAAATTCAATAAGATAAGTTCAAACTTTAAAAGACATGTTGTGCAGATGTACAAGCCCCTCTTGCACAGAAAGTTTGGGTTAGATATCTCTTGTAGTTTCTTCAGAACACACAAATTATCTAAAAATGCTTTTGAAGCAATAGACACAAAAACAGCTATAAATCCAAAACCTAATATGATAGACTCCAACTTTGAACTATATATTGTGTAGATTTACAGGTCCTACTTGCCCAGCAAAAAGGGTTCGAATAGCTTTTGCACTTTTTTCGAAAACTCACAAACAACTGTTCATGGGCTGAAAAGGCTTTTGGAGCAATAAAAACTTAAAAACTGCTATAACTCAAAAATGCAATAAGATAAGTTCAAACTTTAAAAAATATGTTGTGCAGATGTACAAGCCCCTCTTGCACAGAAAGTTTGGGTTAGATATCTCTTGTAGTTTCTTCAGAACACACAAATTATCTGAAAATGCTTTTGAAGCAATAGACACAAAAACAGCTATAAATCAAAAACCTAATATGATAGACTCAAACTTTGAACTATGTATTGTGTAGATTTACAGGCCCTACTTGCCCAGCAAAAAGGGTTTGAATAGCTCTTGCACTTTTTTTCGAAACGCACACAACTGTTCATGGGCTGAAAAGGCTTTTGGAGCAATAAAAACTTAAAAACTGCTATAACTCAAAAATGCAATAAGATAAGTTCAAACTTTAAAAGACATGTTGTGCAGATGTACAAGCCCCTCTTGCACAGAAAGTTTGGGTTAGATATCTCTTGTAGTTTCTTCAGAACACACAAATGATCTAAAAATGCTTTTGAAGCAATAGACACAAAAACAGCTATAAATCCAAAACCTAATATGATAGACTCAAACTTTAAACTATGTATTGTGTAGATTTACAGGTCCTACTTGCCCTGCAAAAAGGGTTTGAATAGCTCTTGCACTTTTTTCGAAACGCACACAACTGTTCATGGGCTGAAAAGGCTTTTGGAGCAATAAAAACTTAAAACTGCCATAACTCAAAAATGCAATAAGATAAGTTCAAACTTTAAAAGACATGTTGTGCAGATGTACAAGCCCCTCTTGCACAGAAAGTTTGGGTTAGATATCTCTTGTAGTTTCTTCAGAACACACAAATGATCTAAAAATGCTTTTGAAGCAATAGACACAAAAACAGCTATAAATCAAAAACCTAATATGATAGACTCAAACTTTAAACTATATATTGTGTAGATTTACAGGTCCTACTTGCCCAGCAAAAAGGGTTCGAATAGCTTTTGCACTTTTTTCGAAAACTCACAAACAACTGTTCATGGGCTGAAAAGGCTTTTGGAGCAATAAAAACTTAAAAAACTGCTATAACTCAAAAATGCAATAAGATAAGTTCAAACTTTAAAAAATATGTTGTGCAGATGTACAAGCCCCTCTTGCACAGAAAGTTTGGGTTAGATATCTCTTGTAGTTTCTTCAGAACACACAAATTATCTGAAAATGTTTTTGAAGCAATAGACACAAAAACAGCTATAAATCCAAAACCTAATATGATAGACTCAAACTTTAAACTATGTATTGTGTAGATTTACAGGTCCTACTTGCCTAGCAAAAAGGGTTTGAATAGCTCTTTCACTTTTTTTCGAAACGCACACAACTGTTCATGGGCTGAAAAGGCTTTTGGAGCAATAAAAACTTAAAACTGCCATAACTCAAAAATGCAATAAGATAAGTTCAAACTTTAAAAGACATGTTGTGCAGATGTACAAGCCCCTCTTGCACAGAAAGTTTGGGTTAGATATCTCTTGTAGTTTCTTCAGAACACACAAATTATCTGAAAATGCTTTTGAAGCAATAGACACAAAAACAGCTATAAATCCAAAACCTAATATGATAGACTCAAACTTTAAACTATATATTGTGTAGATTTACAGGTCCTACTTGCCCAGCAAAAAGGGTTCGAATAGCTTTTGCACTTTTTTCGAAAACTCACAAACAACTGTTCATGGGCTGAAAAGGCTTTTGGAGCAATAAAAACTTAAAACTGCCATAACTCAAAAATGCAATAAGATAAGTTCAAACTTTAAAAGACATGTTGTGCAGATGTACAAGCCCCTCTTGCACAGAAAGTTTGGGTTAGATATCTCTTGTAGTTTCTTCAGAACACACAAATTATCTGAAAATGCTTTTGAAGCAATAGACACAAAAACAGCTATAAATCCAAAACCTAATATGATAGACTCAAACTTTAAACTATATATTGTGTAGATTTACAGGTCCTACTTGCCCAGCAAAAAGGGTTTGAATAGCTCTTGCACTTTTTTCGAAACTCACAAACAACTGTTCATGGGCTGAAAAGGCTTTTGGAGCAATAAAAACGTTAAAACTGCTATAACTCAAAAATGCAATAAGATAAGTTCAAACTTTAAAAGACATGTTGTGCAGATGTACAAGCCCCTCTTGCACAGAAAGTTTGGGTTAGATATCTCTTGTAGTTTCTTCAGAACACACAAATGATCTAAAAATGCTTTTGAAGCAATAGACACAAAAACAGCTATAAATCCAAAACCTAATATGATAGACTCCAACTTTGAACTATATATTGTGTAGATTTACAGGTCCTACTTGCCCAGCAAAAAGGGTTCGAATAGCTTTTGCACTTTTTTCGAAAACTCACAAACAACATGGGCTGAAAAGGCTTTTGGAGCAATAAAAACTTAAAAACTGCTATAACTCAAAAAAACAATGAGATAAGTTCAAACTTTAATAAATATGTTGTGCAGATGTACAAGCCCCTCTTGCACAGAAAGTTTGGGTAAGATATCTCTTGTAGTTTCTTCAGAACACACAAATTATCTGAAAATGCTTTTGAAGCAATAGACACAAAAACAGCTATAAATCCAAAACCTAATATGATAGACTCAAACTTTGAACTATGTATTGTGTAGATTTACAGGTCCTACTTGCCCAGCAAAAAGGGTTTGAATAGCTCTTGCACTTTTTTTCGAAACGCACACAACTGTTCATGGGCTGAAAAGGCTTTTGGAGCAATAAAAACTTAAAAACTGCTATAACTCAAAAATGCAATAAGATAAGTTCAAACTTTAAAAGACATGTTGTGCAGATGTACAAGCCCCTCTTGCACAGAAAGTTTGGGTTAGATATCTCTTGTAGTTTCTTCAGAACACACAAATTATCTAAAAATGCTTTTGAAGCAATAGACACAAAAACAGCTATAAATCCAAAACCTAATATGATAGACTCCAACTTTGAACTATATATTGTGTAGATTTACAGGTCCTACTTGCCCAGCAAAAAGGGTTCGAATAGCTTTTGCACTTTTTTTCGAAAACTCACAAACAACTGTTCATGGGCTGAAAAGGCTTTTGGAGCAATAAAAACTTAAAAACTGCTATAACTCAAAAATGCAATAAGATAAGTTCAAACTTTAAAAAATATGTTGTGCAGATGTACAAGCCCCTCTTGCACAGAAAGTTTGGGTTAGATATCTCTTGTAGTTTCTTCAGAACACACAAATTATCTGAAAATGCTTTTGAAGCAATAGACACAAAAACAGCTATAAATCCAAAACCTAATATGATAGACTAAAACTTTGAACTATGTATTGTGTAGATTTACAGGTCCTACTTGCCCAGCATAAAGGGTTTGAATAGCTCTTGCACTTTTTTTCGAAACGCACACAACTGTTCATGGGCTGAAAAGGCTTTTGGAGCAATAAAAACTTAAAAACTGCTATAACTCAAAAATGCAATAAGATAAGTTCAAACTTTAAAAGACATGTTGTGCAGATGTACAAGCCCCTCTTGCACAGAAAGTTTGGGTTAGATATCTCTTGTAGTTTCTTCAGAACACACAAATGATCTAAAAATGCTTTTGAAGCAATAGACACAAAAACAGCTATAAATCCAAAACCTAATATGATAGACTCCAACTTTGAACTATATATTGTGTAGATTTACAGGTCCTACTTGCCCAGCAAAAAGGGTTTGAATAGCTCTTGCACTTTTTTCGAAACTCACAAACAACTGTTCATGGGCTGAAAAGGCTTTTGGAGCAATAAAAACGTTAAAACTGCTATAACTCAAAAATGCAATAAGATAAGTTCAAACTTTAAAAGACATGTTGTGCAGATGTACAAGCCCCTCTTGCACAGAAAGTTTGGGTTAGATATCTCTTGTAGTTTCTTCAGAACACACAAATGATCTAAAAATGCTTTTGAAGCAATAGACACAAAAACAGCTATAAATCCAAAACCTAATATGATAGACTCCAACTTTGAACTATATATTGTGTAGATTTACAGGTCCTACTTGCCCAGCAAAAAGGGTTCGAATAGCTTTTGCACTTTTTTCGAAAACTCACAAACAACTGTTCATGGGCTGAAAAGGCTTTTGGAGCAATAAAAACTTAAAAACTGCTATAACTCAAAAATGCAATAAGATAAGTTCAAACTTTAAGAAATATGTTGTGCAGATGTACAAGCCCCTCTTGCACAGAAAGTTTGGGTTAGATATCTCTTGTAGTTTCTTCAGAACACACAAATTATCTGAAAATGCTTTTGAAGCAATAGACACAAAAACAGCTATAAATCAAAAACCTAATATGATAGACTCAAACTTTAAACTATGTATTGTGTAGATTTACAGGTCCTACTTGCCCAGCAAAAAGGGTTTGAATAGCTCTTGCTCTTTTTTCGAAACGCACACAACTGTTCATGGGCTGAAAAGGCTTTTGGAGCAATAAAAACGTAAAAACTGCTATAACTCAAAAATTCAATAAGATAAGTTCAAACTTTAAAAGACATGTTGTGCAGATGTACAAGCCCCTCTTGCACAGAAAGTTTGGGTTAGATATCTCTTGTAGTTTCTTCAGAACACACAAAATATCTGAAAATGTTTTTGAAGCAATAGACACAAAAACAGCTATAAATCCAAAACCTAATATGATAGACTCCAACTTTGAACTATATATTGTGTAGATTTACAGGTCCTACTTGCCCAGCAAAAAGGGTTCGAATAGCTTTTGCACTTTTTTCGAAAACTCACAAACAACTGTTCATGGGCTGAAAAGGCTTTTGGAGCAATAAAAACTTAAAAACTGCTATAACTCAAAAATGCAATAAGATAAGTTCAAACTTTAAAAGACATGTTGTGCAGATGTACAAGCCCCTCTTGCACAGAAAGTTTGGGTTAGATATCTCTTGTAGTTTCTTCAGAACACACAAATTATCTGAAAATGTTTTTGAAGCAATAGACACAAAAACAGCTATAAATCCAAAACCTAATATGATAGACTCAAACTTTTAACTATTTATTGTGTAGATTTACAGGTCCTACTTGCCTAGCAAAAAGGGTTTGAATAGCTCTTTCACTTTTTTTCGAAACGCACACAACTGTTCATGGGCTGAAAAGGCTTTTGGAGCAATAAAAACTTAAAACTGCCATAACTCAAAAATGCAATAAGATAAGTTCAAACTTTAAAAGACATGTTCTGCAGATGTACAAGCCCCTCTTGCACAGAAAGTTTGGGTTAGATATCTCTTGTAGTTTCTTCAGAACACACAAATGATCTAAAAATGCTTTTGAAGCAATAGACACAAAAACAGCTATAAATCCAAAACCTAATATGATAGACTCCAACTTTGAACTATATATTGTGTAGATTTACAGGTCCTACTTGCCCAGCAAAAAGGGTTCGAATAGCTTTTGCACTTTTTTCGAAAACTCACAAACAACTGTTCATGGGCTGAAAAGGCTTTTGGAGCAATAAAAACTTAAAAACTGCTATAACTCAAAAATGCAATAAGATAAGTTCAAACTTTAAAAAATATGTTGTGCAGATGTACAAACCCCTCTTGCACAGAAAGTTTGGGTTAGATATCTCTTGTAGTTTCTTCAGAACACACAAATTATCTGAAAATGCTTTTGAAGCAATAGACACAAAAACAGCTATAAATCAAAAACCTAATATGATAGACTCAAACTTTAAACTATGTATTGTGTAGATTTACAGGTCCTACTTGCCCAGCAAAAAGGGTTTGAATAGCTCTTGCTCTTTTTTCGAAACGCACACAACTGTTCATGGGCTGAAAAGGCTTTTGGAGCAATAAAAACGTAAAAACTGCTATAACTCAAAAATTCAATAAGATAAGTTCAAACTTTAAAAGACATGTTGTGCAGATGTACAAGCCCCTCTTGCACAGAAAGTTTGGGTTAGATATCTCTTGTAGTTTCTTCAGAACACACAAAATATCTGAAAATGTTTTTGAAGCAATAGACACAAAAACAGCTATAAATCCAAAACCTAATATGATAGACTCAAACTTTAAACTATGTATTGTGTAGATTTACAGGTCCTACTTGCCTAGCAAAAAGGGTTTGAATAGCTCTTTCACTTTTTTTCGAAACGCACACAACTGTTCATGGGCTGAAAAGGCTTTTGGAGCAATAAAAACTTAAAAACTGCTATAACTCAAAAATGCAATAAGATAAGTTCAAACTTTAAAAGACATGTTCTGCAGATGTACAAGCCCCTCTTGCACAGAAAGTTTGGGTTAGATATCTCTTGTAGTTTCTTCAGAACACACAAATTATCTGAAAATGCTTTTGAAGCAATAGACACAAAAACAGCTATAAATCCAAAACCTAATATGATAGACTCAAACTTTAAACTATGTATTGTGTAGATTTACAGGTCCTACTTGCCTAGCAAAAAGGGTTTGAATAGCTCTTTCACTTTTTTTCGAAACGCACACAACTGTTCATGGGCTGAAAAGGCTTTTGGAGCAATAAAAACTTAAAAACTGCTATAACTCAAAAATGCAATAAGATAAGTTCAAACTTTAAAAGACATGTTCTGCAGATGTACAAGCCCCTCTTGCACAGAAAGTTTGGGTTAGATATCTCTTGTAGTTTCTTCAGAACACACAAATTATCTGAAAATGCTTTTGAAGCAATAGACACAAAAACAGCTATAAATCCAAAACCTAATATGATAGACTCAAACTTTAAACTATGTATTGTGTAGATTTACAGGTCCTACTTGCCCTGCAAAAAGGGTTTGAATAGCTCTTGCACTTTTTTCGAAACGCACACAACTGTTCATGGGCTGAAAAGGCTTTTGGAGCAATAAAAACGTTAAAACTGTTATAACTCAAAAATGCAATAAGATAAGTTCAAACTTTAAAAGACATGTTGTGCAGATGTACAAGCCCCTCTTGCACAGAAAGTTTGGGTTAGATATCTCTTGTAGTTTCTTCAGAACACACAAATTATCTGAAAATGCTTTTGAAGCAATAGACACAAAAACAGCTATAAATCCAAAACCTAATATGATAGACTCAAACTTTAAACTATATATTGTGTAGATTTACAGGTCCTACTTGCCCAGCAAAAAGGGTTTGAATAGCTCTTGCACTTTTTTCGAAACTCACAAACAACTGTTCATGGGCTGAAAAGGCTTTTGGAGCAATAAAAACGTTAAAACTGCTATAACTCAAAAATGCAATAAGATAAGTTCAAACTTTAAAAGACATGTTGTGCAGATGTACAAGCCCCTCTTGCACAGAAAGTTTGGGTTAGATATCTCTTGTAGTTTCTTCAGAACACACAAATGATCTAAAAATGCTTTTGAAGCAATAGACACAAAAACAGCTATAAATCCAAAACCTAATATGATAGACTCCAACTTTAAACTATATATTGTGTAGATTTACAGGTCCTACTTGCCCAGCAAAAAGGGTTCGAATAGCTTTTGCACTTTTTTCGAAAACTCACAAACAACTGTTCATGGGCTGAAAAGGCTTTTGGAGCAATAAAAACTTAAAAACTGCTATAACTCAAAAATGCAATAAGATAAGTTCAAACTTTAAAAAAATATGTTGTGCAGATGTACAAGCCCCTCTTGCACAGAAAGTTTGGGTTAGATATCTCTTGTAGTTTCTTCAGAACACACAAATTATCTGAAAATGTTTTTGAAGCAATAGACACAAAAACAGCTATAAATCCAAAACCTAATATGATAGACTCAAACTTTAAACTATGTATTGTGTAGATTTACAGGTCCTACTTGCCTAGCAAAAAGGGTTTGAATAGCTCTTTCACTTTTTTTCGAAACGCACACAACTGTTCATGGGCTGAAAAGGCTTTTGGAGCAATAAAAACTTAAAAACTGCTATAACTCAAAAATGCAATAAGATAAGTTCAAACTTTAAAAGACATGTTCTGCAGATGTACAAGCCCCTCTTGCACAGAAAGTTTGGGTTAGATATCTCTTGTAGTTTCTTCAGAACACACAAATTATCTGAAAATGCTTTTGAAGCAATAGACACAAAAACAGCTATAAATCCAAAACCTAATATGATAGACTCAAACTTTAAACTATGTATTGTGTAGATTTACAGGTCCTACTTGCCCTGCAAAAAGGGTTTGAATAGCTCTTGCACTTTTTTCGAAACGCACACAACTGTTCATGGGCTGAAAAGGCTTTTGGAGCAATAAAAACGTTAAAACTGCTATAACTCAAAAATGCAATAAGATAAGTTCAAACTTTAAAAGACATGTTGTGCAGATGTACAAGCCCCTCTTGCACAGAAAGTTTGGGTTAGATATCTCTTGTAGTTTCTTCAGAACACACAAATGATCTAAAAATGCTTTTGAAGCAATAGACACAAAAACAGCTATAAATCCAAAACCTAATATGATAGACTCCAACTTTGAACTATATATTGTGTAGATTTACAGGTCCTACTTGCCCAGCAAAAAGGGTTCGAATAGCTTTTGCACTTTTTTCGAAAACTCACAAACAACTGTTCATGGGCTGAAAAGGCTTTTGGAGCAATAAAAACGTTAAAACTGTTATAACTCAAAAATGCAATAAGATAAGTTCAAACTTTAAAAGACCTGTTGTGCAGATGTACAAGCCCCTCTTGCACAGAAAGTTTGGGTTAGATATCTCTTGTAGTTTCTTCAGAACACACAAATTATCTGAAAATGCTTTTGAAGCAATAGACACAAAAACAGCTATAAATCCAAAACCTAATATGATAGACTCAAACTTTAAACTATATATTGTGTAGATTTACAGGTCCTACTTGCCCAGCAAAAAGGGTTTGAATAGCTCTTGCACTTTTTTCGAAACTCACAAACAACTGTTCATGGGCTGAAAAGGCTTTTGGAGCAATAAAAACGTTAAAACTGCTATAACTCAAAAATGCAATAAGATAAGTTCAAACTTTAAAAGACATGTTGTGCAGATGTACAAGCCCCTCTTGCACAGAAAGTTTGGGTTAGATATCTCTTGTAGTTTCTTCAGAACACACAAATGATCTAAAAATGCTTTTGAAGCAATAGACACAAAAACAGCTATAAATCCAAAACCTAATATGATAGACTCCAACTTTAAACTATATATTGTGTAGATTTACAGGTCCTACTTGCCCAGCAAAAAGGGTTCGAATAGCTTTTGCACTTTTTTCGAAAACTCACAAACAACTGTTCATGGGCTGAAAAGGCTTTTGGAGCAATAAAAACTTAAAAACTGCTATAACTCAAAAATGCAATAAGATAAGTTCAAACTTTAAAAAATATGTTGTGCAGATGTACAAGCCCCTCTTGCACAGAAAGTTTGGGTTAGATATCTCTTGTAGTTTCTTCAGAACACACAAATTATCTGAAAATGTTTTTGAAGCAATAGACACAAAAACAGCTATAAATCCAAAACCTAATATGATAGACTCAAACTTTAAACTATGTATTGTGTAGATTTACAGGTCCTACTTGCCTAGCAAAAAGGGTTTGAATAGCTCTTTCACTTTTTTTCGAAACGCACACAACTGTTCATGGGCTGAAAAGGCTTTTGGAGCAATAAAAACTTAAAACTGCCATAACTCAAAAATGCAATAAGATAAGTTCAAACTTTAAAAGACATGTTGTGCAGATGTACAAGCCCCTCTTGCACAGAAAGTTTGGGTTAGATATCTCTTGTAGTTTCTTCAGAACACACAAATTATCTGAAAATGCTTTTGAAGCAATAGACACAAAAACAGCTATAAATCCAAAACCTAATATGATAGACTCAAACTTTAAACTATGTATTGTGTAGATTTACAGGTCCTACTTGCCCAGCAAAAAGGGTTTGAATAGCTCTTGCACTTTTTTCGAAACGCACACAACTGTTCATGGGCTGAAAAGGCTTTTGGAGTAATAAAAACGTAAAAACTGCTATAACTCAAAAATTCAATAAGATAAGTTCAAACTTTAAAAGACATGTTGTGCAGATGTACAAGCCCCTCTTGCACAGAAAGTTTGGGTTAGATATCTCTTGTAGTTTCTTCAGAACACACAAATTATCTGAAAATGCTTTTGAAGCAATAGATACAAAAACAGCTATAAATCCAAAACCTAATATGATAGACTCAAACTTTAAACTATATATTGTGTAGATTTACAGGTCCTACTTGCCCAGCAAAAAGGGTTTGAATAGCTCTTGCACTTTTTTCGAAACGCACACAACTGTTCATGGGCTGAAAAGGCTTTTGGAGTAATAAAAACGTAAAAACTGCTATAACTCAAAAATTCAATAAGATAAGTTCAAACTTTAAAAGACATGTTGTGCAGATGTACAAGCCCCTCTTGCACAGAAAGTTTGGGTTAGATATCTCTTGTAGTTTCTTCAGAACACACAAATTATCTGAAAATGCTTTTGAAGCAATAGATACAAAAACAGCTATAAATCCAAAACCTAATATGATAGACTCAAACTTTAAACTATATATTGTGTAGATTTACAGGTCCTACTTGCCCAGCAAAAAGGGTTTGAATAGCTCTTGCACTTTTTTCGAAACTCACAAACAACTGTTCATGGGCTGAAAAGGCTTTTGGAGCAATAAAAACGTTAAAACTGCTATAACTCAAAAATGCAATAAGATAAGTTCAAACTTTAAAAGACATGTTTTGCAGATGTACAAGCCCCTCTTGCACAGAAAGTTTGGGTTAGATATCTCTTGTAGTTTCTTCAGAACACACAAATTATCTGAAAATGCTTTTGAAGCAATAGACACAAAAACAGCTATAAATCCAAAACCTAATATGATAGACTCAAACTTTAAACTATATATTGTGTAGATTTACAGGTCCTACTTGCCCAGCAAAAAGGGTTTGAATAGCTCTTGCACTTTTTTTCGAAACGCACACAACTGTTCATGGGCTGAAAAGGCTTTTGGAGCAATAAAAACTTAAAAACTGCTATAACTCAAAAATGCAATAAGATAAGTTCAAACTTTAAAAGACATGTTCTGCAGATGTACAAGCCCCTCTTGCACAGAAAGTTTGGGTTAGATATCTCTTGTAGTTTCTTCAGAACACACAAATTATCTAAAAATGCTTTTCAAGCAATAGACACAAAAACAGCTATAAATCCAAAACCTAATATGATAGACTCCAACTTTGAACTATATATTGTGTAGATTTACAGGTCCTACTTGCCCAGCAAAAAGGGTTCGAATAGCTTTTGCACTTTTTTCGAAAACTCACAAACAACTGTTCATGGGCTGAAAAGGCTTTTGGAGCAATAAAAACTTAAAAACTGCTATAACTCAAAAATGCAATAAGATAAGTTCAAACTTTAAAAAATATGTTGTGCAGATGTACAAGCCCCTCTTGCACAGAAAGTTTGGGTTAGATATCTCTTGTAGTTTCTTCAGAACACACAAATTATCTGAAAATGCTTTTGAAGCAATAGACACAAAAACAGCTATAAATCCAAAACCTAATATGATAGACTAAAACTTTGAACTATGTATTGTGTAGATTTACAGGTCCTACTTGCCCAGCAAAAAGGGTTTGAATAGCTCTTGCACTTTTTTTCGAAACGCACACAACTGTTCATGGGCTGAAAAGGCTTTTGGAGCAATAAAAACTTAAAAACTGCTATAACTCAAAAATGCAATAAGATAAGTTCAAACTTTAAAAGACATGTTGTGCAGATGTACAAGCCCCTCTTGCACAGAAAGTTTGGGTTAGATATCTCTTGTAGTTTCTTCAGAACACACAAATGATCTAAAAATGCTTTTGAAGCAATAGACACAAAAACAGCTATAAATCCAAAACCTAATATGATAGACTCCAACTTTGAACTATATATTGTGTAGATTTACAGGTCCTACTTGCCCAGCAAAAAGGGTTCGAATAGCTTTTGCACTTTTTTCGAAAACTCACAAACAACTGTTCATGGGCTGAAAAGGCTTTTGGAGCAATAAAAACTTAAAAACTGCTATAACTCAAAAATGCAATAAGATAAGTTCAAACTTTAAAAAATATGTTGTGCAGATGTACAAGCCCCTCTTGCACAGAAAGTTTGGGTTAGATATCTCTTGTAGTTTCTTCAGAACACACAAATTATCTGAAAATGCTTTTGAAGCAATAGATACAAAAACAGCTATAAATCCAAAACCTAATATGATAGACTCAAACTTTAAACTATATATTGTGTAGATTTACAGGTCCTACTTGCCCAGCAAAAAGGGTTTGAATAGCTCTTGCACTTTTTTCGAAACTCACAAACAACTGTTCATGGGCTGAAAAGGCTTTTGGAGCAATAAAAACGTTAAAACTGCTATAACTCAAAAATGCAATAAGATAAGTTCAAACTTTAAAAGACATGTTTTGCAGATGTACAAGCCCCTCTTGCACAGAAAGTTTGGGTTAGATATCTCTTGTAGTTTCTTCAGAACACACAAATGATCTAAAAATGCTTTTGAAGCAATAGACACAAAAACAGCTATAAATCCAAAACCTAATATGATAGACTCAAACTTTAAACTATATATTGTGTAGATTTACAGGTCCTACTTGCCCAGCAAAAAGGGTTCGAATAGCTTTTGCACTTTTTTCGAAAACTCACAAACAACTGTTCATGGGCTGAAAAGGCTTTTGGAGCAATAAAAACTTAAAAACTGCTATAACACAAAAATGCAATAAGATAAGTTCAAACTTTAAAAAATATGTTGTGCAGATGTACAAGCCCCTCTT
This sequence comes from Eucyclogobius newberryi, assembly GCF_026437365.1. NCBI lineage: Eukaryota > Metazoa > Chordata > Actinopteri > Gobiiformes > Gobiidae > Eucyclogobius > Eucyclogobius newberryi. The sequence goes on from NW_027316532.1 coordinate 14,927,364, forward strand.
GCACAGAAAGTTTGGGTTAGATATCTCTTGTAGTTTCTTCAGAACACACAAATTATCTGAAAATGCTTTTGAAGCAATAGACACAAAAACAGCTATAAATCCAAAACCTAATATGATAGACTCAAACTTTGAACTATGTATTGTGTAGATTTACAGGTCCTACTTGCCCAGCAAAAAGGGTTTGAATAGCTCTTGCACTTTTTTTCGAAACGCACACAACTGTTCATGGGCTGAAAAGGCTTTTGGAGCAATAAAAACTTAAAAACTGCTATAACTCAAAAATGCAATAAGATAAGTTCAAACTTTAAAAGACATGTTGTGCAGATGTACAAGCCCCTCTTGCACAGAAAGTTTGGGTTAGATATCTCTTGTAGTTTCTTCAGAACACACAAATTATCTAAAAATGCTTTTCAAGCAATAGACACAAAAACAGCTATAAATCCAAAACCTAATATGATAGACTCCAACTTTGAACTATATATTGTGTAGATTTACAGGTCCTACTTGCCCAGCAAAAAGGGTTCGAATAGCTTTTGCACTTTTTTCGAAAACTCACAAACAACTGTTCATGGGCTGAAAAGGCTTTTGGAGCAATAAAAACTTAAAAACTGCTATAACTCAAAAATGCAATAAGATAAGTTCAAACTTTAAAAAATATGTTGTGCAGATGTACAAGCCCCTCTTGCACAGAAAGTTTGGGTTAGATATCTCTTGTAGTTTCTTCAGAACACACAAATTATCTGAAAATGCTTTTGAAGCAATAGACACAAAAACAGCTATAAATCCAAAACCTAATATGATAGACTAAAACTTTGAACTATGTATTGTGTAGATTTACAGGTCCTACTTGCCCAGCAAAAAGGGTTTGAATAGCTCTTGCACTTTTTTTCGAAACGCACACAACTGTTCATGGGCTGAAAAGGCTTTTGGAGCAATAAAAACTTAAAAACTGCTATAACTCAAAAATGCAATAAGATAAGTTCAAACTTTAAAAGACATGTTGTGCAGATGTACAAGCCCCTCTTGCACAGAAAGTTTGGGTTAGATATCTCTTGTAGTTTCTTCAGAACACACAAATGATCTAAAAATGCTTTTGAAGCAATAGACACAAAAACAGCTATAAATCCAAAACCTAATATGATAGACTCCAACTTTGAACTATATATTGTGTAGATTTACAGGTCCTACTTGCCCAGCAAAAAGGGTTCGAATAGCTTTTGCACTTTTTTCGAAAACTCACAAACAACTGTTCATGGGCTGAAAAGGCTTTTGGAGCAATAAAAACTTAAAAACTGCTATAACTCAAAAATGCAATAAGATAAGTTCAAACTTTAAAAGACATGTTGTGCAGATGTACAAGCCCCTCTTGCACAGAAAGTTTGGGTTAGATATCTCTTGTAGTTTCTTCAGAACACACAAATTATCTGAAAATGCTTTTGAAGCAATAGACACAAAAACAGCTATAAATCCAAAACCTAATATGATAGACTCAAACTTTAAACTATATATTGTGTAGATTTACAGGTCCTACTTGCCCAGCAAAAAGGGTTTGAATAGCTCTTGCACTTTTTTCGAAACTCACAAACAACTGTTCATGGGCTGAAAAGGCTTTTGGAGCAATAAAAACGTTAAAACTGCTATAACTCAAAAATGCAATAAGATAAGTTCAAACTTTAAAAGACATGTTGTGCAGATGTACAAGCCCCTCTTGCACAGAAAGTTTGGGTTAGATATCTCTTGTAGTTTCTTCAGAACACACAAATGATCTAAAAATGCTTTTGAAGCAATAGACACAAAAACAGCTATAAATCCAAAACCTAATATGATAGACTCCAACTTTAAACTATATATTGTGTAGATTTACAGGTCCTACTTGCCCAGCAAAAAGGGTTCGAATAGCTTTTGCACTTTTTTCGAAAACTCACAAACAACTGTTCATGGGCTGAAAAGGCTTTTGGAGCAATAAAAACTTAAAAACTGCTATAACTCAAAAATGCAATAAGATAAGTTCAAACTTTAAAAAATATGTTGTGCAGATGTACAAGCCCCTCTTGCACAGAAAGTTTGGGTTAGATATCTCTTGTAGTTTCTTCAGAACACACAAATTATCTGAAAATGTTTTTGAAGCAATAGACACAAAAACAGCTATAAATCCAAAACCTAATATGATAGACTCAAACTTTAAACTATGTATTGTGTAGATTTACAGGTCCTACTTGCCTAGCAAAAAGGGTTTGAATAGCTCTTTCACTTTTTTTCGAAACGCACACAACTGTTCATGGGCTGAAAAGGCTTTTGGAGCAATAAAAACTTAAAACTGCCATAACTCAAAAATGCAATAAGATAAGTTCAAACTTTAAAAGACATGTTGTGCAGATGTACAAGCCCCTCTTGCACAGAAAGTTTGGGTTAGATATCTCTTGTAGTTTCTTCAGAACACACAAATTATCTGAAAATGCTTTTGAAGCAATAGACACAAAAACAGCTATAAATCCAAAACCTAATATGATAGACTCAAACTTTAAACTATGTATTGTGTAGATTTACAGGTCCTACTTGCCCAGCAAAAAGGGTTTGAATAGCTCTTGCACTTTTTTCGAAACGCACACAACTGTTCATGGGCTGAAAAGGCTTTTGGAGTAATAAAAACGTAAAAACTGCTATAACTCAAAAATTCAATAAGATAAGTTCAAACTTTAAAAGACATGTTGTGCAGATGTACAAGCCCCTCTTGCACAGAAAGTTTGGGTTAGATATCTCTTGTAGTTTCTTCAGAACACACAAATTATCTGAAAATGCTTTTGAAGCAATAGATACAAAAACAGCTATAAATCCAAAACCTAATATGATAGACTCAAACTTTAAACTATATATTGTGTAGATTTACAGGTCCTACTTGCCCAGCAAAAAGGGTTTGAATAGCTCTTGCACTTTTTTCGAAACTCACAAACAACTGTTCATGGGCTGAAAAGGCTTTTGGAGCAATAAAAACGTTAAAACTGCTATAACTCAAAAATGCAATAAGATAAGTTCAAACTTTAAAAGACATGTTTTGCAGATGTACAAGCCCCTCTTGCACAGAAAGTTTGGGTTAGATATCTCTTGTAGTTTCTTCAGAACACACAAATTATCTGAAAATGCTTTTGAAGCAATAGACACAAAAACAGCTATAAATCCAAAACCTAATATGATAGACTCAAACTTTAAACTATATATTGTGTAGATTTACAGGTCCTACTTGCCCAGCAAAAAGGGTTTGAATAGCTCTTGCACTTTTTTTCGAAACGCACACAACTGTTCATGGGCTGAAAAGGCTTTTGGAGCAATAAAAACTTAAAAACTGCTATAACTCAAAAATGCAATAAGATAAGTTCAAACTTTAAAAGACATGTTGTGCAGATGTACAAGCCCCTCTTGCACAGAAAGTTTGGGTTAGATATCTCTTGTAGTTTCTTCAGAACACACAAATTATCTAAAAATGCTTTTCAAGCAATAGACACAAAAACAGCTATAAATCCAAAACCTAATATGATAGACTCCAACTTTGAACTATATATTGTGTAGATTTACAGGTCCTACTTGCCCAGCAAAAAGGGTTCGAATAGCTTTTGCACTTTTTTCGAAAACTCACAAACAACTGTTCATGGGCTGAAAAGGCTTTTGGAGCAATAAAAACTTAAAAACTGCTATAACTCAAAAATGCAATAAGATAAGTTCAAACTTTAAAAAATATGTTGTGCAGATGTACAAGCCCCTCTTGCACAGAAAGTTTGGGTTAGATATCTCTTGTAGTTTCTTCAGAACACACAAATTATCTGAAAATGCTTTTGAAGCAATAGACACAAAAACAGCTATAAATCCAAAACCTAATATGATAGACTAAAACTTTGAACTATGTATTGTGTAGATTTACAGGTCCTACTTGCCCAGCAAAAAGGGTTTGAATAGCTCTTGCACTTTTTTTCGAAACGCACACAACTGTTCATGGGCTGAAAAGGCTTTTGGAGCAATAAAAACTTAAAAACTGCTATAACTCAAAAATGCAATAAGATAAGTTCAAACTTTAAAAGACATGTTGTGCAGATGTACAAGCCCCTCTTGCACAGAAAGTTTGGGTTAGATATCTCTTGTAGTTTCTTCAGAACACACAAATGATCTAAAAATGCTTTTGAAGCAATAGACACAAAAACAGCTATAAATCCAAAACCTAATATGATAGACTCCAACTTTGAACTATATATTGTGTAGATTTACAGGTCCTACTTGCCCAGCAAAAAGGGTTCGAATAGCTTTTGCACTTTTTTCGAAAACTCACAAACAACTGTTCATGGGCTGAAAAGGCTTTTGGAGCAATAAAAACTTAAAAACTGCTATAACTCAAAAATGCAATAAGATAAGTTCAAACTTTAAAAAATATGTTGTGCAGATGTACAAGCCCCTCTTGCACAGAAAGTTTGGGTTAGATATCTCTTGTAGTTTCTTCAGAACACACAAATTATCTGAAAATGCTTTTGAAGCAATAGATACAAAAACAGCTATAAATCCAAAACCTAATATGATAGACTCAAACTTTAAACTATATATTGTGTAGATTTACAGGTCCTACTTGCCCAGCAAAAAGGGTTTGAATAGCTCTTGCACTTTTTTCGAAACTCACAAACAACTGTTCATGGGCTGAAAAGGCTTTTGGAGCAATAAAAACGTTAAAACTGCTATAACTCAAAAATGCAATAAGATAAGTTCAAACTTTAAAAGACATGTTTTGCAGATGTACAAGCCCCTCTTGCACAGAAAGTTTGGGTTAGATATCTCTTGTAGTTTCTTCAGAACACACAAATGATCTAAAAATGCTTTTGAAGCAATAGACACAAAAACAGCTATAAATCCAAAACCTAATATGATAGACTCAAACTTTAAACTATATATTGTGTAGATTTACAGGTCCTACTTGCCCAGCAAAAAGGGTTCGAATAGCTTTTGCACTTTTTTCGAAAACTCACAAACAACTGTTCATGGGCTGAAAAGGCTTTTGGAGCAATAAAAACTTAAAAACTGCTATAACACAAAAATGCAATAAGATAAGTTCAAACTTTAAAAAATATGTTGTGCAGATGTACAAGCCCCTCTTGCACAGAAAGTTTGGGTTAGATATCTCTTGTAGTTTCTTCAGAACACACAAATTATCTGAAAATGCTTTTGAAGCAATAGACACAAAAACAGCTATAAATCCAAAACCTAATATGATAGACTCAAACTTTGAACTATGTATTGTGTAGATTTACAGGTCCTACTTGCCCAGCAAAAAGGGTTTGAATAGCTCTTGCACTTTTTTTCGAAACGCACACAACTGTTCATGGGCTGAAAAGGCTTTTGGAGCAATAAAAACTTAAAAACTGCTATAACTCAAAAATGCAATAAGATAAGTTCAAACTTTAAAAGACATGTTGTGCAGATGTACAAGCCCCTCTTGCACAGAAAGTTTGGGTTAGATATCTCTTGTAGTTTCTTCAGAACACACAAATTATCTAAAAATGCTTTTCAAGCAATAGACACAAAAACAGCTATAAATCCAAAACCTAATATGATAGACTCCAACTTTGAACTATATATTGTGTAGATTTACAGGTCCTACTTGCCCAGCAAAAAGGGTTCGAATAGCTTTTGCACTTTTTTCGAAAACTCACAAACAACTGTTCATGGGCTGAAAAGGCTTTTGGAGCAATAAAAACTTAAAAACTGCTATAACTCAAAAATGCAATAAGATAAGTTCAAACTTTAAAAAATATGTTGTGCAGATGTACAAGCCCCTCTTGCACAGAAAGTTTGGGTTAGATATCTCTTGTAGTTTCTTCAGAACACACAAATTATCTGAAAATGCTTTTGAAGCAATAGACACAAAAACAGCTATAAATCCAAAACCTAATATGATAGACTAAAACTTTGAACTATGTATTGTGTAGATTTACAGGTCCTACTTGCCCAGCAAAAAGGGTTTGAATAGCTCTTGCACTTTTTTTCGAAACGCACACAACTGTTCATGGGCTGAAAAGGCTTTTGGAGCAATAAAAACTTAAAAACTGCTATAACTCAAAAATGCAATAAGATAAGTTCAAACTTTAAAAGACATGTTGTGCAGATGTACAAGCCCCTCTTGCACAGAAAGTTTGGGTTAGATATCTCTTGTAGTTTCTTCAGAACACACAAATGATCTAAAAATGCTTTTGAAGCAATAGACACAAAAACAGCTATAAATCCAAAACCTAATATGATAGACTCCAACTTTGAACTATATATTGTGTAGATTTACAGGTCCTACTTGCCCAGCAAAAAGGGTTCGAATAGCTTTTGCACTTTTTTCGAAAACTCACAAACAACTGTTCATGGGCTGAAAAGGCTTTTGGAGCAATAAAAACTTAAAAACTGCTATAACTCAAAAATGCAATAAGATAAGTTCAAACTTTAAAAAATATGTTGTGCAGATGTACAAGCCCCTCTTGCACAGAAAGTTTGGGTTAGATATCTCTTGTAGTTTCTTCAGAACACACAAATTATCTGAAAATGCTTTTGAAGCAATAGACACAAAAACAGCTATAAATCAAAAACCTAATATGATAGACTCAAACTTTAAACTATGTATTGTGTAGATTTACAGGTCCTACTTGCCCAGCAAAAAGGGTTTGAATAGCTCTTGCTCTTTTTTCGAAACGCACACAACTGTTCATGGGCTGAAAAGGCTTTTGGAGCAATAAAAACGTAAAAACTGCTATAACTCAAAAATTCAATAAGATAAGTTCAAACTTTAAAAGACATGTTGTGCAGATGTACAAGCCCCTCTTGCACAGAAAGTTTGGGTTAGATATCTCTTGTAGTTTCTTCAGAACACACAAAATATCTGAAAATGTTTTTGAAGCAATAGACACAAAAACAGCTATAAATCCAAAACCTAATATGATAGACTCAAACTTTAAACTATGTATTGTGTAGATTTACAGGTCCTACTTGCCTAGCAAAAAGGGTTTGAATAGCTCTTTCACTTTTTTTCGAAACGCACACAACTGTTCATGGGCTGAAAAGGCTTTTGGAGCAATAAAAACTTAAAAACTGCTATAACTCAAAAATGCAATTTGATAAGTTCAAACTTTAAAAGACATGTTCTGCAGATGTACAAGCCCCTCTTGCACAGAAAGTTTGGGTTAGATATCTCTTGTAGTTTCTTCAGAACACACAAATTATCTGAAAATGCTTTTGAAGCAATAGACACAAAAACAGCTATAAATCCAAAACCTAATATGATAGACTCAAACTTTAAACTATGTATTGTGTAGATTTACAGGTCCTACTTGCCTAGCAAAAAGGGTTTGAATAGCTCTTTCACTTTTTTTCGAAACGCACACAACTGTTCATGGGCTGAAAAGGCTTTTGGAGCAATAAAAACTTAAAAACTGCTATAACTCAAAAATGCAATAAGATAAGTTCAAACTTTAAAAGACATGTTCTGCAGATGTACAAGCCCCTCTTGCACAGAAAGTTTGGGTTAGATATCTCTTGTAGTTTCTTCAGAACACACAAATTATCTGAAAATGCTTTTGAAGCAATAGACACAAAAACAGCTATAAATCCAAAACCTAATATGATAGACTCAAACTTTAAACTATGTATTGTGTAGATTTACAGGTCCTACTTGCCCTGCAAAAAGGGTTTGAATAGCTCTTGCACTTTTTTCGAAACGCACACAACTGTTCATGGGCTGAAAAGGCTTTTGGAGCAATAAAAACGTTAAAACTGTTATAACTCAAAAATGCAATAAGATAAGTTCAAACTTTAAAAGACATGTTGTGCAGATGTACAAGCCCCTCTTGCACAGAAAGTTTGGGTTAGATATCTCTTGTAGTTTCTTCAGAACACACAAATTATCTGAAAATGCTTTTGAAGCAATAGACACAAAAACAGCTATAAATCCAAAACCTAATATGATAGACTCAAACTTTAAACTATATATTGTGTAGATTTACAGGTCCTACTTGCCCAGCAAAAAGGGTTTGAATAGCTCTTGCACTTTTTTCGAAACTCACAAACAACTGTTCATGGGCTGAAAAGGCTTTTGGAGCAATAAAAACGTTAAAACTGCTATAACTCAAAAATGCAATAAGATAAGTTCAAACTTTAAAAGACATGTTGTGCAGATGTACAAGCCCCTCTTGCACAGAAAGTTTGGGTTAGATATCTCTTGTAGTTTCTTCAGAACACACAAATGATCTAAAAATGCTTTTGAAGCAATAGACACAAAAACAGCTATAAATCCAAAACCTAATATGATAGACTCCAACTTTAAACTATATATTGTGTAGATTTACAGGTCCTACTTGCCCAGCAAAAAGGGTTCGAATAGCTTTTGCACTTTTTTCGAAAACTCACAAACAACTGTTCATGGGCTGAAAAGGCTTTTGGAGCAATAAAAACTTAAAAACTGCTATAACTCAAAAATGCAATAAGATAAGTTCAAACTTTAAAAAAATATGTTGTGCAGATGTACAAGCCCCTCTTGCACAGAAAGTTTGGGTTAGATATCTCTTGTAGTTTCTTCAGAACACACAAATTATCTGAAAATGTTTTTGAAGCAATAGACACAAAAACAGCTATAAATCCAAAACCTAATATGATAGACTCAAACTTTAAACTATGTATTGTGTAGATTTACAGGTCCTACTTGCCTAGCAAAAAGGGTTTGAACAGCTCTTTCACTTTTTTTCGAAACGCACACAACTGTTCATGGGCTGAAAAGGCTTTTGGAGCAATAAAAACTTAAAAACTGCTATAACTCAAAAATGCAATAAGATAAGTTCAAACTTTAAAAGACATGTTCTGCAGATGTACAAGCCCCTCTTGCACAGAAAGTTTGGGTTAGATATCTCTTGTAGTTTCTTCAGAACACACAAATTATCTGAAAATGCTTTTGAAGCAATAGACACAAAAACAGCTATAAATCCAAAACCTAATATGATAGACTCAAACTTTAAACTATGTATTGTGTAGATTTACAGGTCCTACTTGCCCTGCAAAAAGGGTTTGAATAGCTCTTGCACTTTTTTCGAAACGCACACAACTGTTCATGGGCTGAAAAGGCTTTTGGAGCAATAAAAACGTTAAAACTGCTATAACTCAAAAATGCAATAAGATAAGTTCAAACTTTAAAAGACATGTTGTGCAGATGTACAAGCCCCTCTTGCACAGAAAGTTTGGGTTAGATATCTCTTGTAGTTTCTTCAGAACACACAAATGATCTAAAAATGCTTTTGAAGCAATAGACACAAAAACAGCTATAAATCCAAAACCTAATATGATAGACTCCAACTTTGAACTATATATTGTGTAGATTTACAGGTCCTACTTGCCCAGCAAAAAGGGTTCGAATAGCTTTTGCACTTTTTTCGAAAACTCACAAACAACTGTTCATGGGCTGAAAAGGCTTTTGGAGCAATAAAAACGTTAAAACTGTTATAACTCAAAAATGCAATAAGATAAGTTCAAACTTTAAAAGACCTGTTGTGCAGATGTACAAGCCCCTCTTGCACAGAAAGTTTGGGTTAGATATCTCTTGTAGTTTCTTCAGAACACACAAATTATCTGAAAATGCTTTTGAAGCAATAGACACAAAAACAGCTATAAATCCAAAACCTAATATGATAGACTCAAACTTTAAACTATATATTGTGTAGATTTACAGGTCCTACTTGCCCAGCAAAAAGGGTTTGAATAGCTCTTGCACTTTTTTCGAAACTCACAAACAACTGTTCATGGGCTGAAAAGGCTTTTGGAGCAATAAAAACGTTAAAACTGCTATAACTCAAAAATGCAATAAGATAAGTTCAAACTTTAAAAGACATGTTGTGCAGATGTACAAGCCCCTCTTGCACAGAAAGTTTGGGTTAGATATCTCTTGTAGTTTCTTCAGAACACACAAATGATCTAAAAATGCTTTTGAAGCAATAGACACAAAAACAGCTATAAATCCAAAACCTAATATGATAGACTCCAACTTTGAACTATATATTGTGTAGATTTACAGGTCCTACTTGCCCAGCAAAAAGGGTTCGAATAGCTTTTGCACTTTTTTCGAAAACTCACAAACAACTGTTCATGGGCTGAAAAGGCTTTTGGAGCAATAAAAACTTAAAAACTGCTATAACTCAAAAATGCAATAAGATAAGTTCAAACTTTAAAAAATATGTTGTGCAGATGTACAAGCCCCTCTTGCACAGAAAGTTTGGGTTAGATATCTCTTGTAGTTTCTTCAGAACACACAAATTATCTGAAAATGCTTTTGAAGCAATAGACACAAAAACAGCTATAAATCCAAAACCTAATATGATAGACTAAAACTTTGAACTATGTATTGTGTAGATTTACAGGTCCTACTTGCCCAGCAAAAAGGGTTTGAATAGCTCTTGCACTTTTTTTCGAAACGCACACAACTGTTCATGGGCTGAAAAGGCTTTTGGAGCAATAAAAACTTAAAAACTGCTATAACTCAAAAATGCAATAAGATAAGTTCAAACTTTAAAAGACATGTTGTGCAGATGTACAAGCCCCTCTTGCACAGAAAGTTTGGGTTAGATATCTCTTGTAGTTTCTTCAGAACACACAAATGATCTAAAAATGCTTTTGAAGCAATAGACACAAAAACAGCTATAAATCCAAAACCTAATATGATAGACTCCAACTTTGAACTATATATTGTGTAGATTTACAGGTCCTACTTGCCCAGCAAAAAGGGTTCGAATAGCTTTTGCACTTTTTTCGAAAACTCACAAACAACTGTTCATGGGCTGAAAAGGCTTTTGGAGCAATAAAAACTTAAAAACTGCTATAACTCAAAAATGCAATAAGATAAGTTCAAACTTTAAAAGACATGTTGTGCAGATGTACAAGCCCCTCTTGCACAGAAAGTTTGGGTTAGATATCTCTTGTAGTTTCTTCAGAACACACAAATTATCTGAAAATGCTTTTGAAGCAATAGACACAAAAACAGCTATAAATCCAAAACCTAATATGATAGACTCAAACTTTAAACTATATATTGTGTAGATTTACAGGTCCTACTTGCCCAGCAAAAAGGGTTTGAATAGCTCTTGCACTTTTTTCGAAACTCACAAACAACTGTTCATGGGCTGAAAAGGCTTTTGGAGCAATAAAAACGTTAAAACTGCTATAACTCAAAAATGCAATAAGATAAGTTCAAACTTTAAAAGACATGTTGTGCAGATGTACAAGCCCCTCTTGCACAGAAAGTTTGGGTTAGATATCTCTTGTAGTTTCTTCAGAACACACAAATGATCTAAAAATGCTTTTGAAGCAATAGACACAAAAACAGCTATAAATCCAAAACCTAATATGATAGACTCCAACTTTAAACTATATATTGTGTAGATTTACAGGTCCTACTTGCCCAGCAAAAAGGGTTCGAATAGCTTTTGCACTTTTTTCGAAAACTCACAAACAACTGTTCATGGGCTGAAAAGGCTTTTGGAGCAATAAAAACTTAAAAACTGCTATAACTCAAAAATGCAATAAGATAAGTTCAAACTTTAAAAAATATGTTGTGCAGATGTACAAGCCCCTCTTGCACAGAAAGTTTGGGTTAGATATCTCTTGTAGTTTCTTCAGAACACACAAATTATCTGAAAATGTTTTTGAAGCAATAGACACAAAAACAGCTATAAATCCAAAACCTAATATGATAGACTCAAACTTTAAACTATGTATTGTGTAGATTTACAGGTCCTACTTGCCTAGCAAAAAGGGTTTGAATAGCTCTTTCACTTTTTTTCGAAACGCACACAACTGTTCATGGGCTGAAAAGGCTTTTGGAGCAATAAAAACTTAAAACTGCCATAACTCAAAAATGCAATAAGATAAGTTCAAACTTTAAAAGACATGTTGTGCAGATGTACAAGCCCCTCTTGCACAGAAAGTTTGGGTTAGATATCTCTTGTAGTTTCTTCAGAACACACAAATTATCTGAAAATGCTTTTGAAGCAATAGACACAAAAACAGCTATAAATCCAAAACCTAATATGATAGACTCCAACTTTAAACTATATATTGTGTAGATTTACAGGTCCTACTTGCCCAGCAAAAAGGGTTCGAATAGCTTTTGCACTTTTTTCGAAAACGCACACAACTGTTCATGGGCTGAAAAGGCTTTTGGAGTAATAAAAACGTAAAAACTGCTATAACTCAAAAATGCAATAAGATAAGTTCAAACTTTAAAAAATATGTTGTGCAGATGTACAAGCCCCTCTTGCACAGAAAGTTTGGGTTAGATATCTCTTGTAGTTTCTTCAGAACACACAAATTATCTGAAAATGCTTTTGAAGCAATAGACACAAAAACAGCTATAAATCCAAAACCTAATATGATAGACTAAAACTTTGAACTATGTATTGTGTAGATTTACAGGTCCTACTTGCCCAGCAAAAAGGGTTTGAATAGCTCTTGCACTTTTTTTCGAAACGCACACAACTGTTCATGGGCTGAAAAGGCTTTTGGAGCAATAAAAACTTAAAAACTGCTATAACTCAAAAATGCAATAAGATAAGTTCAAACTTTAAAAGACATGTTGTGCAGATGTACAAGCCCCTCTTGCACAGAAAGTTTGGGTTAGATATCTCTTGTAGTTTCTTCAGAACACACAAATGATCTAAAAATGCTTTTGAAGCAATAGACACAAAAACAGCTATAAATCCAAAACCTAATATGATAGACTCCAACTTTGAACTATATATTGTGTAGATTTACAGGTCCTACTTGCCCAGCAAAAAGGGTTCGAATAGCTTTTGCACTTTTTTCGAAAACTCACAAACAACTGTTCATGGGCTGAAAAGGCTTTTGGAGCAATAAAAACTTAAAAACTGCTATAACTCAAAAATGCAATAAGATAAGTTCAAACTTTAAAAAATATGTTGTGCAGATGTACAAGCCCCTCTTGCACAGAAAGTTTGGGTTAGATATCTCTTGTAGTTTCTTCAGAACACACAAATTATCTGAAAATGCTTTTGAAGCAATAGATACAAAAACAGCTATAAATCCAAAACCTAATATGATAGACTCAAACTTTAAACTATATATTGTGTAGATTTACAGGTCCTACTTGCCCAGCAAAAAGGGTTTGAATAGCTCTTGCACTTTTTTCGAAACTCACAAACAACTGTTCATGGGCTGAAAAGGCTTTTGGAGCAATAAAAACGTTAAAACTGCTATAACTCAAAAATGCAATAAGATAAGTTCAAACTTTAAAAGACATGTTTTGCAGATGTACAAGCCCCTCTTGCACAGAAAGTTTGGGTTAGATATCTCTTGTAGTTTCTTCAGAACACACAAATGATCTAAAAATGCTTTTGAAGCAATAGACACAAAAACAGCTATAAATCCAAAACCTAATATGATAGACTCAAACTTTAAACTATATATTGTGTAGATTTACAGGTCCTACTTGCCCAGCAAAAAGGGTTCGAATAGCTTTTGCACTTTTTTCGAAAACTCACAAACAACTGTTCATGGGCTGAAAAGGCTTTTGGAGCAATAAAAACTTAAAAACTGCTATAACACAAAAATGCAATAAGATAAGTTCAAACTTTAAAAAATATGTTGTGCAGATGTACAAGCCCCTCTTGCACAGAAAGTTTGGGTTAGATATCTCTTGTAGTTTCTTCAGAACACACAAATTATCTGAAAATGCTTTTGAAGCAATAGACACAAAAACAGCTATAAATCCAAAACCTAATATGATAGACTCAAACTTTGAACTATGTATTGTGTAGATTTACAGGTCCTACTTGCCCAGCAAAAAGGGTTTGAATAGCTCTTGCACTTTTTTTCGAAACGCACACAACTGTTCATGGGCTGAAAAGGCTTTTGGAGCAATAAAAACTTAAAAACTGCTATAACTCAAAAATGCAATAAGATAAGTTCAAACTTTAAAAGACATGTTGTGCAGATGTACAAGCCCCTCTTGCACAGAAAGTTTGGGTTAGATATCTCTTGTAGTTTCTTCAGAACACACAAATTATCTAAAAATGCTTTTCAAGCAATAGACACAAAAACAGCTATAAATCCAAAACCTAATATGATAGACTCCAACTTTGAACTATATATTGTGTAGATTTACAGGTCCTACTTGCCCAGCAAAAAGGGTTCGAATAGCTTTTGCACTTTTTTCGAAAACTCACAAACAACTGTTCATGGGCTGAAAAGGCTTTTGGAGCAATAAAAACTTAAAAACTGCTATAACTCAAAAATGCAATAAGATAAGTTCAAACTTTAAAAAATATGTTGTGCAGATGTACAAGCCCCTCTTGCACAGAAAGTTTGGGTTAGATATCTCTTGTAGTTTCTTCAGAACACACAAATTATCTGAAAATGCTTTTGAAGCAATAGACACAAAAACAGCTATAAATCCAAAACCTAATATGATAGACTAAAACTTTGAACTATGTATTGTGTAGATTTACAGGTCCTACTTGCCCAGCAAAAAGGGTTTGAATAGCTCTTGCACTTTTTTTCGAAACGCACACAACTGTTCATGGGCTGAAAAGGCTTTTGGAGCAATAAAAACTTAAAAACTGCTATAACTCAAAAATGCAATAAGATAAGTTCAAACTTTAAAAGACATGTTGTGCAGATGTACAAGCCCCTCTTGCACAGAAAGTTTGGGTTAGATATCTCTTGTAGTTTCTTCAGAACACACAAATGATCTAAAAATGCTTTTGAAGCAATAGACACAAAAACAGCTATAAATCCAAAACCTAATATGATAGACTCCAACTTTGAACTATATATTGTGTAGATTTACAGGTCCTACTTGCCCAGCAAAAAGGGTTCGAATAGCTTTTGCACTTTTTTCGAAAACTCACAAACAACTGTTCATGGGCTGAAAAGGCTTTTGGAGCAATAAAAACTTAAAAACTGTTATAACTCAAAAATGCAATAAGATAAGTTCAAACTTTAAAAAATATGTTGTGCAGATGTACAAGCCCCTCTTGCACAGAAAGTTTGGGTTAGATATCTCTTGTAGTTTCTTCAGAACACACAAATTATCTGAAAATGCTTTTGAAGCAATAGACACAAAAACAGCTATAAATCAAAAACCTAATATGATAGACTCAAACTTTGAACTATGTATTGTGTAGATTTACAGGTCCTACTTGCCCAGCAAAAAGGGTTTGAATAGCTCTTGCACTTTTTTTCGAAACGCACACAACTGTTCATGGGCTGAAAAGGCTTTTGGAGCAATAAAAACTTAAAAACTGCTATAACTCAAAAATGCAATAAGATAAGTTCAAACTTTAAAAGACATGTTGTGCAGATGTACAAGCCCCTCTTGCACAGAAAGTTTGGGTTAGATATCTCTTGTAGTTTCTTCAGAACACACAAATTATCTAAAAATGCTTTTCAAGCAATAGACACAAAAACAGCTATAAATCCAAAACCTAATATGATAGACTCCAACTTTGAACTATATATTGTGTAGATTTACAGGTCCTACTTGCCCAGCAAAAAGGGTTCGAATAGCTTTTGCACTTTTTTCGAAAACTCACAAACAACTGTTCATGGGCTGAAAAGGCTTTTGGAGCAATAAAAACTTAAAAACTGCTATAACTCAAAAATGCAATAAGATAAGTTCAAACTTTAAAAAATATGTTGTGCAGATGTACAAGCCCCTCTTGCACAGAAAGTTTGGGTTAGATATCTCTTGTAGTTTCTTCAGAACACACAAATTATCTGAAAATGCTTTTGAAGCAATAGACACAAAAACAGCTATAAATCCAAAACCTAATATGATAGACTAAAACTTTGAACTATGTATTGTGTAGATTTACAGGTCCTACTTGCCCAGCAAAAAGGGTTTGAATAGCTCTTGCACTTTTTTTCGAAACGCACACAACTGTTCATGGGCTGAAAAGGCTTTTGGAGCAATAAAAACTTAAAAACTGCTATAACTCAAAAATGCAATAAGATAAGTTCAAACTTTAAAAGACATGTTGTGCAGATGTACAAGCCCCTCTTGCACAGAAAGTTTGGGTTAGATATCTCTTGTAGTTTCTTCAGAACACACAAATGATCTAAAAATGCTTTTGAAGCAATAGACACAAAAACAGCTATAAATCCAAAACCTAATATGATAGACTCCAACTTTGAACTATATATTGTGTAGATTTACAGGTCCTACTTGCCCAGCAAAAAGGGTTCGAATAGCTTTTGCACTTTTTTCGAAAACTCACAAACAACTGTTCATGGGCTGAAAAGGCTTTTGGAGCAATAAAAACTTAAAAACTGTTATAACTCAAAAATGCAATAAGATAAGTTCAAACTTTAAAAAATATGTTGTGCAGATGTACAAGCCCCTCTTGCACAGAAAGTTTGGGTTAGATATCTCTTGTAGTTTCTTCAGAACACACAAATTATCTGAAAATGCTTTTGAAGCAATAGACACAAAAACAGCTATAAATCAAAAACCTAATATGATAGACTCAAACTTTAAACTATGTATTGTGTAGATTTACAGGTCCTACTTGCCCAGCAAAAAGGGTTTGAATAGCTCTTGCTCTTTTTTCGAAACGCACACAACTGTTCATGGGCTGAAAAGGCTTTTGGAGCAATAAAAACGTAAAAACTGCTATAACTCAAAAATTCAATAAGATAAGTTCAAACTTTAAAAGACATGTTGTGCAGATGTACAAGCCCCTCTTGCACAGAAAGTTTGGGTTAGATATCTCTTGTAGTTTCTTCAGAACACACAAAATATCTGAAAATGTTTTTGAAGCAATAGACACAAAAACAGCTATAAATCCAAAACCTAATATGATAGACTCAAACTTTAAACTATGTATTGTGTAGATTTACAGGTCCTACTTGCCTAGCAAAAAGGGTTTGAATAGCTCTTGCACTTTTTTCGAAACTCACAAACAACTGTTCATGGGCTGAAAAGGCTTTTGGAGCAATAAAAACGTTAAAACTGCTATAACTCAAAAATGCAATAAGATAAGTTCAAACTTTAAAAGACATGTTGTGCAGATGTACAAGCCCCTCTTGCACAGAAAGTTTGGGTTAGATATCTCTTGTAGTTTCTTCAGAACACACAAATGATCTAAAAATGCTTTTGAAGCAATAGACACAAAAACAGCTATAAATCCAAAACCTAATATGATAGACTCAAACTTTAAACTATATATTGTGTAGATTTACAGGTCCTACTTGCCCAGCAAAAAGGGTTCGAATAGCTTTTGCACTTTTTTCGAAAACTCACAAACAACTGTTCATGGGCTGAAAAGGCTTTTGGAGCAATAAAAACTTAAAAACTGCTATAACACAAAAATGCAATAAGATAAGTTCAAACTTTAAAAAATATGTTGTGCAGATGTACAAGCCCCTCTTGCACAGAAAGTTTGGGTTAGATATCTCTTGTAGTTTCTTCAGAACACACAAATTATCTGAAAATGCTTTTGAAGCAATAGACACAAAAACAGCTATAAATCCAAAACCTAATATGATAGACTCAAACTTTGAACTATGTATTGTGTAGATTTACAGGTCCTACTTGCCCAGCAAAAAGGGTTTGAATAGCTCTTGCACTTTTTTTCGAAACGCACACAACTGTTCATGGGCTGAAAAGGCTTTTGGAGCAATAAAAACTTAAAAACTGCTATAACTCAAAAATGCAATAAGATAAGTTCAAACTTTAAAAGACATGTTGTGCAGATGTACAAGCCCCTCTTGCACAGAAAGTTTGGGTTAGATATCTCTTGTAGTTTCTTCAGAACACACAAATTATCTAAAAATGCTTTTGAAGCAATAGACACAAAAACAGCTATAAATCCAAAACCTAATATGATAGACTCCAACTTTGAACTATATATTGTGTAGATTTACAGGTCCTACTTGCCCAGCAAAAAGGGTTCGAATAGCTTTTGCACTTTTTTCGAAAACTCACAAACAACTGTTCATGGGCTGAAAAGGCTTTTGGAGCAATAAAAACTTAAAAACTGCTATAACTCAAAAATGCAATAAGATAAGTTCAAACTTTAAAAAATATGTTGTGCAGATGTACAAGCCCCTCTTGCACAGAAAGTTTGGGTTAGATATCTCTTGTAGTTTCTTCAGAACACACAAATTATCTGAAAATGCTTTTGAAGCAATAGACACAAAAACAGCTATAAATCCAAAACCTAATATGATAGACTAAAACTTTGAACTATGTATTGTGTAGATTTACAGGTCCTACTTGCCCAGCAAAAAGGGTTTGAATAGCTCTTGCACTTTTTTTCGAAACGCACACAACTGTTCATGGGCTGAAAAGGCTTTTGGAGCAATAAAAACTTAAAAACTGCTATAACTCAAAAATGCAATAAGATAAGTTCAAACTTTAAAAGACATGTTGTGCAGATGTACAAGCCCCTCTTGCACAGAAAATTTGGGTTAGATATCTCTTGTAGTTTCTTCAGAACACACAAATGATCTAAAAATGCTTTTGAAGCAATAGACACAAAAACAGCTATAAATCCAAAACCTAATATGATAGACTCCAACTTTGAACTATATATTGTGTAGATTTACAGGTCCTACTTGCCCAGCAAAAAGGGTTCGAATAGCTTTTGCACTTTTTTCGAAAACTCACAAACAACTGTTCATGGGCTGAAAAGGCTTTTGGAGCAATAAAAACTTAAAAACTGCTATAACTCAAAAATGCAATAAGATAAGTTCAAACTTTAAAAAATATGTTGTGCAGATGTACAAGCCCCTCTTGCACAGAAAGTTTGGGTTAGATATCTCTTGTAGTTTCTTCAGAACACACAAATTATCTGAAAATGCTTTTGAAGCAATAGACACAAAAACAGCTATAAATCAAAAACCTAATATGATAGACTCAAACTTTAAACTATGTATTGTGTAGATTTACAGGTCCTACTTGCCCAGCAAAAAGGGTTTGAATAGCTCTTGCTCTTTTTTCGAAACGCACACAACTGTTCATGGGCTGAAAAGGCTTTTGGAGCAATAAAAACGTAAAAACTGCTATAACTCAAAAATTCAATAAGATAAGTTCAAACTTTAAAAGACATGTTGTGCAGATGTACAAGCCCCTCTTGCACAGAAAGTTTGGGTTAGATATCTCTTGTAGTTTCTTCAGAACACACAAAATATCTGAAAATGTTTTTGAAGCAATAGACACAAAAACAGCTATAAATCCAAAACCTAATATGATAGACTCAAACTTTAAACTATGTATTGTGTAGATTTACAGGTCCTACTTGTCTAGCAAAAAGGGTTTGAATAGCTCTTTCACTTTTTTTCGAAACGCACACAACTGTTCATGGGCTGAAAAGGCTTTTGGAGCAATAAAAACGTAAAAACTGCTATAACTCAAAAATGCAATAAGATAAGTTCAAACTTTAAAAGACATGTTCTGCAGATGAACAAGCCCCTCTTGCACAGAAAGTTTGGGTTAGATATCTCTTGTAGTTTCTTCAGAACACACAAATTATCTGAAAATGCTTTTGAAGCAATAGACACAAAAACAGCTATAAATCCAAAACCTAATATGATAGACTCAAACTTTAAACTATGTATTGTGTAGATTTACAGGTCCTACTTGCCCTGCAAAAAGGGTTTGAATAGCTCTTGCACTTTTTTCGAAACGCACACAACTGTTCATGGGCTGAAAAGGCTTTTGGAGCAATAAAAACGTTAAAACTGTTATAACTCAAAAATGCAATAAGATAAGTTAAAAACTTTAAAAGACATGTTGTGCAGATGTACAAGCCCCTCTTGCACAGAAAGTTTGGGTTAGATATCTCTTGTAGTTTCTTCAGAACACACAAATTATCTGAAAATGCTTTTGAAGCAATAGACACAAAAACAGCTATAAATCCAAAACCTAATATGATAGACTCAAACTTTAAACTATATATTGTGTAGATTTACAGGTCCTACTTGCCCAGCAAAAAGGGTTTGAATAGCTCTTGCACTTTTTTCGAAACTCACAAACAAATGTTCATGGGCTGAAAAGGCTTTTGGAGCAATAAAAACGTTAAAACTGCTATAACTCAAAAATGCAATAAGATAAGTTCAAACTTTAAAAGACATGTAGTGCAGATGTACAAGCCCCTCTTGCACAGAAAGTTTGGGTTAGATATCTCTTGTAGTTTCTTCAGAACACACAAATGATCTAAAAATGCTTTTGAAGCAATAGACACAAAAACAGCTATAAATCCAAAACCTAATATGATAGACTCCAACTTTGAACTATATATTGTGTAGATTTACAGGTCATACTTGCCCAGCAAAAAGGGTTCGAATAGCTTTTGCACTTTTTTCGAAAACTCACAAACAACTGTTCATGGGCTGAAAAGGCTTTTGGAGCAATAAAAACTTAAAAACTGCTATAACTCAAAAATGCAATAAGATAAGTTCAAACTTTAAAAGACATGTTGTGCAGATGTACAAGCCCCTCTTGCACAGAAAGTTTGGGTTAGATATCTCTTGTAGTTTCTTCAGAACACACAAATTATCTGAAAATGTTTTTGAAGCAATAGACACAAAAACAGCTATAAATCCAAAACCTAATATGATAGACTCAAACTTTTAACTATTTATTGTGTAGATTTACAGGTCCTACTTGCCTAGCAAAAAGGGTTTGAATAGCTCTTTCACTTTTTTTCGAAACGCACACAACTGTTCATGGGCTGAAAAGGCTTTTGGAGCAATAAAAACTTAAAACTGCCATAACTCAAAAATGCAATAAGATAAGTTCAAACTTTAAAAGACATGTTCTGCAGATGTACAAGCCCCTCTTGCACAGAAAGTTTGGGTTAGATATCTCTTGTAGTTTCTTCAGAACACACAAATTATCTGAAAATGCTTTTGAAGAGATAGACACAAAAACAGCTATAAATCCAAAACCTAATATGATAGACTCAAACTTTAAACTATATATTGTGTAGATTTACAGGTCCTACTTGCCCAGCAAAAAGGGTTTGAATAGCTCTTGCACTTTTTTCGAAACTCACAAACAACTGTTCATGGGCTGAAAAGGCTTTTGGAGCAATAAAAACTTAAAAACTGCTATAACTCAAAAATGCAATAAGATAAGTTCAAACTTTAAAAAATATGTTGTGCAGATGTACAAGCCCCTCTTGCACAGAAAGTTTGGGTTAGATATCTCTTGTAGTTTCTTCAGAACACACAAATTATCTGAAAATGCTTTTGAAGCAATAGACACAAAAACAGCTATAAATCAAAAACCTAATATGATAGACTCAAACTTTAAACTATGTATTGTGTAGATTTACAGGTCCTACTTGCCCAGCAAAAAGGGTTTGAATAGCTCTTGCTCTTTTTTCGAAACGCACACAACTGTTCATGGGCTGAAAAGGCTTTTGGAGCAATAAAAACGTAAAAACTGCTATAACTCAAAAATTCAATAAGATAAGTTCAAACTTTAAAAGACATGTTGTGCAGATGTACAAGCCCCTCTTGCACAGAAAGTTTGGGTTAGATATCTCTTGTAGTTTCTTCAGAACACACAAAATATCTGAAAATGTTTTTGAAGCAATAGACACAAAAACAGCTATAAATCCAAAACCTAATATGATAGACTCAAACTTTAAACTATGTATTGTGTAGATTTACAGGTCCTACTTGCCTAGCAAAAAAGGTTTGAATAGCTCTTTCACTTTTTTTCGAAACGCACACAACTGTTCATGGGCTGAAAAGGCTTTTGGAGCAATAAAAACTTAAAAACTGCTATAACTCAAAAATGCAATAAGATAAGTTCAAACTTTAAAAGACATGTTCTGCAGATGTACAAGCCCCTCTTGCACAGAAAGTTTGGGTTAGATATCTCTTGTAGTTTCTTCAGAACACACAAATTATCTGAAAATGCTTTTGAAGCAATAGACACAAAAACAGCTATAAATCCAAAACCTAATATGATAGACTCAAACTTTAAACTATGTATTGTGTAGATTTACAGGTCCTACTTGCCTAGCAAAAAGGGTTTGAATAGCTCTTTCACTTTTTTTCGAAACGCACACAACTGTTCATGGGCTGAAAAGGCTTTTGGAGCAATAAAAACTTAAAAACTGCTATAACTCAAAAATGCAATAAGATAAGTTCAAACTTTAAAAGACATGTTCTGCAGATGTACAAGCCCCTCTTGCACAGAAAGTTTGGGTTAGATATCTCTTGTAGTTTCTTCAGAACACACAAATTATCTGAAAATGCTTTTGAAGCAATAGACACAAAAACAGCTATAAATCCAAAACCTAATATGATAGACTCAAACTTTAAACTATGTATTGTGTAGATTTACAGGTCCTACTTGCCCTGCAAAAAGGGTTTGAATAGCTCTTGCACTTTTTTCGAAACGCACACAACTGTTCATGGGCTGAAAAGGCTTTTGGAGCAATAAAAACGTTAAAACTGTTATAACTCAAAAATGCAATAAGATAAGTTCAAACTTTAAAAGACATGTTGTGCAGATGTACAAGCCCCTCTTGCACAGAAAGTTTGGGTTAGATATCTCTTGTAGTTTCTTCAGAACACACAAATTATCTGAAAATGCTTTTGAAGCAATAGACACAAAAACAGCTATAAATCCAAAACCTAATATGATAGACTCAAACTTTAAACTATATATTGTGTAGATTTACAGGTCCTACTTGCCCAGCAAAAAGGGTTTGAATAGCTCTTGCACTTTTTTCGAAACTCACAAACAACTGTTCATGGGCTGAAAAGGCTTTTGGAGCAATAAAAACGTTAAAACTGCTATAACTCAAAAATGCAATAAGATAAGTTCAAACTTTAAAAGACATGTTGTGCAGATGTACAAGCCCCTCTTGCACAGAAAGTTTGGGTTAGATATCTCTTGTAGTTTCTTCAGAACACACAAATGATCTAAAAATGCTTTTGAAGCAATAGACACAAAAACAGCTATAAATCCAAAACCTAATATGATAGACTCCAACTTTGAACTATATATTGTGTAGATTTACAGGTCCTACTTGCCCAGCAAAAAGGGTTCGAATAGCTTTTGCACTTTTTTCGAAAACTCACAAACAACTGTTCATGGGCTGAAAAGGCTTTTGGAGCAATAAAAACTTAAAAACTGCTATAACTCAAAAATGCAATAAGATAAGTTCAAACTTTAAAAAATATGTTGTGCAGATGTACAAGCCCCTCTTGCACAGAAAGTTTGGGTTAGATATCTCTTGTAGTTTCTTCAGAACACACAAATTATCTGAAAATGTTTTTGAAGCAATAGACACAAAAACAGCTATAAATCCAAAACCTAATATGATAGACTCAAACTTTTAACTATTTATTGTGTAGATTTACAGGTCCTACTTGCCTAGCAAAAAGGGTTTGAATAGCTCTTTCACTTTTTTTCGAAACGCACACAACTGTTCATGGGCTGAAAAGGCTTATGGAGCAATAAAAACTTAAAACTGCCATAACTCAAAAATGCAATAAGATAAGTTCAAACTTTAAAAGACATGTTCTGCAGATGTACAAGCCCCTCTTGCACAGAAAGTTTGGGTTAGATATCTCTTGTAGTTTCTTCAGAACACACAAATTATCTGAAAATGCTTTTGAAGCAATAGACACAAAAACAGCTATAAATCCAAAACCTAATATGATAGACTCCAACTTTAAACTATATATTGTGTAGATTTACAGGTCCTACTTGCCCAGCAAAAAGGGTTCGAATAGCTTTTGCACTTTTTTCGAAAACTCACAAACAACTGTTCATGGGCTGAAAAGGCTTTTGGAGCAATAAAAACTTAAAAACTGCTATAACTCAAAAATGCAATAAGATAAGTTCAAACTTTAAAAAATATGTTGTGCAGATGTACAAGCCCCTCTTGCACAGAAAGTTTGGGTTAGATATCTCTTGTAGTTTCTTCAGAACACACAAATTATCTGAAAATGTTTTTGAAGCAATAGACACAAAAACAGCTATAAATCCAAAACCTAATATGATAGACTCAAACTTTAAACTATGTATTGTGTAGATTTACAGGTCCTACTTGCCTAGCAAAAAGGGTTTGAATAGCTCTTTCACTTTTTTTCGAAACGCACACAACTGTTCATGGGCTGAAAAGGCTTTTGGAGCAATAAAAACTTAAAACTGCCATAACTCAAAAATGCAATAAGATAAGTTCAAACTTTAAAAGACATGTTGTGCAGATGTACAAGCCCCTCTTGCACAGAAAGTTTGGGTTAGATATCTCTTGTAGTTTCTTCAGAACACACAAATTATCTGAAAATGCTTTTGAAGCAATAGACACAAAAACAGCTATAAATCCAAAACCTAATATGATAGACTCAAACTTTAAACTATGTATTGTGTAGATTTACAGGTCCTACTTGCCCAGCAAAAAGGGTTTGAATAGCTCTTGCACTTTTTTCGAAACTCACACAACTGTTCATGGGCTGAAAAGGCTTTTGGAGTAATAAAAACGTAAAAACTGCTATAACTCAAAAATTCAATAAGATAAGTTCAAACTTTAAAAGACATGTTGTGCAGATGTACAAGCCCCTCTTGCACAGAAAGTTTGGGTTAGATATCTCTTGTAGTTTCTTCAGAACACACAAATTATCTGAAAATGCTTTTGAAGCAAAAGACACAAAAACAGCTATAAATCCAAAACCTAATATGATAGACTCAAACTTTAAACTATATATTGTGTAGATTTACAGGTCCTACTTGCCCAGCAAAAAGGGTTTGAATAGCTCTTGCACTTTTTTCGAAACTCACAAACAACTGTTCATGGGCTGAAAAGGCTTTTGGAGCAATAAAAACGTTAAAACGGTTATAACTCAAAAATGCAATAAGATAAGTTCAAACTTTAAAATACATGTTGTGCAGATGTACAAGCCCCTCTTGCACAGAAAGTTTGGGTTATATATCTCTTGTAGTTTCTTCAGAACACACAAATTATCTGAAAATGCTTTTGAAGCAAAAGACACAAAAACAGCTATAAATCCAAAACCTAATATGATAGACTCAAACTTTAAACTATATATTGTGTAGATTTACAGGACCTACTTGCCCAGCAAAAAGGGTTCGAATAGCTTTTGCACTTTTTTCGAAAACTCACAAACAACTGTTCATGGGCTGAAAAGGCTTTTGGAGCAATAAAAACTTAAAACTGCCATAACTCAAAAATGCAATAAGATAAGTTCAAACTTTAAAAGACATGTTGTGCAGATGTACAAGCCCCTCTTGCACAGAAAGTTTGGGTTAGATATCTCTTGTAGTTTCTTCAGAACACACAAATTATCTGAAAATGCTTTTGAAGCAATAGATACAAAAACAGCTATAAATCCAAAACCTAATATGATAGACTCAAACTTTAAACTATATATTGTGTAGATTTACAGGTCCTACTTGCCCAGCAAAAAGGGTTTGAATAGCTCTTGCACTTTTTTCGAAACTCACAAACAACTGTTCATGGGCTGAAAAGGCTTTTGGAGCAATAAAAACGTTAAAACTGCTATAACTCAAAAATGCAATAAGATAAGTTCATACTTTAAAAGACATGTTGTGCAGATGTACAAGCCCCTCTTGCACAGAAAGTTTGGGTTAGATATCTCTTGTAGTTTCTTCAGAACACACAAATGATCTAAAAATGCTTTTGAAGCAATAGACACAAAAACAGCTATAAATCCAAAACCTAATATGATAGACTCCAACTTTGAACTATATATTGTGTAGATTTACAGGTCCTACTTGCCCAGCAAAAAGGGTTCGAATAGCTTTTGCACTTTTTTCGAAAACTCACAAACAACTGTTCATGGGCTGAAAAGGCTTTTGGAGCAATAAAAACTTAAAAACTGCTATAACTCAAAAATGCAATAAGATAAGTTCAAACTTTAAAAGACATGTTGTGCAGATGTACAAGCCCCCCTTGCACAGAAAGTTTGGGTTAGATATCTCTTGTAGTTTCTTCAGAACACACAAATTATCTGAAAATGCTTTTGAAGCAATAGACACAAAAACAGCTATAAATCAAAAACCTAATATTATAGACTCAAACTTTGAACTATGTATTGTGTAGATTTACAGGTCCTACTTGCCCAGCAAAAAGGGTTTGAATAGCTCTTGCACTTTTTTTCGAAACGCACACAACTGTTCATGGGCTGAAAAGGCTTTTGGAGCAATACAAACTTAAAAACTGCTATAACTCAAAAATGCAATAAGATAAGTTCAAACTTTAAAAGACATGTTGTGCAGATGTACAAGCCCCTCTTGCACAGAAAGTTTGGGTTAGATATCTCTTGTAGTTTCTTCAGAACACACAAATGATCTAAAAATGCTTTTGAAGCAATAGACACAAAAACAGCTATAAATCCAAAACCTAATATGATAGACTCCAACTTTGAACTATATATTGTGTAGATTTACAGGTCCTACTTGCCCAGCAAAAAGGGTTCGAATAGCTTTTGCACTTTTTTCGAAAACTCACAAACAACTGTTCATGGGCTGAAAAGGCTTTTGGAGCAATAAAAACTTAAAAACTGCTATAACTCAAAAATGCAATAAGATAAGTTCAAACTTTAAAAAATATGTTGTGCAGATGTACAAGCCCCTCTTGCACAGAAAGTTTGGGTTAGATATCTCTTGTAGTTTCTTCAGAACACACAAATTATCTGAAAATGCTTTTGAAGCAATAGACACAAAAACAGCTATAAATCAAAAACCTAATATGATAGACTCAAACTTTAAACTATGTATTGTGTAGATTTACAGGTCCAACTTGCCCAGCAAAAAGGGTTTGAATAGCTCTTGCTCTTTTTTCGAAACGCACACAACTGTTCATGGGCTGAAAAGGCTTTTGGAGCAATAAAAACGTAAAAACTGCTATAACTCAAAAATTCAATAAGATAAGTTCAAACTTTAAAAGACATGTTGTGCATATGTACAAGCCCCTCTTGCACAGAAAGTTTGGGTTAGATATCTCTTGTAGTTTCTTCAGAACACACAAAATATCTGAAAATGTTTTTGAAGCAATAGACACAAAAACAGCTATAAATCCAAAACCTAATATGATAGACTCAAACTTTAAACTATGTATTGTGTAGATTTACAGGTCCTACTTGCCTAGCAAAAAGGGTTTGAATAGCTCTTGCACTTTTTTTCGAAACGCACACAACTGTTCATGGGCTGAAAAGGCTTTTGGAGCAATAAAAACTTAAAACTGCCATAACTCAAAAATGCAATAAGATAAGTTCAAACTTTAAAAGACATG
The DNA here is from genome assembly GCF_026437365.1 of Eucyclogobius newberryi. Classification (NCBI taxonomy): domain Eukaryota; kingdom Metazoa; phylum Chordata; class Actinopteri; order Gobiiformes; family Gobiidae; genus Eucyclogobius; species Eucyclogobius newberryi. Next base: position 14,954,672 of record NW_027316532.1, read on the forward strand.
TTGTGCAGATGTACAAGCCCCTCTTGCACAGAAAGTTTGGGTTAGATATCTCTTGTAGTTTCTTCAGAACACACAAATTATCTGAAAATGCTTTTGAAGCAATAGACACAAAAACAGCTATAAATCCAAAACCTAATATGATAGACTCAAACTTTAAACTATGTATTGTGTAGATTTACAGGTCCTACTTGCCCAGCAAAAAGGGTTTGAATAGCTCTTGCACTTTTTTCGAAACGCACACAACTGTTCATGGGCTGAAAAGGCTTTTGGAGTAATAAAAACGTAAAAACTGCTATAACTCAAAAATTCAATAAGATAAGTTCAAACTTTAAAAGACATGTTGTGCAGATGTACAAGCCCCTCTTGCACAGAAAGTTTGGGTTAGATATCTCTTGTAGTTTCTTCAGAACACACAAATTATCTGAAAATGCTTTTGAAGCAATAGACACAAAAACAGCTATAAATCCAAAACCTAATATGATAGACTCAAACTTTAAACTATATATTGTGTAGATTTACAGGTCCTACTTGCCCAGCAAAAAGGGTTTGAATAGCTCTTGCACTTTTTTCGAAACTCACAAACAACTGTTCATGGGCTGAAAAGGCTTTTGGAGCAATAAAAACGTTAAAACGGTTATAACTCAAAAATGCAATAAGATAAGTTCAAACTTTAAAATACATGTTGTGCAGATGTACAAGCCCCTCTTGCACAGAAAGTTTGGGTTATATATCTCTTGTAGTTTCTTCAGAACACACAAATTATCTGAAAATGCTTTTGAAGCAAAAGACACAAAAACAGCTATAAATCCAAAACCTAATATGATAGACTCAAACTTTAAACTATATATTGTGTAGATTTACATGTCCTACTTGCCCAGCAAAAAGGGTTTGAATAGCTCTTGCACTTTTTTCGAAACTCACAAACAACTGTTCATGGGCTGAAAAGGCTTTTGGAGCAATAAAAACGTTAAAACTGCTATAACTCAAAAATGCAATAAGATAAGTTCAAACTTTAAAAGACATGTTGTGCAGATGTACAAGCCCCTCTTGCACAGAAAGTTTGGGTTAGATATCTCTTGTAGTTTCTTCAGAACACACAAATGATCTAAAAATGCTTTTGAAGCAATAGACACAAAAACAGCTATAAATCCAAAACCTAATATGATAGACTCCAACTTTGAACTATATATTGTGTAGATTTACAGGTCCTACTTGCCCAGCAAAAAGGGTTCGAATAGCTCTTGCACTTTTTTTCGAAAACTCACAAACAACTGTTCATGGGCTGAAAAGGCTTTTGGAGCAATAAAAACTTAAAAACTGCTATAACTCAAAAATGCAATACGATAAGTTCAAACTTTAAAAAATATGTTGTGCAGATGTACAAGCCCCTCTTGCACAGAAAGTTTGGGTTAGATATCTCTTGTAGTTTCTTCAGAACACACAAATTATCTGAAAATGCTTTTGAAGCAATAGACACAAAAACAGCTATAAATCCAAAACCTAATATGATAGACTCAAACTTTGAACTATGTATTGTGTAGATTTACAGGTCCTACTTGCCCAGCAAAAAGGGTTTGAATAGCTCTTGCACTTTTTTTCGAAACGCACACAACTGTTCATGGGCTGAAAAGGCTTTTGGAGCAATAAAAACTTAAAAACTGCTATAACTCAAAAATGCAATAAGATAAGTTCAAACTTTAAAAAATATGTTGTGCAGATGTACAAGCCCCTCTTGCACAGAAAGTTTGGGTTAGATATCTCTTGTAGTTTCTTCAGAACACACAAATTATCTGAAAATGCTTTTGAAGCAATAGACACAAAAACAGCTATAAATCAAAAACCTAATATGATAGACTCAAACTTTAAACTATATATTGTGTAGATTTACATGTCCTACTTGCCCAGCAAAAAGGGTTTGAATAGCTCTTGCACTTTTTTCGAAACTCACAAACAACTGTTCATGGGCTGAAAAGGCTTTTGGAGCAATAAAAACGTTAAAACTGCTATAACTCAAAAATGCAATAAGATAAGTTCAAACTTTAAAAGACATGTTGTGCAGATGTACAAGCCCCTCTTGCACAGAAAGTTTGGGTTAGATATCTCTTGTAGTTTCTTCAGAACACACAAATGATCTAAAAATGCTTTTGAAGCAATAGACACAAAAACAGCTATAAATCCAAAACCTAATATGATAGACTCCAACTTTGAACTATATATTGTGTAGATTTACAGGTCCTACTTGCCCAGCAAAAAGGGTTCGAATAGCTCTTGCACTTTTTTTCGAAAACTCACAAACAACTGTTCATGGGCTGAAAAGGCTTTTGGAGCAATAAAAACTTAAAAACTGCTATAACTCAAAAATGCAATAAGATAAGTTCAAACTTTAAAAAATATGTTGTGCAGATGTACAAGCCCCTCTTGCACAGAAAGTTTGGGTTAGATATCTCTTGTAGTTTCTTCAGAACACACAAATTATCTGAAAATGCTTTTGAAGCAATAGACACAAAAACAGCTATAAATCCAAAACCTAATATGATAGACTCAAACTTTAAACTATGTATTGTGTAGATTTACAGGTCCTACTTGCCCAGCAAAAAGGGTTTGAATAGCTCTTGCACTTTTTTTCGAAACGCACACAACTGTTCATGGGCTGAAAAGGCTTTTGGAGCAATAAAAACTTAAAAACTGCTATAACTCAAAAATGCAATAAGATAAGTTCAAACTTTAAAAAATATGTTGTGCAGATGTACAAGCCCCTCTTGCACAGAAAGTTTGGGTTAGATATCTCTTGTAGTTTCTTCAGAACACACAAATTATCTGAAAATGCTTTTGAAGCAATAGACACAAAAACAGCTATAAATCAAAAACCTAATATGATAGACTCAAACTTTAAACTATATATTGTGTAGATTTACAGGTCCTACTTGCCCAGCAAAAAGGGTTTGAATAGCTCTTGCTCTTTTTTCGAAACGCACACAACTGTTCATGGGCTGAAAAGGCTTTTGGAGCAATAAAAACGTAAAAACTGCTATAACTCAAAAATTCAATAAGATAAGTTCAAACTTTAAAAGACATGTTGTGCAGATGTACAAGCCCCTCTTGCACAGAAAGTTTGGGTTAGATATCTCTTGTAGTTTCTTCAGAACACACAAAATATCTGAAAATGTTTTTGAAGCAATAGACACAAAAACAGCTATAAATCAAAAACCTAATATGATAGACTCAAACTTTGAACTATGTATTGTGTAGATTTACAGGTCCTACTTGCCCAGCAAAAAGGGTTCGAATAGCTTTTGCACTTTTTTCGAAAACTCACAAACAACTGTTCATGGGCTGAAAAGGCTTTTGGAGCAATAAAAACTTAAAAACTGCTATAACTCAAAAATGCAATAAGATAAGTTCAAACTTTAAAAAATATGTTGTGCAGATGTACAAGCCCCTCTTGCACAGAAAGTTTGGGTTAGATATCTCTTGTAGTTTCTTCAGAACACACAAATTATCTGAAAATGCTTTTGAAGCAATAGACACAAAAACAGCTATAAATCAAAAACCTAATATGATAGACTCAAACTTTAAACTATGTATTGTGTAGATTTACAGGTCCTACTTGCCCAGCAAAAAGGGTTTGAATAGCTCTTGCTCTTTTTTCGAAACGCACACAACTGTTCATGGGCTGAAAAGGCTTTTGGAGCAATACAAACTTAAAAACTGCTATAACTCAAAAATGCAATAAGATAAGTTCAAACTTTAAAAGACATGTTGTGCAGATGTACAAGCCCCTCTTGCACAGAAAGTTTGGGTTAGATATCTCTTGTAGTTTCTTCAGAACACACAAAATATCTGAAAATGTTTTTGAAGCAATAGACACAAAAACAGCTATAAATCCAAAAACCTAATATGATAGACTCAAACTTTAAATTATGTATTGTGTAGATTTACAGGTCCTACTTGCCTAGCAAAAAGGGTTTGAATAGCTCTTTCACTTTTTTTCGAAACGCACACAACTGTTCATGGGCTGAAAAGGCTTTTGGAGCAATAAAAACTTAAAAACTGCTATAACTCAAAAATGCAATAAGATAAGTTCAAACTTTAAAAGACATGTTCTGCAGATGTACAAGCCCCTCTTGCACAGAAAGTTTGGGTTAGATATCTCTTGTAGTTTCTTCAGAACACACAAATTATCTGAAAATGCTTTTGAAGCAATAGACACAAAAACAGCTATAAATCAAAAACCTAATATGATAGACTCAAACTTTGAACTATGTATTGTGTAGATTTACAGGTCCTACTTGCCCAGCAAAAAGGGTTCGAATAGCTTTTGCACTTTTTTCGAAAACTCACAAACAACTGTTCATGGGCTGAAAAGGCTTTTGGAGCAATAAAAACTTAAAAACTGCTATAACTCAAAAATGCAATAAGATAAGTTCAAACTTTAAAAAATATGTTGTGCAGATGTACAAGCCCCTCTTGCACAGAAAGTTTGGGTTAGATATCTCTTGTAGTTTCTTCAGAACACACAAATTATCTGAAAATGCTTTTGAAGCAATAGACACAAAAACAGCTATAAATCAAAAACCTAATATGATAGACTCAAACTTTGAACTATGTATTGTGTAGATTTACAGGTCCTACTTGCCCAGCAAAAAGGGTTTGAATAGCTCTTGCACTTTTTTTCGAAACGCACACAACTGTTCATGGGCTGAAAAGGCTTTTGGAGCAATAAAAACTTAAAAACTGCTATAACTCAAAAATGCAATAAGATAAGTTCAAACTTTAAAAGACATGTTGTGCAGATGTACAAGCCCCTCTTGCACAGAAAGTTTGGGTTAGATATCTCTTGTAGTTTCTTCAGAACACACAAATGATCTAAAAATGCTTTTGAAGCAATAGACACAAAAACAGCTATAAATCCAAAACCTAATATGATAGACTCCAACTTTGAACTATATATTGTGTAGATTTACAGGTCCTACTTGCCCAGCAAAAAGGGTTCGAATAGCTTTTGCACTTTTTTCGAAAACTCACAAACAACTGTTCATGGGCTGAAAAGGCTTTTGGAGCAATAAAAACTTAAAAACTGCTATAACTCAAAAATGCAATAAGATAAGTTCAAACTTTAAAAAATATGTTGTGCAGATGTACAAGCCCCTCTTGCACAGAAAGTTTGGGTTAGATATCTCTTGTAGTTTCTTCAGAACACACAAATTATCTGAAAATGCTTTTGAAGCAATAGACACAAAAACAGCTATAAATCAAAAACCTAATATGATAGACTCAAACTTTAAACTATGTATTGTGTAGATTTACAGGTCCTACTTGCCCAGCAAAAAGGGTTTGAATAGCTCTTGCTCTTTTTTCGAAACGCACACAACTGTTCATGGGCTGAAAAGGCTTTTGGAGCAATAAAAACGTAAAAACTGCTATAACTCAAAAATTCAATAAGATAAGTTCAAACTTTAAAAGACATGTTGTGCAGATGTACAAGCCCCTCTTGCACAGAAAGTTTGGGTTAGATATCTCTTGTAGTTTCTTCAGAACACACAAAATATCTGAAAATGTTTTTGAAGCAATAGACACAAAAACAGCTATAAATCCAAAACCTAATATGATAGACTCAAACTTTAAACTATGTATTGTGTAGATTTACAGGTCCTACTTGCCTAGCAAAAAGGGTTTGAATAGCTCTTTCACTTTTTTTCGAAACGCACACAACTGTTCATGGGCTGAAAAGGCTTTTGGAGCAATAAAAACTTAAAAACTGCTATAACTCAAAAATGCAATAAGATAAGTTCAAACTTTAAAAGACATGTTCTGCAGATGTACAAGCCCCTCTTGCACAGAAAGTTTGGGTTAGATATCTCTTGTAGTTTCTTCAGAACACACAAATTATCTGAAAATGCTTTTGAAGCAATAGACACAAAAACAGCTATAAATCCAAAACCTAATATGATAGACTCAAACTTTAAACTATGTATTGTGTAGATTTACAGGTCCTACTTGCCCTGCAAAAAGGGTTTGAATAGCTCTTGCACTTTTTTCGAAACGCACACAACTGTTCATGGGCTGAAAAGGCTTTTGGAGCAATAAAAACGTAAAAACTGCTATAACTCAAAAATTCAATAAGATAAGTTCAAACTTTAAAAGACATGTTGTGCAGATGTACAAGCCCCTCTTGCACAGAAAGTTTGGGTTAGATATCTCTTGTAGTTTCTTCAGAACACACAAATTATCTAAAAATGCTTTTGAAGCAATAGACACAAAAACAGCTATAAATCCAAAACCTAATATGATAGACTCCAACTTTGAACTATATATTGTGTAGATTTACAGGTCCTACTTGCCCAGCAAAAAGGGTTCGAATAGCTTTTGCACTTTTTTCGAAAACTCACAAACAACTGTTCATGGGCTGAAAAGGCTTTTGGAGCAATAAAAACTTAAAAACTGCTATAACTCAAAAATGCAATAAGATAAGTTCAAACTTTAAAAAATATGTTGTGCAGATGTACAAGCCCCTCTTGCACAGAAAGTTTGGGTTAGATATCTCTTGTAGTTTCTTCAGAACACACAAATTATCTGAAAATGCTTTTGAAGCAATAGACACAAAAACAGCTATAAATCAAAAACCTAATATGATAGACTCAAACTTTGAACTATGTATTGTGTAGATTTACAGGCCCTACTTGCCCAGCAAAAAGGGTTCGAATAGCTTTTGCACTTTTTTCGAAAACTCACAAACAACTGTTCATGGGCTGAAAAGGCTTTTGGAGCAATAAAAACTTAAAAACTGCTATAACTCAAAAATGCAATAAGATAAGTTCAAACTTTAAAAAATATGTTGTGCAGATGTACAAGCCCCTCTTGCACAGAAAGTTTGGGTTAGATATCTCTTGTAGTTTCTTCAGAACACACAAATTATCTGAAAATGCTTTTGAAGCAATAGACACAAAAACAGCTATAAATCCAAAACCTAATATGATAGACTCAAACTTTAAACTATATATTGTGTAGATTTACAGGTCCTACTTGCCCAGCAAAAAGGGTTTGAATAGCTCTTGCACTTTTTTCGAAACTCACAAACAACTGTTCATGGGCTGAAAAGGCTTTTGGAGCAATAAAAACGTTAAAACTGCTATAACTCAAAAATGCAATAAGATAAGTTCAAACTTTAAAAGACATGTTGTGCAGATGTACAAGCCCCTCTTGCACAGAAAGTTTGGGTTAGATATCTCTTGTAGTTTCTTCAGAACACACAAATGATCTAAAAATGCTTTTGAAGCAATAGACACAAAAACAGCTATAAATCCAAAACCTAATATGATAGACTCCAACTTTGAACTATATATTGTGTAGATTTACAGGTCCTACTTGCCCAGCAAAAAGGGTTCGAATAGCTTTTGCACTTTTTTCGAAAACTCACAAACAACTGTTCATGGGCTGAAAAGGCTTTTGGAGCAATAAAAACTTAAAAACTGCTATAACTCAAAAATGCAATAAGATAAGTTCAAACTTTAAAAAATATGTTGTGCAGATGTACAAGCCCCTCTTGCACAGAAAGTTTGGGTTAGATATCTCTTGTAGTTTCTTCAGAACACACAAATTATCTGAAAATGCTTTTGAAGCAATAGACACAAAAACAGCTATAAATCAAAAACCTAATATGATAGACTCAAACTTTGAACTATGTATTGTGTAGATTTACAGGTCCTACTTGCCCAGCAAAAAGGGTTTGAATAGCTCTTGCACTTTTTTTCGAAACGCACACAACTGTTCATGGGCTGAAAAGGCTTTTGGAGCAATAAAAACTTAAAAACTGCTATAACTCAAAAATGCAATAAGATAAGTTCAAACTTTAAAAGACATGTTGTGCAGATGTACAAGCCCCTCTTGCACAGAAAGTTTGGGTTAGATATCTCTTGTAGTTTCTTCAGAACAAACAAATTATCTAAAAATGCTTTTGAAGCAATAGACACAAAAACAGCTATAAATCCAAAACCTAATATGATAGACTCCAACTTTGAACTATATATTGTGTAGATTTACAGGTCCTACTTGCCCAGCAAAAAGGGTTCGAATAGCTTTTGCACTTTTTTTCGAAAACTCACAAACAACTGTTCATGGGCTGAAAAGGCTTTTGGAGCAATAAAAACTTAAAAACTGCTATAACTCAAAAATGCAATAAGATAAGTTCAAACTTTAAAAAATATGTTGTGCAGATGTACAAGCCCCTCTTGCACAGAAAGTTTGGGTTAGATATCTCTTGTAGTTTCTTCAGAACACACAAATTATCTGAAAATGCTTTTGAAGCAATAGACACAAAAACAGCTATAAATCCAAAACCTAATATGATAGACTCAAACTTTGAACTATGTATTGTGTAGATTTACAGGTCCTACTTGCCCAGCAAAAAGGGTTTGAATAGCTCTTGCACTTTTTTTCGAAACGCACACAACTGTTCATGGGCTGAAAAGGCTTTTGGAGCAATAAAAACTTAAAAACTGCTATAACTCAAAAATGCAATAAGATAAGTTCAAACTTTAAAAGACATGTTGTGCAGATGTACAAGCCCCTCTTGCACAGAAAGTTTGGGTTAGATATCTCTTGTAGTTTCTTCAGAACACACAAATTATCTAAAAATGCTTTTGAAGCAATAGACACAAAAACAGCTATAAATCCAAAACCTAATATGATAGACTCCAACTTTGAACTATATATTGTGTAGATTTACAGGTCCTACTTGCCCAGCAAAAAGGGTTCGAATAGCTTTTGCACTTTTTTTCGAAAACTCACAAACAACTGTTCATGGGCTGAAAAGGCTTTTGGAGCAATAAAAACTTAAAAACTGCTATAACTAAAAAATGCAATAAGATAAGTTCAAACTTTAAAAAATATGTTGTGCAGGTGTACAAGCCCCTCTTGCACAGAAAGTTTGGGTTAGATATCTCTTGTAGTTTCTTCAGAACACACAAATTATCTGAAAATGCTTTTGAAGCAATAGACACAAAAACAGCTATAAATCAAAAACCTAATATGATAGACTCAAACTTTGAACTATGTATTGTGTAGATTTACAGGTCCTACTTGCCCAGCAAAAAGGGTTTGAATAGCTCTTGCACTTTTTTTCGAAACGCACACAACTGTTCATGGGCTGAAAAGGCTTTTGGAGCAATAAGAACTTAAAAACTGCTATAACTAAAAAATGCAATAAGATAAGTTCAAACTTTAAAAAATATGTTGTGCAGATGTACAAGCCCCTCTTGCACAGAAAGTTTGGGTTAGATATCTCTTGTAGTTTCTTCAGAACACACAAATTATCTGAAAATGCTTTTGAAGCAATAGACACAAAAACAGCTATAAATCAAAAACCTAATATGATAGACTCAAACTTTGAACTATGTATTGTGTAGATTTACAGGTCCTACTTGCCCAGCAAAAAGGGTTTGAATAGCTCTTTCACTTTTTTTCGAAACGCACACAACTGTTCATGGGCTGAAAAGGCTTTTGGAGCAATAAAAACTTAAAAACTGCTATAACTCAAAAATGCAATAAGATAAGTTCAAACTTTAAAAGACATGTTCTGCAGATGTACAAGCCCCTCTTGCACAGAAAGTTTGGGTTAGATATCTCTTTTAGTTTCTTCAGAACACACAAATTATCTGAAAATGCTTTTGAAGCAATAGACACAAAAACAGCTATAAATCCAAAACCTAATATGATAGACTCAAACTTTAAACTATGTATTGTGTAGATTTACAGGTCCTACTTGCCCTGCAAAAAGGGTTTGAATAGCTCTTGCACTTTTTTCGAAACGCACACAACTGTTCATGGGCTGAAAAGGCTTTTGGAGCAATAAAAACGTAAAAACTGCTATAACTCAAAAATTCAATAAGATAAGTTCAAACTTTAAAAGACATGTTGTGCAGATGTACAAGCCCCTCTTGCACAGAAAGTTTGGGTTAGATATCTCTTGTAGTTTCTTCAGAACACACAAATTATCTAAAAATGCTTTTGAAGCAATAGACACAAAAACAGCTATAAATCCAAAACCTAATATGATAGACTCCAACTTTGAACTATATATTGTGTAGATTTACAGGTCCTACTTGCCCAGCAAAAAGGGTTCGAATAGCTTTTGCACTTTTTTCGAAAACTCACAAACAACTGTTCATGGGCTGAAAAGGCTTTTGGAGCAATAAAAACTTAAAAACTGCTATAACTCAAAAATGCAATAAGATAAGTTCAAACTTTAAAAAATATGTTGTGCAGATGTACAAGCCCCTCTTGCACAGAAAGTTTGGGTTAGATATCTCTTGTAGTTTCTTCAGAACACACAAATTATCTGAAAATGCTTTTGAAGCAATAGACACAAAAACAGCTATAAATCAAAAACCTAATATGATAGACTCAAACTTTGAACTATGTATTGTGTAGATTTACAGGCCCTACTTGCCCAGCAAAAAGGGTTTGAATAGCTCTTGCACTTTTTTTCGAAACGCACACAACTGTTCATGGGCTGAAAAGGCTTTTGGAGCAATAAAAACTTAAAAACTGCTATAACTCAAAAATGCAATAAGATAAGTTCAAACTTTAAAAGACATGTTGTGCAGATGTACAAGCCCCTCTTGCACAGAAAGTTTGGGTTAGATATCTCTTGTAGTTTCTTCAGAACACACAAATGATCTAAAAATGCTTTTGAAGCAATAGACACAAAAACAGCTATAAATCCAAAACCTAATATGATAGACTCAAACTTTAAACTATGTATTGTGTAGATTTACAGGTCCTACTTGCCTAGCAAAAAGGGTTTGAATAGCTCTTTCACTTTTTTTCGAAACGCACACAACTGTTCATGGGCTGAAAAGGCTTTTGGAGCAATAAAAACTTAAAACTGCCATAACTCAAAAATGCAATAAGATAAGTTCAAACTTTAAAAGACATGTTGTGCAGATGTACAAGCCCCTCTTGCACAGAAAGTTTGGGTTAGATATCTCTTGTAGTTTCTTCAGAACACACAAATTATCTGAAAATGCTTTTGAAGCAATAGACACAAAAACAGCTATAAATCCAAAACCTAATATGATAGACTCAAACTTTAAACTATGTATTGTGTAGATTTACAGGTCCTACTTGCCCAGCAAAAAGGGTTTGAATAGCTCTTGCACTTTTTTCGAAACGCACACAACTGTTCATGGGCTGAAAAGACTTTTGGAGTAATAAAAACGTAAAAACTGCTATAACTCAAAAATTCAATAAGATAAGTTCAAACTTTAAAAGACATGTTGTGCAGATGTACAAGCCCCTCTTGCACAGAAAGTTTGGGTTAGATATCTCTTGTAGTTTCTTCAGAACACACAAATTATCTGAAAATGCTTTTGAAGCAATAGACACAAAAACAGCTATAAATCCAAAACCTAATATGATAGACTCAAACTTTAAACTATATATTGTGTAGATTTACAGGTCCTACTTGCCCAGCAAAAAGGGTTCGAATAGCTTTTGCACTTTTTTTCGAAAACTCACAAACAACTGTTCATGGGCTGAAAAGGCTTTTGGAGCAATAAAAACTTAAAAACTGCTATAACTCAAAAATGCAATAAGATAAGTTCAAACTTTAAAAAATATGTTGTGCAGATGTACAAGCCCCTCTTGCACAGAAAGTTTGGGTTAGATATCTCTTGTAGTTTCTTCAGAACACACAAATTATCTGAAAATGCTTTTGAAGCAATAGACACAAAAACAGCTATAAATCAAAAACCTAATATGATAGACTCAAACTTTGAACTATGTATTGTGTAGATTTACAGGTCCTACTTGCCCAGCAAAAAGGGTTTGAATAGCTCTTGCACTTTTTTTCGAAACGCACACAACTGTTCATGGGCTGAAAAGGCTTTTGGAGCAATAAAATCTTAAAAACTGCTATAACTCAAAAATGCAATAAGATAAGTTCAAACTTTAAAAGACATGTTGTGCAGATGTACAAGCCCCTCTTGCACAGAAAGTTTGGGTTAGATATCTCTTGTAGTTTCTTCAGAACACACAAATGATCTAAAAATGCTTTTGAAGCAATAGACACAAAAACAGCTATAAATCCAAAACCTAATATGATAGACTCCAACTTTGAACTATATATTGTGTAGATTCACAGGTCCTACTTGCCCAGCAAAAAGGGTTCGAATAGCTTTTGCACTTTTTTCGAAAACTCACAAACAACTGTTCATGGGCTGAAAAGGCTTTTGGAGCAATAAAAACGTAAAAACTGCTATAACTCAAAAATGCAATAAGATAAGTTCAAACTTCAAAAGACATGTTGTGCAGATGTACAAGCCCCTCTTGCACAGAAAGTTTGGGTTAGATATCTCTTGTAGTTTCTTCAGAACACACAAATGATCTAAAAATGCTTTTGAAGCAATAGACACAAAAACAGCTATAAATCCAAAACCTAATATGATAGACTCCAACTTTGAACTATATATTGTGTAGATTCACAGGTCCTACTTGCCCAGCAAAAAGGGTTTGAATAGCTCTTGCACTTTTTTTCGAAACGCACACAACTGTTCATGGGCTGAAAAGGCTTTTGGAGCAATAAAAACGTAAAAACTGCTATAACTCAAAAATTCAATAAGATAAGTTCAAACTTTAAAAGACATGTTGTGCAGATGTACAAGCTCCTCTTGCACAGAAAGTTTGGGTTAGATATCTCTTGTAGTTTCTTCAGAACACACAAAATATCTGAAAATGTTTTTGAAGCAATAGACACAAAAACAGCTATAAATCCAAAACCTAATATGATAGACTCAAACTTTAAACTATGTATTGTGTAGATTTACAGGTCCTACTTGCCTAGCAAAAAGGGTTTGAATAGCTCTTTCACTTTTTTTCGAAACGCACACAACTGTTCATGGGCTGAAAAGGCTTTTGGAGCAATAAAAACTTAAAAACTGCTATAACTCAAAAATGCAATAAGATAAGTTCAAACTTTAAAAAATATGTTGTGCAGATGTACAAGCCCCTCTTGCACAGAAAGTTTGGGTTAGATATCTCTTGTAGTTTCTTCAGAACACACAAATTATCTGAAAATGCTTTTGAAGCAATAGACACAAAAACAGCTATAAATCCAAAACCTAATATGATAGACTCAAACTTTAAACTATATATTGTGTAGATTTACAGGTCCTACTTGCCCAGCAAAAAGGGTTTGAATAGCTCTTGCACTTTTTTCGAAACGCACACAACTGTTCATGGGCTGAAAAGACTTTTGGAGTAATAAAAACGTAAAAACTGCTATAACTCAAAAATTCAATAAGATAAGTTCAAACTTTAAAAGACATGTTGTGCAGATGTACAAGCCCCTCTTGCACAGAAAGTTTGGGTTAGATATCTCTTGTAGTTTCTTCAGAACACACAAATGATCTAAAAATGCTTTTGAAGCAATAGACACAAAAACAGCTATAAATCCAAAACCTAATATGATAGACTCCAACTTTAAACTATATATTGTGTAGATTTACAGGTCCTACTTGCCCAGCAAAAAGGGTTCGAATAGCTTTTGCACTTTTTTCGAAAACTCACAAACAACTGTTCATGGGCTGAAAAGGCTTTTGGAGCAATAAAAACCTAAAAACTGCTATAACTCAAAAATGCAATAAGATAAGTTCAAACTTTAAAAAATATGTTGTGCAGATGTACAAGCCCCTCTTGCACAGAAAGTTTGGGTTAGATATCTCTTGTAGTTTCTTCAGAACACACAAATTATCTGAAAATGTTTTTGAAGCAATAGACACAAAAACAGCTATAAATCCAAAACCTAATATGATAGACTCAAACTTTAAACTATGTATTGTGTAGATTTACAGGTCCTACTTGCCTAGCAAAAAGGGTTTGAATAGCTCTTTCACTTTTTTTCGAAACGCACACAACTGTTCATGGGCTGAAAAGGCTTTTGGAGCAATAAAAACTTAAAACTGCCATAACTCAAAAATGCAATAAGATAAGTTCAAACTTTAAAAGACATGTTGTGCAGATGTACAAGCCCCTCTTGCACAGAAAGTTTGGGTTAGATATCTCTTGTAGTTTCTTCAGAACACACAAATTATCTGAAAATGCTTTTGAAGCAATAGACACAAAAACAGCTATAAATCCAAAACCTAATATGATAGACTCCAACTTTGAACTATATATTGTGTAGATTCACAGGTCCTACTTGCCCAGCAAAAAGGGTTCGAATAGCTTTTGCACTTTTTTCGAAAACTCACAAACAACTGTTCATGGGCTGAAAAGGCTTTTGGAGCAATAAAAACGTAAAAACTGCTATAACTCAAAAATGCAATAAGATAAGTTCAAACTTCAAAAGACATGTTGTGCAGATGTACAAGCCCCTCTTGCACAGAAAGTTTGGGTTAGATATCTCTTGTAGTTTCTTCAGAACACACAAATGATCTAAAAATGCTTTTGAAGCAATAGACACAAAAACAGCTATAAATCCAAAACCTAATATGATAGACTCCAACTTTGAACTATATATTGTGTAGATTCACAGGTCCTACTTGCCCAGCAAAAAGGGTTTGAATAGCTCTTGCACTTTTTTTCGAAACGCACACAACTGTTCATGGGCTGAAAAGGCTTTTGGAGCAATAAAAACGTAAAAACTGCTATAACTCAAAAATTCAATAAGATAAGTTCAAACTTTAAAAGACATGTTGTGCAGATGTACAAGCTCCTCTTGCACAGAAAGTTTGGGTTAGATATCTCTTGTAGTTTCTTCAGAACACACAAAATATCTGAAAATGTTTTTGAAGCAATAGACACAAAAACAGCTATAAATCCAAAACCTAATATGATAGACTCAAACTTTAAACTATGTATTGTGTAGATTTACAGGTCCTACTTGCCTAGCAAAAAGGGTTTGAATAGCTCTTTCACTTTTTTTCGAAACGCACACAACTGTTCATGGGCTGAAAAGGCTTTTGGAGCAATAAAAACTTAAAAACTGCTATAACTCAAAAATGCAATAAGATAAGTTCAAACTTTAAAAAATATGTTGTGCAGATGTACAAGCCCCTCTTGCACAGAAAGTTTGGGTTAGATATCTCTTGTAGTTTCTTCAGAACACACAAATTATCTGAAAATGCTTTTGAAGCAATAGACACAAAAACAGCTATAAATCCAAAACCTAATATGATAGACTCAAACTTTAAACTATATATTGTGTAGATTTACAGGTCCTACTTGCCCAGCAAAAAGGGTTTGAATAGCTCTTGCACTTTTTTCGAAACGCACACAACTGTTCATGGGCTGAAAAGACTTTTGGAGTAATAAAAACGTAAAAACTGCTATAACTCAAAAATTCAATAAGATAAGTTCAAACTTTAAAAGACATGTTGTGCAGATGTACAAGCCCCTCTTGCACAGAAAGTTTGGGTTAGATATCTCTTGTAGTTTCTTCAGAACACACAAATGATCTAAAAATGCTTTTGAAGCAATAGACACAAAAACAGCTATAAATCCAAAACCTAATATGATAGACTCCAACTTTAAACTATATATTGTGTAGATTTACAGGTCCTACTTGCCCAGCAAAAAGGGTTCGAATAGCTTTTGCACTTTTTTCGAAAACTCACAAACAACTGTTCATGGGCTGAAAAGGCTTTTGGAGCAATAAAAACCTAAAAACTGCTATAACTCAAAAATGCAATAAGATAAGTTCAAACTTTAAAAAATATGTTGTGCAGATGTACAAGCCCCTCTTGCACAGAAAGTTTGGGTTAGATATCTCTTGTAGTTTCTTCAGAACACACAAATTATCTGAAAATGTTTTTGAAGCAATAGACACAAAAACAGCTATAAATCCAAAACCTAATATGATAGACTCAAACTTTAAACTATGTATTGTGTAGATTTACAGGTCCTACTTGCCTAGCAAAAAGGGTTTGAATAGCTCTTTCACTTTTTTTCGAAACGCACACAACTGTTCATGGGCTGAAAAGGCTTTTGGAGCAATAAAAACTTAAAACTGCCATAACTCAAAAATGCAATAAGATAAGTTCAAACTTTAAAAGACATGTTGTGCAGATGTACAAGCCCCTCTTGCACAGAAAGTTTGGGTTAGATATCTCTTGTAGTTTCTTCAGAACACACAAATTATCTGAAAATGCTTTTGAAGCAATAGACACAAAAACAGCTATAAATCCAAAACCTAATATGATAGACTCAAACTTTAAACTATATATTGTGTAGATTTACAGGTCCTACTTGCCCAGCAAAAAGGGTTTGAATAGCTCTTGCACTTTTTTCGAAACTCACAAACAACTGTTCATGGGCTGAAAAGGCTTTTGGAGCAATAAAAACGTTAAAACTGCTATAACTCAAAAATGCAATAAGATAAGTTCAAACTTTAAAAGACATGTTGTGCAGATGTACAAGCCCCTCTTGCACAGAAAGTTTGGGTTAGATATCTCTTGTAGTTTCTTCAGAACACACAAATTATCTGAAAATGCTTTTGAAGCAATAGACACAAAAACAGCTATAAATCCAAAACCTAATATGATAGACTCAAACTTTGAACTATGTATTGTGTAGATTTACAGGTCCTACTTGCCCAGCAAAAAGGGTTTGAATAGCTCTTGCACTTTTTTTCGAAACGCACACAACTGTTCATGGGCTGAAAAGGCTTTTGGAGCAATAAAATCTTAAAAACTGCTATAACTCAAAAATGCAATAAGATAAGTTCAAACTTTAAAAGACATGTTGTGCAGATGTACAAGCCCCTCTTGCACAGAAAGTTTGGGTTAGATATCTCTTGTAGTTTCTTCAGAACACACAAATGATCTAAAAATGCTTTTGAAGCAATAGACACAAAAACAGCTATAAATCAAAAACCTAATATGATAGACTCAAACTTTAAACTATGTATTGTGTAGATTTACAGGTCCTACTTGCCCAGCAAAAAGGGTTTGAATAGCTCTTGCACTTTTTTTCGAAACGCACACAACTGTTCATGGGCTGAAAAGGCTTTTGGAGCAATAAAAACGTAAAAACTGCTATAACTCAAAAATTCAATAAGATAAGTTCAAACTTTAAAAGACATGTTGTGCAGATGTACAAGCCCCTCTTGCACAGAAAGTTTGGGTTAGATATCTCTTGTAGTTTCTTCAGAACACACAAAATATCTGAAAATGCTTTTGAAGCAATAGACACAAAAACAGCTATAAATCCAAAACCTAATATGATAGACTCAAACTTTAAACTATGTATTGTGTAGATTTACAGGTCCTACTTGCCTAGCAAAAAGGGTTTGAATAGCTCTTTCACTTTTTTTCGAAACGCACACAACTGTTCATGGGCTGAAAAGGCTTTTGGAGCAATAAAAACTTAAAAACTGCTATAACTCAAAAATGCAATAAGATAAGTTCAAACTTTAAAAGACATGTTCTGCAGATGTACAAGCCCCTCTTGCACAGAAAGTTTGGGTTAGATATCTCTTTTAGTTTCTTCAGAACACACAAATTATCTGAAAATGCTTTTGAAGCAATAGACACAAAAACAGCTATAAATCCAAAACCTAATATGATAGACTCAAACTTTAAACTATGTATTGTGTAGATTTACAGGTCCTACTTGCCCTGCAAAAAGGGTTTGAATAGCTCTTGCACTTTTTTCGAAACGCACACAACTGTTCATGGGCTGAAAAGGCTTTTGGAGCAATAAAAACGTAAAAACTGCTATAACTCAAAAATTCAATAAGATAAGTTCAAACTTTAAAAGACATGTTGTGCAGATGTACAAGCCCCTCTTGCACAGAAAGTTTGGGTTAGATATCTCTTGTAGTTTCTTCAGAACACACAAATTATCTAAAAATGCTTTTGAAGCAATATACACAAAAACAGCTATAAATCCAAAACCTAATATGATAGACTCCAACTTTGAACTATATATTGTGTAGATTTACAGGTCCTACTTGCCCAGCAAAAAGGGTTCGAATAGCTTTTGCACTTTTTTCGAAAACTCACAAACAACTGTTCATGGGCTGAAAAGGCTTTTGGAGCAATAAAAACTTAAAAACTGCTATAACTCAAAAATGCAATAAGATAAGTTCAAACTTTAAAAAATATGTTGTGCAGATGTACAAGCCCCTCTTGCACAGAAAGTTTGGGTTAGATATCTCTTGTAGTTTCTTCAGAACACACAAATTATCTGAAAATGCTTTTGAAGCAATAGACACATAAACAGCTATAAATCAAAAACCTAATATGATAGACTCAAACTTTGAACTATGTATTGTGTAGATTTACAGGCCCTACTTGCCCAGCAAAAAGGGTTTGAATAGCTCTTGCACTTTTTTTCGAAACGCACACAACTGTTCATGGGCTGAAAAGGCTTTTGGAGCAATAAAAACTTAAAAACTGCTATAACTCAAAAATGCAATAAGATAAGTTCAAACTTTAAAAGACATGTTGTGCAGATGTACAAGCCCCTCTTGCACAGAAAGTTTGGGTTAGATATCTCTTGTAGTTTCTTCAGAACACACAAATGATCTAAAAATGCTTTTGAAGCAATAGACACAAAAACAGCTATAAATCCAAAACCTAATATGATAGACTCCAACTTTGAACTATATATTGTGTAGATTTACAGGTCCTACTTGCCCAGCAAAAAGGGTTCGAATAGCTTTTGCACTTTTTTCGAAAACTCACAAACAACTGTTCATGGGCTGAAAAGGCTTTTGGAGCAATAAAAACTTAAAAACTGCTATAACTCAAAAATGCAATAAGATAAGTTCAAACTTTAAAAAATATGTTGTGCAGATGTACAAGCCCCTCTTGCACAGAAAGTTTGGGTTAGATATCTCTTGTAGTTTCTTCAGAACACACAAACTATCTGAAAATGCTTTTGAAGCAATAGACACAAAAACAGCTATAAATCAAAAACCTAATATGATAGACTCAAACTTTGAACTATGTATTGTGTAGATTTACAGGTCCTACTTGCCCAGCAAAAAGGGTTTGAATAGCTCTTGCACTTTTTTTCGAAACGCACACAACTGTTCATGGGCTGAAAAGGCTTTTGGAGCAATAAAAACTTAAAAACTGCTATAACTCAAAAATGCAATAAGATAAGTTCAAACTTTAAAAGACATGTTGTGCAGATGTACAAGCCCCTCTTGCACAGAAAGTTTGGGTTAGATATCTCTTGTAGTTTCTTCAGAACACACAAATGATCTAAAAATGCTTTTGAAGCAATAGACACAAAAACAGCTATAAATCAAAAACCTAATATGATAGACTCAAACTTTGAACTATGTATTGTGTAGATTTACAGGTCCTACTTGCCCAGCAAAAAGGGTTTGAATAGCTCTTGCACTTTTTTTCGAAACGCACACAACTGTTCATGGGCTGAAAAGGCTTTTGGAGCAATAAAATCTTAAAAACTGCTATAACTCAAAAATGCAATAAGATAAGTTCAAACTTTAAAAGACATGTTGTGCAGATGTACAAGCCCCTCTTGCACAGAAAGTTTGGGTTAGATATCTCTTGTAGTTTCTTCAGAACACACAAATTATCTGAAAATGCTTTTGAAGCAATAGACACAAAAACAGCTATAAATCAAAAACCTAATATGATAGACTCAAACTTTAAACTATGTATTGTGTAGATTTACAGGTCCTACTTGCCCAGCAAAAAGGGTTTGAATAGCTCTTGCTCTTTTTTCGAAACGCACACAACTGTTCATGGGCTGAAAAGGCTTTTGGAGCAATAAAAACGTAAAAACTGCTATAACTCAAAAATTCAATAAGATAAGTTCAAACTTTAAAAGACATGTTGTGCAGATGTACAAGCCCCTCTTGCACAGAAAGTTTGGGTTAGATATCTCTTGTAGTTTCTTCAGAACACACAAAATATCTGAAAATGTTTTTGAAGCAATAGACACAAAAACAGCTATAAATCCAAAACCTAATATGATAGACTCCA
This sequence comes from Eucyclogobius newberryi, assembly GCF_026437365.1. Lineage (NCBI taxonomy): Eukaryota > Metazoa > Chordata > Actinopteri > Gobiiformes > Gobiidae > Eucyclogobius > Eucyclogobius newberryi. The sequence continues at coordinate 14,974,633 of NW_027316532.1, forward strand.
ACTTTGAACAATGTATTGTGTAGATTTACAGGTCCTACTTGCCCAGCAAAAAGGGTTTGAATAGCTCTTGCACTTTTTTTCGAAACGCACACAACTGTTCATGGGCTGAAAAGGCTTTTGGAGCAATAAAAACTTAAAAACTGCTATAACTCAAAAATGCAATAAGATAAGTTCAAACTTTAAAAGACATGTTGTGCAGATGTACAAGCCCCTCTTGCACAGAAAGTTTGGGTTAGATATCTCTTGTAGTTTCTTCAGAACACACAAATGATCTAAAAATGCTTTTGAAGCAATAGACACAAAAACAGCTATAAATCCAAAACCTAATATGATAGACTCCAACTTTGAACTATATATTGTGTAGATTTACAGGTCCTACTTGCCCAGCAAAAAGGGTTCGAATAGCTTTTGCACTTTTTTCGAAAACTCACAAACAACTGTTCATGGGCTGAAAAGGCTTTTGGAGCAATAAAAACTTAAAAACTGCTATAACTCAAAAATGCAATAAGATAAGTTCAAACTTTAAAAAAATATGTTGTGCAGATGTACAAGCCCCTCTTGCACAGAAAGTTTGGGTTAGATATCTCTTGTAGTTTCTTCAGAACACACAAATTATCTGAAAATGCTTTTGAAGCAATAGACACAAAAACAGCTATAAATCCAAAACCTAATATGATAGACTCAAACTTTAAACTATGTATTGTGTAGATTTACAGGTCCTACTTGCCTAGCAAAAAGGGTTTGAATAGCTCTTTCACTTTTTTTCGAAACGCACACAACTGTTCATGGGCTGAAAAGGTTTTTGGAGCAATAAAAACTTAAAAACTGCTATTACTCAAAAATGCAATAAGATAAGTTCAAACTTTAAAAGACATGTTCTGCAGATGTACAAGCCCCTCTTGCACAGAAAGTTTGGGTTAGATATCTCTTGTAGTTTCTTCAGAACACACAAATTATCTGAAAATGCTTTTGAAGCAATAGACACAAAAACAGCTATAAATCCAAAACCTAATATGATAGACTCAAACTTTAAACTATGTATTGTGTAGATTTACAGGTCCTACTTGCCCTGCAAAAAGGGTTTGAATAGCTCTTGCACTTTTTTCGAAACGCACACAACTGTTCATGGGCTGAAAAGGCTTTTGGAGCAATAAAAACGTAAAAACTGCTATAACTCAAAAATTCAATAAGATAAGTTCAAACTTTAAAAGACATGTTGTGCAGATGTACAAGCCCCTCTTGCACAGAAAGTTTGGGTTAGATATCTCTTGTAGTTTCTTCAGAACACACAAATTATCTAAAAATGCTTTTGAAGCAATAGACACAAAAACAGCTATAAATCCAAAACCTAATATGATAGACTCCAACTTTGAACTATATATTGTGTAGATTTACAGGTCCTACTTGCCCAGCAAAAAGGGTTCGAATAGCTTTTGCACTTTTTTCGAAAACTCACAAACAACTGTTCATGGGCTGAAAAGGCTTTTGGAGCAATAAAAACTTAAAAACTGCTATAACTCAAAAATGCAATAAGATAAGTTCAAACTTTAAAAAATATGTTGTGCAGATGTACAAGCCCCTCTTGCACAGAAAGTTTGGGTTAGATATCTCTTGTAGTTTCTTCAGAACACACAAATTATCTGAAAATGCTTTTGAAGCAATAGACACAAAAACAGCTATAAATCAAAAACCTAATATGATAGACTCCAACTTTGAACTATGTATTGTGTAGATTTACAGGCCCTACTTGCCCAGCAAAAAGGGTTTGAATAGCTCTTGCACTTTTTTTCGAAAACTCACAAACAACTGTTCATGGGCTGAAAAGGCTTTTGGAGCAATAAAAACTTAAAAACTGCTATAACTCAAAAATGCAATAAGATAAGTTCAAACTTTAAAAAATATGTTGTGCAGATGTACAAGCCCCTCTTGCACAGAAAGTTTGGGTTAGATATCTCTTGTAGTTTCTTCAGAACACACAAATTATCTGAAAATGCTTTTGAAGCAATAGACACAAAAACAGCTATAAATCCAAAACCTAATATGATAGACTCAAACTTTAAACTATGTATTGTGTAGATTTACAGGTCCTACTTGCCCAGCAAAAAGGGTTTGAATAGCTCTTGCACTTTTTTTCGAAACGCACACAACTGTTCATGGGCTGAAAAGGCTTTTGGAGCAATAAAAACTTAAAAACTGCTATAACTCAAAAATGCAATAAGATAAGTTCAAACTTTAAAAGACATGTTGTGCAGATGTACAAGCCCCTCTTGCACAGAAAGTTTGGGTTAGATATCTCTTGTAGTTTCTTCAGAACACACAAATGATCTAAAAATGCTTTTGAAGCAATAGACACAAAAACAGCTATAAATCCAAAACCTAATATGATAGACTCCAACTTTGAACTATATATTGTGTAGATTTACAGGTCCTACTTGCCCAGCAAAAAGGGTTCGAATAGCTTTTGCACTTTTTTCGAAAACTCACAAACAACTGTTCATGGGCTGAAAAGGCTTTTGGAGCAATAAAAACTTAAAAACTGCTATAACTCAAAAATGCAATAAGATAAGTTCAAACTTTAAAAAATATGTTGTGCAGATGTACAAGCCCCTCTTGCACAGAAAGTTTGGGTTAGATATCTCTTGTAGTTTCTTCAGAACACACAAATTATCTGAAAATGCTTTTGAAGCAATAGACACAAAAACAGCTATAAATCCAAAACCTAATATGATAGACTCAAACTTTAAACTATGTATTGTGTAGATTTACAGGTCCTACTTGCCCAGCAAAAAGGGTTTGAATAGCTCTTGCTCTTTTTTCGAAACGCACACAACTGTTCATGGGCTGAAAAGGCTTTTGGAGAAATAAAAACTTAAAAACTGCTATAACTAAAAAATTCAATAAGATAAGTTCAAACTTTAAAAGACATGTTGTGCAGATGTACAAGCCCCTCTTGCACAGAAAGTTTGGGTTAGATATCTCTTGTAGTTTCTTCAGAACACACAAAATATCTGAAAATGTTTTTGAAGCAATAGACACAAAAACAGCTATAAATCCAAAACCTAATATGATAGACTCAAACTTTAAACTATGTATTGTGTAGATTTACAGGTCCTACTTGCCTAGCAAAAAGGGTTTGAATAGCTCTTTCACTTTTTTTCGAAACGCACACAACTGTTCATGGGCTGAAAAGGCTTTTGGAGCAATAAAAACGTAAAAACTGCTATAACTCAAAAATTCAATAAGATAAGTTCAAACTTTAAAAGACATGTTGTGCAGATGTACAAGCCCCTCTTGCACAGAAAGTTTGGGTTAGATATCTCTTGTAGTTTCTTCAGAACACACAAATTATCTGAAAATGCTTTTGAAGCAATAGACACAAAAACAGCTACAAATCCAAAACCTAATATGATAGACTCAAACTTTAAACTATATATTGTGTAGATTTACAGGTCCTACTTGCCCAGCAAAAAAGGTTCGAATAGCTCTTGCACTTTTTTCGAAACTCACAAACAACTGTTCATGGGCTGAAAAGGCTTTTGGAGCAATAAAAACGTTAAAACTGTTATAACTCAAAAATGCAATAAGATAAGTTCAAACTTTAAAAGACATGTTGTGCAGATGTACAAGCCCCTCTTGCACAGAAAGTTTGGGTTAGATATCTCTTGTAGTTTCTTCAGAACACACAAATTATCTGAAAATGCTTTTGAAGCAATAGACACAAAAACAGCTATAAATCCAAAACCTAATATGATAGACTCCAACTTTAAACTATATATTGTGTAGATTTACAGGTCCTACTTGCCCAGCAAAAAGGGTTTGAATAGCTCTTGCACTTTTTTCGAAACTCACAAACAACTGTTCATGGGCTGAAAAGGCTTTTGGAGCAATAAAAACGTTAAAACTGCTATAACTCAAAAATGCAATAAGATAAGTTCAAACTTTAAAAGACATGTTGTGCAGATGTACAAGCCCCTCTTGCACAGAAAGTTTGGGTTAGATATCTCTTGTAGTTTCTTCAGAACACACAAATGATCTAAAAATGCTTTTGAAGCAATAGACACAAAAACAGCTATAAATCCAAAACCTAATATGATAGACTCCAACTTTGAACTATATATTGTGTAGATTTACAGGTCCTACTTGCCCAGCAAAAAGGGTTCGAATAGCTTTTGCACTTTTTTCGAAAACTCACAAACAACTGTTCATGGGCTGAAAAGGCTTTTGGAGCAATAAAAACTTAAAAACTGCTATAACTCAAAAATGCAATAAGATAAGTTCAAACTTTAAAAAATATGTTGTGCAGATGTACAAGCCCCTCTTGCACAGAAAGTTTGGGTTAGATATCTCTTGTAGTTTCTTCAGAACACACAAATTATCTGAAAATGCTTTTGAAGCAATAGACACAAAAACAGCTATAAATCCAAAACCTAATATGATAGACTCAAACTTTGAACTATGTATTGTGTAGATTTACAGGTCCTACTTGCCCAGCAAAAAGGGTTTGAATAGCTCTTGCACTTTTTTTCGAAACGCACACAACTGTTCATGGGCTGAAAAGGCTTTTGGAGCAATAAAAACTTAAAAACTGCTATAACTCAAAAATGCAATAAGATAAGTTCAAACTTTAAAAGACATGTTGTGCAGATGTACAAGCCCCTCTTGCACAGAAAGTTTGGGTTAGATATCTCTTGTAGTTTCTTCAGAACACACAAATTATCTGAAAATGCTTTTGAAGCAATAGACACAAAAACAGCTATAAATCAAAAACCTAATATGATAGACTCAAACTTTGAACAATGTATTGTGTAGATTTACAGGTCCTACTTGCCCAGCAAAAAGGGTTTGAATAGCTCTTGCACTTTTTTTCGAAACGCACACAACTGTTCATGGGCTGAAAAGGCTTTTGGAGCAATAAAAACTTAAAAACTGCTATAACTCAAAAATGCAATAAGATAAGTTCAAACTTTAAAAGACATGTTGTGCAGATGTACAAGCCCCTCTTGCACAGAAAGTTTGGGTTAGATATCTCTTGTAGTTTCTTCAGAACACACAAATGATCTAAAAATGCTTTTGAAGCAATAGACACAAAAACAGCTATAAATCCAAAACCTAATATGATAGACTCCAACTTTGAACTATATATTGTGTAGATTTACAGGTCCTACTTGCCCTGCAAAAAGGGTTCGAATAGCTTTTGCACTTTTTTCGAAAACTCACAAACAACTGTTCATGGGCTGAAAAGGCTTTTGGAGCAATAAAAACTTAAAAACTGCTATAACTCAAAAATGCAATAAGATAAGTTCAAACTTTAAAAAAATATGTTGTGCAGATGTACAAGCCCCTCTTGCACAGAAAGTTTGGGTTAGATATCTCTTGTAGTTTCTTCAGAACACACAAATTATCTGAAAATGCTTTTGAAGCAATAGACACAAAAACAGCTATAAATCCAAAACCTAATATGATAGACTCAAACTTTAAACTATGTATTGTGTAGATTTACAGGTCCTACTTGCCTAGCAAAAAGGGTTTGAATAGCTCTTGCTCTTTTTTCGAAACGCACACAACTGTTCATGGGCTGAAAAGGCTTTTGGAGCAATAAAAACTTAAAAACTGCTATTACTCAAAAATGCAATAAGATAAGTTCAAACTTTAAAAGACATGTTCTGCAGATGTACAAGCCCCTCTTGCACAGAAAGTTTGGGTTAGATATCTCTTGTAGTTTCTTCAGAACACACAAATTATCTGAAAATGCTTTTGAAGCAATAGACACAAAAACAGCTATAAATCCAAAACCTAATATGATAGACTCAAACTTTAAACTATGTATTGTGTAGATTTACAGGTCCTACTTGCCCTGCAAAAAGGGTTTGAATAGCTCTTGCACTTTTTTCGAAACGCACACAACTGTTCATGGGCTGAAAAGGCTTTTGGAGCAATAAAAACGTAAAAACTGCTATAACTCAAAAATTCAATAAGATAAGTTCAAACTTTAAAAGACATGTTGTGCAGATGTACAAGCCCCTCTTGCACTCTCATGAACTATATATTGTGTAGATTTACAGGTCCTACTTGCCCAGCAAAAAGGGTTCGAATAGCTTTTGCACTTTTTTCGAAAACTCACAAACAACTCTTCATGGGCTGAAAAGGCTTTTGGAGCAATAAAAACTTAAAAACTGCTATAACTCAAAAATGCAATAAGATAAGTTCAAACTTTAAAAAATATGTTGTGCAGATGTACAAGCCCCTCTTGCACAGAAAGTTTGGGTTAGATATCTCTTGTAGTTTCTTCAGAACACACAAATTATCTGAAAATGCTTTTGAAGCAATAGACACAAAAACAGCTATAAATCAAAAACCTAATATGATAGACTCAAACTTTAAACTATGTATTGTGTAGATTTACAGGTCCTACTTGCCCAGCAAAAAGGGTTTGAATAGCTCTTGCTCTTTTTTCGAAACGCACACAACTGTTCATGGGCTGAAAAGGCTTTTGGAGCAATAAAAACGTAAAAACTGCTATAACTCAAAAATTCAATAAGATAAGTTCAAACTTTAAAAAATATGTTGTGCAGATGTACAAGCCCCTCTTGCACAGAAAGTTTGGGTTAGATATCTCTTGTAGTTTCTTCAGAACACACAAATTATCTGAAAATGCTTTTGAAGCAATAGACACAAAAACAGCTATAAATCAAAAACCTAATATGATAGACTCAAACTTTAAACTATGTATTGTGTAGATTTACAGGTCCTACTTGCCTAGCAAAAAGGGTTTGAATAGCTCTTTCACTTTTTTTCGAAACGCACACAACTGTTCATGGGCTGAAAAGGCTTTTGGAGCAATAAAAACTTAAAAACTGCTATTACTCAAAAATGCAATAAGATAAGTTCAAACTTTAAAAGACATGTTCTGCAGATGTACAAGCCCCTCTTGCACAGAAAGTTTGGGTTAGATATCTCTTGTAGTTTCTTCAGAACACACAAATTATCTGAAAATGCTTTTGAAGCAATAGACACAAAAACAGCTATAAATCCAAAACCTAATATGATAGACTCAAACTTTAAACTATATATTGTGTAGATTTACAGGTCCTACTTGCCCAGCAAAAAAGGTTTGAATAGCTCTTGCACTTTTTTCGAAACTCACAAACAACTGTTCATGGGCTGAAAAGGCTTTTGGAGCAATAAAAACGTTAAAACTGTTATAACTCAAAAATGCAATAAGATAAGTTCAAACTTTAAAAGACATGTTGTGCAGATGTACAAGCCCCTCTTGTACAGAAAGTTTGGGTTAGATATCTCTTGTAGTTTCTTCAGAACACACAAATGATCTAAACATGCTTTTGAAGCAATAGACACAAAAACAGCTATAAATCCAAAACCTAATATGATAGACTCCAACTTTGAACTATATATTGTGTAGATTTACAGGTCCTACTTGCCCAGCAAAAAGGGTTCGAATAGCTTTTGCACTTTTTTCGAAAACTCACAAACAACTGTTCATGGGCTGAAAAGGCTTTTGGAGCAATAAAAACTTAAAAACTGCTATAACTCAAAAATGCAATAAGATAAGTTCAAACTTTAAAAAATATGTTGTGCAGATGTACAAGCCCCTCTTGCACAGAAAGTTTGGGTTAGATATCTCTTGTAGTTTCTTCAGAACACACAAATTATCTGAAAATGCTTTTGAAGCAATAGACACAAAAACAGCTATAAATCCAAAACCTAATATGATAGACTCAAACTTTGAACTATGTATTGTGTAGATTTACAGGTCCTACTTGCCCAGCAAAAAGGGTTTGAATAGCTCTTGCACTTTTTTTCGAAACGCACACAACTGTTCATGGGCTGAAAAGGCTTTTGGAGCAATAAAAACTTAAAAACTGCTATAACTCAAAAATGCAATAAGATAAGTTCAAACTTTAAAAGACATGTTGTGCAGATGTACAAGCCCCTCTTGCACAGAAAGTTTGGGTTAGATATCTCTTGTAGTTTCTTCAGAACACACAAATTATCTAAAAATGCTTTTGAAGCAATAGACACAAAAACAGCTATAAATCCAAAACCTAATATGATAGACTCAAACTTTAAACTATGTATTGTGTAGATTTACAGGTCCTACTTGCCCTGCAAAAAGGGTTTGAATAGCTCTTGCACTTTTTTCGAAACGCACACAACTGTTCATGGGCTGAAAAGGCTTTTGGAGCAATAAAAACGTAAAAACTGCTATAACTCAAAAATTCAATAAGATAAGTTCAAACTTTAAAAGACATGTTGTGCAGATGTACAAGCCCCTCTTGCACAGAAAGTTTGGGTTAGATATCTCTTGTAGTTTCTTCAGAACACACAAATTATCTGAAAATGCTTTTGAAGCAATAGACACAAAAACAGCTACAAATCCAAAACCTAATATGATAGACTCAAACTTTAAACTATATATTGTGTAGATTTACAGGTCCTACTTGCCCAGCAAAAAAGGTTTGAATAGCTCTTGCACTTTTTTCGAAACTCACAAACAACTGTTCATGGGCTGAAAAGGCTTTTGGAGCAATAAAAACGTTAAAACTGTTATAACTCAAAAATGCAATAAGATAAGTTCAAACTTTGAAAGACATGTTGTGCAGAGGTACAAGCCCCTCTTGCACAGAAAGTTTGGGTTAGATATCTCTTGTAGTTTCTTCAGAACACACAAATTATCTGAAAATGCTTTTGAAGCAATAGACACAAAAACAGCTATAAATCCAAAACCTAATATGATAGACTCAAACTTTAAACTATATATTGTGTAGATTTACAGGTCCTACTTGCCCAGCAAAAAGGGTTTGAATAGCTCTTGCACTTTTTTCGAAACTCACAAACAACTGTTCATGGGCTGAAAAGGCTTTTGGAGCAATAAAAACGTTAAAACTGCTATAACTCAAAAATGCAATAAGATAAGTTCAAACTTTAAAAGACATGTTGTGCAGATGTACAAGCCCCTCTTGCACAGAAAGTTTGGGTTAGATATCTCTTGTAGTTTCTTCAGAACACACAAATGATCGAAAAATGCTTTTGAAGCAATAGACACAAAAACAGCTATAAATCCAAAACCTAATATGATAGACTCCAAATTTGAACTATATATTGTGTAGATTTACAGGTCCTACTTGCCCAGCAAAAAGGGTTCGAATAGCTTTTGCACTTTTTTCGAAAACTCACAAACAACTGTTCATGGGCTGAAAAGGCTTTTGGAGCAATAAAAACTTAAAAACTGCTATAACTCAAAAATGCAATAAGATAAGTTCAAACTTTAAAAAATATGTTGTGCAGATGTACAAGCCCCTCTTGCACAGAAAGTTTGGGTTAGATATCTCTTGTAGTTTCTTCAGAACACACAAATGATCTAAAAATGCTTTTGAAGCAATAGACACAAAAACAGCTATAAATCCAAAACCTAATATGATAGACTCAAACTTTAAACTATGTATTGTGTAGATTTACAGGTCCTACTTGCCCAGCAAAAAGGGTTTGAATAGCTCTTGCTCTTTTTTCGAAACGCACACAACTGTTCATGGGCTGAAAAGGCTTTTGGAGCAATAAAAACGTAAAAACTGCTATAACTCAAAAATTCAATAAGATAAGTTCAAACTTTAAAAGACATGTTGTGCAGATGTACAAGCCCCTCTTGCACAGAAAGTTTGGGTTAGATATCTCTTGTAGTTTCTTCAGAACACACAAAATATCTGAAAATGTTTTTGAAGCAATAGACACAAAAACAGCTATAAATCCAAAACCTAATATGATAGACTCAAACTTTAAACTATGTATTGTGTAGATTTACAGGTCCTACTTGCCTAGCAAAAAGGGTTTGAATAGCTCTTTCACTTTTTTTCGAAACGCACACAACTGTTCATGGGCTGAAAAGGCTTTTGGAGCAATAAAAACTTAAAAACTGCTATAACTCAAAAATGCAATAAGATAAGTTCAAACTTTAAAAGACATGTTCTGCAGATGTACAAGCCCCTCTTGCACAGAAAGTTTGGGTTAGATATCTCTTGTAGTTTCTTCAGAACACACAAATTATCTGAAAATGCTTTTGAAGCAATAGACACAAAAACAGCTATAAATCCAAAACCTAATATGATAGACTCAAACTTTAAACTATGTATTGTGTAGATTTACAGGTCCTACTTGCCCTGCAAAAAGGGTTTGAATAGCTCTTGCACTTTTTTCGAAACGCACACAACTGTTCATGGGCTGAAAAGGCTTTTGGAGCAATAAAAACGTAAAAACTGCTATAACTCAAAAATTCAATAAGATAAGTTCAAACTTTAAAAGACATGTTGTGCAGATGTACAAGCCCCTCTTGCACAGAAAGTTTGGGTTAGATATCTCTTGTAGTTTCTTCAGAACACACAAATTATCTGAAAATGCTTTTGAAGCAATAGACACAAAAACAGCTATAAATCCAAAACCTAATATGATAGACTCAAACTTTAAACTATATATTGTGTAGATTTACAGGTCCTACTTGCCCAGCAAAAAAGGTTTGAATAGCTCTTGCACTTTTTTCGAAACTCACAAACAACTGTTCATGGGCTGAAAAGGCTTTTGGAGCAATAAAAACGTTAAAACTGCTATAACTCAAAAATGCAATAAGATAAGTTCAAACTTTAAAAGACATGTTGTGCAGATGTACAAGCCCCTCTTGCACAGAAAGTTTGGGTTAGATATCTCTTGTAGTTTCTTCAGAACACACAAATTATCTGAAAATGCTTTTGAAGCAATAGACACAAAAACAGCTATAAATCCAAAACCTAATATGATAGACTCAAACTTTAAACTATATATTGTGTAGATTTACAGGTCCTACTTGCCCAGCAAAAAGGGTTTGAATAGCTCTTGCACTTTTTTCGAAACTCACAAACAACTGTTCATGGGCTGAAAAGGCTTTTGGAGCAATAAAAACGTTAAAACTGCTATAACTAAAAAATGCAATAAGATAAGTTCAAACTTTAAAAGACATGTTGTGCAGATGTACAAGCCCCTCTTGCACAGAAAGTTTGGGTTAGATATCTCTTGTAGTTTCTTCAGAACACACAAATGATCTAAACATGCTTTTGAAGCAATAGACACAAAAACAGCTATAAATCCAAAACCTAATATGATAGACTCCAACTTTGAACTATATATTGTGTAGATTTACAGGTCCTACTTGCCCAGCAAAAAGGGTTCGAATAGCTTTTGCACTTTTTTCGAAAACTCACAAACAACTGTTCATGGGCTGAAAAGGCTTTTGGAGCAATAAAAACTTAAAAACTGCTATAACTCAAAAATGCAATAAGATAAGTTCAAACTTTAAAAAATATGTTGTGCAGATGTACAAGCCCCTCTTGCACAGAAAGTTTGGGTTAGATATCTCTTGTAGTTTCTTCAGAACACACAAATTATCTGAAAATGCTTTTGAAGCAATAGACACAAAAACAGCTATAAATCCAAAACCTAATATGATAGACTCAAACTTTGAACTATGTATTGTGTAGATTTACAGGTCCTACTTGCCCAGCAAAAAGGGTTTGAATAGCTCTTGCACTTTTTTTCGAAACGCACACAACTGTTCATGGGCTGAAAAGGCTTTTGGAGCAATAAAAACGTAAAAACTGCTATAACTCAAAAATGCAATAAGATAAGTTCAAACTTTAAAAGACATGTTGTGCAGATGTACAAGCCCCTCTTGCACAGAAAGTTTGGGTTAGATATCTCTTGTAGTTTCTTCAGAACACACAAATTATCTAAAAATGCTTTTGAAGCAATAGACACAAAAACAGCTATAAATCCAAAACCTAATATGATAGACTCCAACTTTGAACTATATATTGTGTAGATTTACAGGTCCTACTTGCCCAGCAAAAAGGGTTCGAATAGCTTTTGCACTTTTTTTCGAAAACTCACAAACAACTGTTCATGGGCTGAAAAGGCTTTTGGAGCAATAAAAACTTAAAAACTGCTATAACTCAAAAATGCAATAAGATAAGTTCAAACTTTAAAAAATATGTTGTGCAGATGTACAAGCCCCTCTTGCACAGAAAGTTTGGGTTAGATATCTCTTGTAGTTTCTTCAGAACACACAAATTATCTGAAAATGCTTTTGAAGCAATAGACACAAAAACAGCTATAAATCAAAAACCTAATATGATAGACTCAAACTTTGAACTATGTATTGTGTAGATTTACAGGTCCTACTTGCCCAGCAAAAAGGGTTTGAATAGCTCTTGCACTTTTTTTCGAAACGCACACAACTGTTCATGGGCTGAAAAGGCTTTTGGAGCAATAAAATCTTAAAAACTGCTATAACTCAAAAATGCAATAAGATAAGTTCAAACTTTAAAAGACATGTTGTGCAGATGTACAAGCCCCTCTTGCACAGAAAGTTTGGGTTAGATATCTCTTGTAGTTTCTTCAGAACACACAAATGATCTAAAAATGCTTTTGAAGCAATAGACACAAAAACAGCTATAAATCCAAAACCTAATATGATAGACTCCAACTTTGAACTATATATTGTGTAGATTTACAGGTCCTACTTGCCCAGCAAAAAGGGTTCGAATAGCTTTTGCACTTTTTCCGAAAACTCACAAACAACTGTTCATGGGCTGAAAAGGCTTTTGGAGCAATAAAAACTTAAAAACTGCTATAACTCAAAAATGCAATAAGATAAGTTCAAACTTTAAAAGACATGTTGTGCAGATGTTCAAGCCCATCTTGCACAGAAAGTTTGGGTTAGATATCTCTTGTAGTTTCTTCAGAACACACAAATTATCTGAAAATGCTTTTGAAGCAATAGACACAAAAACAGCTATAAATCAAAAACCTAATATGATAGACTCAAACTTTAAACTATGTATTGTGTAGATTTACAGGTCCTACTTGCCCAGCAAAAAGGGTTTGAATAGCTCTTGCTCTTTTTTCGAAACGCACACAACTGTTCATGGGCTGAAAAGGCTTTTGGAGCAATAAAAACGTAAAAACTGTTATAACTCAAAAATTCAATAAGATAAGTTCAAACTTTAAAAGACATGTTGTGCAGATGTACAAGCCCCTCTTGCACAGAAAGTTTGGGTTAGATATCTCTTGTAGTTTCTTCAGAACACACAAAATATCTGAAAATGTTTTTGAAGCAATAGACACAAAAACAGCTATAAATCCAAAACCTAATATGATAGACTCAAACTTTAAACTATGTATTGTGTAGATTTACAGGTCCTACTTGCCTAGCAAAAAGGGTTTGAATAGCTCTTTCACTTTTTTTCGAAACGCACACAACTGTTCATGGGCTGAAAAGGCTTTTGGAGCAATAAAAACTTAAAAACTGCTATAACTCAAAAATGCAATAAGATAAGTTCAAACTTTAAAAGACATGTTCTGCAGATGTACAAGCCCCTCTTGCACAGAAAGTTTGGGTTAGATATCTCTTGTAGTTTCTTCAGAACACACAAATTATCTGAAAATGCTTTTGAAGCAATAGACACAAAAACAGCTATAAATCCAAAACCTAATATGATAGACTCAAACTTTGAACTATGTATTGTGTAGATTTACAGGTCCTACTTGCCCAGCAAAAAGGGTTTGAATAGCTCTTGCACTTTTTTTCGAAACGCACAAACAACTGTTCATGGGCTGAAAAGGCTTTTGGAGCAATAAAAACTTAAAAACTGCTATAACTCAAAAATGCAATAAGATAAGTTCAAACTTTAAAAAATATGTTGTGCAGATGTACAAGCCCCTCTTGCACAGAAAGTTTGGGTTAGATATCTCTTGTAGTTTCTTCAGAACACACAAATTATCTGAAAATGCTTTTGAAGCAATAGACACAAAAACAGCTATAAATCAAAAACCTAATATGATAGACTCAAACTTTGAACTATGTATTGTGTAGATTTACAGGTCCTACTTGCCCAGCAAAAAGGGTTTGAATAGCTCTTGCACTTTTTTTCGAAACGCACACAACTGTTCATGGGCTGAAAAGGCTTTTGGAGCAATAAAAACTTAAAAACTGCTATAACTCAAAAATGCAATAAGATAAGTTCAAACTTTAAAAAATATGTTGTGCAGATGTACAAGCCCCTCTTGCACAGAAAGTTTGGGTTAGATATCTCTTGTAGTTTCTTCAGAACACACAAATTATCTGAAAATGTTTTTGAAGCAATAGACACAAAAACAGCTATAAATCAAAAACCTAATATGATAGACTCAAACTTTAAACTATGTATTGTGTAGATTTACAGGTCCTACTTGCCTAGCAAAAAGGGTTTGAATAGCTCTTTCACTTTTTTTCTAAACGCACACAACTGTTCATGGGCTGAAAAGGCTTTTGGAGCAATAAAAACTTAAAAACTGCTATAACTCAAAAATGCAATAAGATAAGTTCAAACTTTAAAAGACATGTTCTGCAGATGTACAAGCCCCTCTTGCACAGAAAGTTTGGGTTAGATATCTCTTGTAGTTTCTTCAGAACACACAAATTATCTGAAAATGCTTTTGAAGCAATAGACACAAAAACAGCTATAAATCCAAAACCTAATATGATAGACTCAAACTTTAAACTATGTATTGTGTAGATTTACAGGTCCTACTTGCCCTGCAAAAAGGGTTTGAATAGCTCTTGCACTTTTTTCGAAACGCACACAACTGTTCATGGGCTGAAAAGGCTTTTGGAGCAATAAAAACGTAAAAACTGCTATAACTCAAAAATTCAATAAGATAAGTTCAAACTTTAAAAGACATGTTGTGCAGATGTACAAGCCCCTCTTGCACAGAAAGTTTGGGTTAGATATCTCTTGTAGTTTCTTCAGAACACACAAATTATCTAAAAATGCTTTTGAAGCAATAGACACAAAAACAGCTATAAATCCAAAACCTAATATGATAGACTCAAACTTTAAATTATGTATTGTGTAGATTTACAGGTCCTACTTGCCTAGCAAAAAGGGTTTGAATAGCTCTTTCACTTTTTTTCGAAACGCACACAACTGTTCATGGGCTGAAAAGGCTTTTGGAGCAATAAAAACTTAAAACTGCCATAACTCAAAAATGCAATAAGATAAGTTCAAACTTTAAAAGACATGTTGTGCAGATGTACAAGCCCCTCTTGCACAGAAAGTTTGGGTTAGATATCTCTTGTAGTTTCTTCAGAACACACAAATTATCTGAAAATGCTTTTGAAGCAATAGACACAAAAACAGCTATAAATCCAAAACCTAATATGATAGACTCAAACTTTAAACTATATATTGTGTAGATTTACAGGTCCTACTTGCCCAGCAAAAAGGGTTTGAATAGCTCTTGCACTTTTTTCGAAACTCACAAACAACTGTTCATGGGCTGAAAAGGCTTTTGGAGCAATAAAAACGTTAAAACTGCTATAACTCAAAAATGCAATAAGATAAGTTCAAACTTTAAAAGACATGTTGTGCAGATGTACAAGCCCCTCTTGCACAGAAAGTTTGGGTTAGATATCTCTTGTAGTTTCTTCAGAACACACAAATTATCTAAAAATGCTTTTGAAGCAATAGACACAAAAACAGCTATAAATCCAAAACCTAATATGATAGACTCCAACTTTAAACTATATATTGTGTAGATTTACAGGTCCTACTTGCCCAGCAAAAAGGGTTTGAATAGCTCTTGCACTTTTTTCGAAACTCACAAACAACTGTTCATGGGCTGAAAAGGCTTTTGGAGCAATAAAAACGTTAAAACGGTTATAACTCAAAAATGCAATAAGATAAGTTCAAACTTTAAAATACATGTTGTGCAGATGTACAAGCCCCTCTTGCACAGAAAGTTTGGGTTATATATCTCTTGTAGTTTCTTCAGAACACACAAATTATCTGAAAATGCTTTTGAAGCAAAAGACACAAAAACAGCTATAAATCCAAAACCTAATATGATAGACTCAAACTTTAAACTATATATTGTGTAGATTTACAGGTCCTACTTGCCCAGCAAAAAAGGTTTGAATAGCTCTTGCACTTTTTTCGAAACTCACAAACAACTGTTCATGGGCTGAAAAGGCTTTTGGAGCAATAAAAACGTTAAAACTGCTATAACTCAAAAATGCAATAAGATAAGTTCAAACTTTAAAAGACATGTTGTGCAGATGTACAAGCCCCTCTTGCACAGAAAGTTTGGGTTAGATATCTCTTGTAGTTTCTTCAGAACACACAAATTATCTGAAAATGCTTTTGAAGCAATAGACACAAAAACAGCTATAAATCCAAAACCTAATATGATAGACTCAAACTTTAAACTATATATTGTGTAGATTTACAGGTCCTACTTGCCCAGCAAAAAGGGTTTGAATAGCTCTTGCACTTTTTTCGAAACTCACAAACAACTGTTCATGGGCTGAAAAGGCTTTTGGAGCAATAAAAACGTTAAAACTGCTATAACTCAAAAATGCAATAAGATAAGTTCAAACTTTAAAAGACATGTTGTGCAGATGTACAAGCCCCTCTTGCACAGAAAGTTTGGGTTAGATATCTCTTGTAGTTTCTTCAGAACACACAAATGATCTAAAAATGCTTTTGAAGCAATATACACAAAAACAGCTATAAATCCAAAACCTAATATGATAGACTCCAACTTTGAACTATATATTGTGTAGATTTACAGGTCCTACTTGCCCAGCAAAAAGGGTTCGAATAGCTTTTGCACTTTTTTCGAAAACTCACAAACAACTGTTCATGGGCTGAAAAGGCTTTTGGAGCAATAAAAACTTAAAAACTGCTATAACTCAAAAATGCAATAAGATAAGTTCAAACTTTAAAAAATATGTTGTGCAGATGTACAAGCCCCTCTTGCACAGAAAGTTTGGGTTAGATATCTCTTGTAGTTTCTTCAGAACACACAAATTATCTGAAAATGCTTTTGAAGCAATAGACACAAAAACAGCTATAAATCCAAAACCTAATATGATAGACTCAAACTTTGAACTATGTATTGTGTAGATTTACAGGTCCTACTTGCCCAGCAAAAAGGGTTTGAATAGCTCTTGCACTTTTTTTCGAAACGCACACAACTGTTCATGGGCTGAAAAGGCTTTTGGAGCAATAAAAACTTAAAAACTGCTATAACTCAAAAATGCAATAAGATAAGTTCAAACTTTAAAAGACATGTTGTGCAGATGTACAAGCCCCTCTTGCACAGAAAGTTTGGGTTAGATATCTCTTGTAGTTTCTCCAGAACACACAAATTATCTAAAAATGCTTTTGAAGCAATAGACACAAAAACAGCTATAAATCCAAAACCTAATATGATAGACTCCAACTTTGAACTATATATTGTGTAGATTTACAGGTCCTACTTGCCCAGCAAAAAGGGTTCGAATAGCTTTTGCACTTTTTTCGAAAACTCACAAACAACTGTTCATGGGCTGAAAAGGCTTTTGGAGCAATAAAAACTTAAAAACTGCTATAACTCAAAAATGCAATAAGATAAGTTCAAACTTTAAAAAATATGTTGTGCAGATGTACAAGCCCCTCTTGCACAGAAAGTTTGGGTTAGATATCTCTTGTAGTTTCTTCAGAACACACAAATTATCTGAAAATGCTTTTGAAGCAATAGACACAAAAACAGCTATAAATCAAAAACCTAATATGATAGACTCAAACTTTGAACTATGTATTGTGTAGATTTACAGGTCCTACTTGCCCAGCAAAAAGGGTTTGAATAGCTCTTGCACTTTTTTTCGAAACGCACACAACTGTTCATGGGCTGAAAAGGCTTTTGGAGCAATAAAAACTTAAAAACTGCTATAACTCAAAAATGCAATAAGATAAGTTCAAACTTTAAAAGACATGTTGTGCAGATGTACAAGCCCCTCTTGCACAGAAAGTTTGGGTTAGATATCTCTTGTAGTTTCTTCAGAACACACAAATGATCTAAAAATGCTTTTGAAGCAATAGACACAAAAACAGCTATAAATCCAAAACCTAATATGATAGACTCCAACTTTGAACTATATATTGTGTAGATTTACAGGTCCTACTTGCCCAGCAAAAAGGGTTCGAATAGCTTTTGCACTTTTTTCGAAAACTCACAAACAACTGTTCATGGGCTGAAAAGGCTTTTGGAGCAATAAAAACTTAAAAACTGCTATAACTCAAAAATGCAATAAGATAAGTTCAAACTTTAAAAAATATGTTGTGCAGATGTACAAGCCCCTCTTGCACAGAAAGTTTGGGTTAGATATCTCTTGTAGTTTCTTCAGAACACACAAATTATCTGAAAATGCTTTTGAAGCAATAGACACAAAAACAGCTATAAATCAAAAACCTAATATGATAGACTCAAACTTTAAACTATGTATTGTGTAGATTTACAGGTCCTACTTGCCCAGCAAAAAGGGTTTGAATAGCTCTTGCTCTTTTTTCGAAACGCACACAACTGTTCATGGGCTGAAAAGGCTTTTGGAGCAATAAAAACGTAAAAACTGCTATAACTCAAAAATTCAATAAGATAAGTTCAAACTTTAAAAGACATGTTGTGCAGATGTACAAGCCCCTCTTGCACAGAAAGTTTGGGTTAGATATCTCTTGTAGTTTCTTCAGAACACACAAAATATCTGAAAATGTTTTTGAAGCAATAGACACAAAAACAGCTATAAATCCAAAACCTAATATGATAGACTCAAACTTTAAACTATGTATTGTGTAGATTTACAGGTCCTACTTGCCTAGCAAAAAGGGTTTGAATAGCTCTTTCACTTTTTTTCGAAACGCACACAACTGTTCATGGGCTGAAAAGGCTTTTGGAGCAATAAAAACTTAAAAACTGCTATAACTCAAAAATGCAATAAGATAAGTTCAAACTTTAAAAGACATGTTCTGCAGATGTACAAGCCCCTCTTGCACAGAAAGTTTGGGTTAGATATCTCTTGTAGTTTCTTCAGAACACACAAATTATCTGAAAATGTTTTTGAAGCAATAGACACAAAAACAGCTATAAATCCAAAACCTAATATGATAGACTCAAACTTTAAACTATGTATTGTGTAGATTTACAGGTCCTACTTGCCCTGCAAAAAGGGTTTGAATAGCTCTTGCACTTTTTTTCGAAACGCACACAACTGTTCATGGGCTGAAAAGGCTTTTGGAGCAATAAAAACTTAAAAACTGCTATAACTCAAAAATGCAATAAGATAAGTTCAAACTTTAAAAGACATGTTGTGCAGATGTACAAGCCCCTCTTGCACAGAAAGTTTGGGTTAGATATCTCTTGTAGTTTCTTCAGAACACACAAATTATCTGAAAATGCTTTTGAAGCAATAGACACAAAAACAGCTATAAATCCAAAACCTAATATGATAGACTCAAACTTTAAACTATGTATTGTGTAGATTTACAGGTCCTACTTGCCCAGCAAAAAGGGTTTGAATAGCTCTTGCTCTTTTTTCGAAACGCACACAACTGTTCATGGGCTGAAAAGGCTTTTGGAGCAATAAAAACGTAAAAACTGCTATAACTCAAAAATTCAATTAGATAAGTTCAAACTTTAAAAGACATGTTGTGCAGATGTACAAGCCCCTCTTGCACAGAAAGTTTGGGTTAGATATCTCTTGTAGTTTCTTCAGAACACACAAAATATCTGAAAATGTTTTTGAAGCAATAGACACAAAAACAGCTATAAATCCAAAACCTAATATGATAGACTCAAACTTTAAACTATGTATTGTGTAGATTTACAGGTCCTACTTGCCTAGCAAAAAGGGTTTGAATAGCTCTTTCACTTTTTTTCGAAACGCACACAACTGTTCATGGGCTGAAAAGGCTTTTGGAGCAATAAAAACTTAAAAACTGCTATAACTCAAAAATGCAATAAGATAAGTTCAAACTTTAAAAGACATGTTCTGCAGATGTACAAGCCCCTCTTGCACAGAAAGTTTGGGTTAGATATCTCTTGTAGTTTCTTCAGAACACACAAATTATCTGAAAATGTTTTTGAAGCAATAGACACAAAAACAGCTATAAATCCAAAACCTAATATGATAGACTCAAACTTTAAACTATGTATTGTGTAGATTTACAGGTCCTACTTGCCCTGCAAAAAGGGTTTGAATAGCTCTTGCACTTTTTTCGAAACGCACACAACTGTTCATGGGCTGAAAAGGCTTTTGGAGCAATAAAAACGTAAAAACTGCTATAACTCAAAAATGCAATAAGATAAGTTCAAACTTTAAAAGACATGTTGTGCAGATGTACAAGCCCCTCTTGCACAGAAAGTTTGGGTTAGATATCTCTTGTAGTTTCTTCAGAACACACAAATTATCTAAAAATGCTTTTGAAGCAATAGACACAAAAACAGCTATAAATCCAAAACCTAATATGATAGACTCCAACTTTGAACTATATATTGTGTAGATTTAAAGGTCCTACTTGCCCAGCAAAAAGGGTTCGAATAGCTTTTGCACTTTTTTCGAAAACTCACAAACAACTGTTCATGGGCTGAAAAGGCTTTTGGAGCAATAAAAACTTAAAAACTGCTATAACTCAAAAATGCAATAAGATAAGTTCAAACTTTAAAAAATATGTTGTGCAGATGTACAAGCCCCTCTTGCA
Source organism: Eucyclogobius newberryi (assembly GCF_026437365.1). Taxonomy (NCBI): domain Eukaryota; kingdom Metazoa; phylum Chordata; class Actinopteri; order Gobiiformes; family Gobiidae; genus Eucyclogobius; species Eucyclogobius newberryi. Next base: position 14,995,227 of record NW_027316532.1, read on the forward strand.
CAGAAAGTTTGGGTTAGATATCTCTTGTAGTTTCTTCAGAACACACAAATTATCTGAAAATGCTTTTGAAGCAATAGACACAAAAACAGCTATAAATCAAAAACCTAATATGATAGACTCAAACTTTGAACTATGTATTGTGTAGATTTACAGGCCCTACTTGCCCAGCAAAAAGGGTTTGAATAGCTCTTGCACTTTTTTTCGAAACGCACACAACTGTTCATGGGCTGAAAAGGCTTTTGGAGCAATAAAAACTTAAAAACTCTATAACTCAAAAATGCAATAAGATAAGTTCAAACTTTAAAAGACATGTTGTGCAGATGTACAAGCCCCTCTTGCACAGAAAGTTTGGGTTAGATATCTCTTGTAGTTTCTTCAGAACACACAAATGATCTAAAAATGCTTTTGAAGCAATAGACACAAAAACAGCTATAAATCCAAAACCTAATATGATAGACTCCAACTTTAAACTATATATTGTGTAGATTTACAGGTCCTACTTGCCCAGCAAAAAGGGTTCGAATAGCTTTTGCACTTTTTTCGAAAACTCACAAACAACTGTTCATGGGCTGAAAAGGCTTTTGGAGCAATAAAAACCTAAAAACTGCTATAACTCAAAAATGCAATAAGATAAGTTCAAACTTTAAAAAATATGTTGTGCAGATGTACAAGCCCCTCTTGCACAGAAAGTTTGGGTTAGATATCTCTTGTAGTTTCTTCAGAACACACAAATTATCTGAAAATGTTTTTGAAGCAATAGACACAAAAACAGCTATAAATCCAAAACCTAATATGATAGACTCAAACTTTAAACTATGTATTGTGTAGATTTACAGGTCCTACTTGCCTAGCAAAAAGGGTTTGAATAGCTCTTTCACTTTTTTTCGAAACGCACACAACTGTTCATGGGCTGAAAAGGCTTTTGGAGCAATAAAAACTTAAAACTGCCATAACTCAAAAATGCAATAAGATAAGTTCAAACTTTAAAAGACATGTTGTGCAGATGTACAAGCCCCTCTTGCACAGAAAGTTTGGGTTAGATATCTCTTGTAGTTTCTTCAGAACACACAAATTATCTGAAAATGCTTTTGAAGCAATAGACACAAAAACAGCTATAAATCCAAAACCTAATATGATAGACTCAAACTTTAAACTATGTATTGTGTAGATTTACAGGTCCTACTTGCCCAGCAAAAAGGGTTTGAATAGCTCTTGCACTTTTTTCGAAACGCACACAACTGTTCATGGGCTGAAAAGACTTTTGGAGTAATAAAAACGTAAAAACTGCTATAACTCAAAAATTCAATAAGATAAGTTCAAACTTTAAAAGACATGTTGTGCAGATGTACAAGCCCCTCTTGCACAGAAAGTTTGGGTTAGATATCTCTTGTAGTTTCTTCAGAACACACAAATTATCTGAAAATGCTTTTGAAGCAATAGACACAAAAACAGCTATAAATCCAAAACCTAATATGATAGACTCAAACTTTAAACTATATATTGTGTAGATTTACAGGTCCTACTTGCCCAGCAAAAAGGGTTTGAATAGCTCTTGCACTTTTTTCGAAACTCACAAACAACTGTTCATGGGCTGAAAAGGCTTTTGGAGCAATAAAAACGTTAAAACGGTTATAACTCAAAAATGCAATAAGATAAGTTCAAACTTTAAAATACATGTTGTGCAGATGTACAAGCCCCTCTTGCACAGAAAGTTTGGGTTATATATCTCTTGTAGTTTCTTCAGAACACACAAATTATCTGAAAATGCTTTTGAAGCAAAAGACACAAAAACAGCTATAAATCCAAAACCTAATATGATAGACTCAAACTTTAAACTATATATTGTGTAGATTTACAGGTCCTACTTGCCCAGCAAAAAGGGTTCGAATAGCTTTTGCACTTTTTTCGAAAACTCACAAACAACTGTTCATGGGCTGAAAAGGCTTTTGGAGCAATAAAAACTTAAAACTGCCATAACTCAAAAATGCAATAAGATAAGTTCAAACTTTAAAAGACATGTTGTGCAGATGTACAAGCCCCTCTTGCACAGAAAGTTTGGGTTAGATATCTCTTGTAGTTTCTTCAGAACACACAAATTATCTGAAAATGCTTTTGAAGCAATAGACACAAAAACAGCTATAAATCCAAAACCTAATATGATAGACTCAAACTTTAAACTATATATTGTGTAGATTTACAGGTCCTACTTGCCCAGCAAAAAGGGTTTGAATAGCTCTTGCACTTTTTTCGAAACTCACAAACAACTGTTCATGGGCTGAAAAGGCTTTTGGAGCAATAAAAACGTTAAAACTGCTATAACTCAAAAATGCAATAAGATAAGTTCAAACTTTAAAAGACATGTTGTGCAGATGTACAAGCCCCTCTTGCACAGAAAGTTTGGGTTAGATATCTCTTGTAGTTTCTTTAGAACACACAAATGATCTAAAAATGCTTTTGAAGCAATATACACAAAAACAGCTATAAATCCAAAACCTAATATGATAGACTCCAACTTTGAACTATATATTGTGTAGATTTACAGGTCCTACTTGCCCAGCAAAAAGGGTTCGAATAGCTTTTGCACTTTTTTCGAAAACTCACAAACAACTGTTCATGGGCTGAAAAGGCTTTTGGAGCAATAAAAACTTAAAAACTGCTATAACTCAAAAATGCAATAAGATAAGTTCAAACTTTAAAAAATATGTTGTGCAGATGTACAAGCCCCTCTTGCACAGAAAGTTTGGGTTAGATATCTCTTGTAGTTTCTTCAGAACACACAAATTATCTGAAAATGCTTTTGAAGCAATAGACACAAAAACAGCTATAAATCCAAAACCTAATATGATAGACTCAAACTTTGAACTATGTATTGTGTAGATTTACAGGTCCTACTTGCCCAGCAAAAAGGGTTTGAATAGCTCTTGCACTTTTTTCGAAACTCACAAACAACTGTTCATGGGCTGAAAAGGCTTTTGGAGCAATAAAAACGTTAAAACTGCTATAACTCAAAAATGCAATAAGATAAGTTCAAACTTTAAAAGACATGTTGTGCAGATGTACAAGCCCCTCTTGCACAGAAAGTTTGGGTTAGATATCTCTTGTAGTTTCTTCAGAACACACAAATGATCTAAAAATGCTTTTGAAGCAATAGACACAAAAACAGCTATAAATCCAAAACCTAATATGATAGACTCCAACTTTAAACTATATATTGTGTAGATTTACAGGTCCTACTTGCCCAGCAAAAAGGGTTCGAATAGCTTTTGCACTTTTTTCGAAAACTCACAAACAACTGTTCATGGGCTGAAAAGGCTTTTGGAGCAATAAAAACCTAAAAACTGCTATAACTCAAAAATGCAATAAGATAAGTTCAAACTTTGAAAAATATGTTGTGCAGATGTACAAGCCCCTCTTGCACAGAAAGTTTGGGTTAGATATCTCTTGTAGTTTCTTCAGAACACACAAATTATCTGAAAATGTTTTTGAAGCAATAGACACAAAAACAGCTATAAATCCAAAACCTAATATGATAGACTCAAACTTTAAACTATGTATTGTGTAGATTTACAGGTCCTACTTGCCTAGCAAAAAGGGTTTGAATAGCTCTTTCACTTTTTTTCGAAACGCACACAACTGTTCATGGGCTGAAAAGGCTTTTGGAGCAATAAAAACTTAAAACTGCCATAACTCAAAAATGCAATAAGATAAGTTCAAACTTTAAAAGACATGTTGTGCAGATGTACAAGCCCCTCTTGCACAGAAAGTTTGGGTTAGATATCTCTTGTAGTTTCTTCAGAACACACAAATTATCTAAAAATGCTTTTGAAGCAATAGACACAAAAACAGCTATAAATCCAAAACCTAATATGATAGACTCAAACTTTAAACTATATATTGTGTAGATTTACAGGTCCTACTTGCCCAGCAAAAAGGGTTTGAATAGCTCTTGCACTTTTTTCGAAACTCACAAACAACTGTTCATGGGCTGAAAAGGCTTTTGGAGCAATGAAAACGTTAAAACGGTTATAACTCAAAAATGCAATAAGATAAGTTCAAACTTTAAAATACATGTTGTGCAGATGTACAAGCCCCTCTTGCACAGAAAGTTTGGGTTATATATCTCTTGTAGTTTCTTCAGAACACACAAATTATCTGAAAATGCTTTTGAAGCAAAAGACACAAAAACAGCTATAAATCCAAAACCTAATATGATAGACTCAAACTTTAAACTATATATTGTGTAGATTTACAGGTCCTACTTGCCCAGCAAAAAGGGTTCGAATAGCTTTTGCACTTTTTTCGAAAACTCACAAACAACTGTTCATGGGCTGAAAAGGCTTTTGGAGCAATAAAAACTTAAAACTGCCATAACTCAAAAATGCAATAAGATAAGTTCAAACTTTAAAAGACTAGTTGTGCAGATGTACAAGCCCCTCTTGCACAGAAAGTTTGGGTTAGATATCTCTTGTAGTTTCTTCAGAACACACAAATTATCTGAAAATGCTTTTGAAGCAATAGACACAAAAACAGCTATAAATCCAAAACCTAATATGATAGACTCAAACTTTAAACTATATATTGTGTAGATTTACAGGTCCTACTTGCCCAGCAAAAAGGGTTTGAATAGCTCTTGCACTTTTTTCGAAACTCACAAACAACTGTTCATGGGCTGAAAAGGCTTTTGGAGCAATAAAAACGTTAAAACTGCTATAACTCAAAAATGCAATAAGATAAGTTCAAACTTTAAAAGACATGTTGTGCAGATGTACAAGCCCCTCTTGCACAGAAAGTTTGGGTTAGATATCTCTTGTAGTTTCTTCAGAACACACAAATTATCTGAAAATGCTTTTGAAGCAATAGACACAAAAACAGCTATAAATCAAAAACCTAATATGATAGACTCAAACTTTGAACTATGTATTGTGTAGATTTACAGGCCCTACTTGCCCAGCAAAAAGGGTTTGAATAGCTCTTGCACTTTTTTTCGAAACGCACACAACTGTTCATGGGCTGAAAAGGCTTTTGGAGCAATAAAAACTTAAAAACTCTATAACTCAAAAATGCAATAAGATAAGTTCAAACTTTAAAAGACATGTTGTGCAGATGTACAAGCCCCTCTTGCACAGAAAGTTTGGGTTAGATATCTCTTGTAGTTTCTTCAGAACACACAAATGATCTAAAAATGCTTTTGAAGCAATAGACACAAAAACAGCTATAAATCCAAAACCTAATATGATAGACTCCAACTTTAAACTATATATTGTGTAGATTTACAGGTCCTACTTGCCCAGCAAAAAGGGTTCGAATAGCTTTTGCACTTTTTTCGAAAACTCACAAACAACTGTTCATGGGCTGAAAAGGCTTTTGGAGCAATAAAAACCTAAAAACTGCTATAACTCAAAAATGCAATAAGATAAGTTCAAACTTTAAAAAATATGTTGTGCAGATGTACAAGCCCCTCTTGCACAGAAAGTTTGGGTTAGATATCTCTTGTAGTTTCTTCAGAACACACAAATTATCTGAAAATGTTTTTGAAGCAATAGACACAAAAACAGCTATAAATCCAAAACCTGATATGATAGACTCAAACTTTAAACTATGTATTGTGTAGATTTACAGGTCCTACTTGCCTAGCAAAAAGGGTTTGAATAGCTCTTTCACTTTTTTTCGAAACGCACACAACTGTTCATGGGCTGAAAAGGCTTTTGGAGCAATAAAAACTTAAAACTGCCATAACTCAAAAATGCAATAAGATAAGTTCAAACTTTAAAAGACATGTTGTGCAGATGTACAAGCCCCTCTTGCACAGAAAGTTTGGGTTAGATATCTCTTGTAGTTTCTTCAGAACACACAAATTATCTGAAAATGCTTTTGAAGCAATAGACACAAAAACAGCTATAAATCCAAAACCTAATATGATAGACTCAAACTTTAAACTATGTATTGTGTAGATTTACAGGTCCTACTTGCCCAGCAAAAAGGGTTTGAATAGCTCTTGCACTTTTTTCGAAACGCACACAACTGTTCATGGGCTGAAAAGACTTTTGGAGTAATAAAAACGTAAAAACTGCTATAACTCAAAAATTCAATAAGATAAGTTCAAACTTTAAAAGACATGTTGTGCAGATGTACAAGCCCCTCTTGCACAGAAAGTTTGGGTTAGATATCTCTTGTAGTTTCTTCAGAACACACAAATTATCTGAAAATGCTTTTGAAGCAATAGACACAAAAACAGCTATAAATCCAAAACCTAATATGATAGACTCAAACTTTAAACTATATATTGTGTAGATTTACAGGTCCTACTTGCCCAGCAAAAAGGGTTTGAATAGCTCTTGCACTTTTTTCGAAACTCACAAACAACTGTTCATGGGCTGAAAAGGCTTTTGGAGCAATAAAAACGTTAAAACGGTTATAACTCAAAAATGCAATAAGATAAGTTCAAACTTTAAAATACATGTTGTGCAGATGTACAAGCCCCTCTTGCACAGAAAGTTTGGGTTATATATCTCTTGTAGTTTCTTCAGAACACACAAATTATCTGAAAATGCTTTTGAAGCAAAAGACACAAAAACAGCTATAAATCCAAAACCTAATATGATAGACTCAAACTTTAAACTATATATTGTGTAGATTTACAGGTCCTACTTGCCCAGCAAAAAGGGTTCGAATAGCTTTTGCACTTTTTTCGAAAACTCACAAACAACTGTTGATGGGCTGAAAAGGCTTTTGGAGCAATAAAAACTTAAAACTGCCATAACTCAAAAATGCAATAAGATAAGTTCAAACTTTAAAAGACATGTTGTGCAGATGTACAAGCCCCTCTTGCACAGAAAGTTTGGGTTAGATATCTCTTGTAGTTTCTTCAGAACACACAAATTATCTGAAAATGCTTTTGAAGCAATAGACACAAAAACAGCTATAAATCCAAAACCTAATATGATAGACTCAAACTTTAAACTATATATTGTGTAGATTTACAGGTCCTACTTGCCCAGCAAAAAGGGTTTGAATAGCTCTTGCACTTTTTTCGAAACTCACAAACAACTGTTCATGGGCTGAAAAGGCTTTTGGAGCAATAAAAACGTTAAAACTGCTATAACTCAAAAATGCAATAAGATAAGTTCAAACTTTAAAAGACATGTTGTGCAGATGTACAAGCCCCTCTTGCACAGAAAGTTTGGGTTAGATATCTCTTGTAGTTTCTTCAGAACACACAAATGATCTAAAAATGCTTTTGAAGCAATATACACAAAAACAGCTATAAATCCAAAACCTAATATGATAGACTCCAACTTTGAACTATATATTGTGTAGATTTACAGGTCCTACTTGCCCAGCAAAAAGGGTTCGAATAGCTTTTGCACTTTTTTCGAAAACTCACAAACAACTGTTCATGGGCTGAAAAGGCTTTTGGAGCAATAAAAACTTAAAAACTGCTATAACTCAAAAATGCAATAAGATAAGTTCAAACTTTAAAAAATATGTTGTGCAGATGTACAAGCCCCTCTTGCACAGAAAGTTTGGGTTAGATATCTCTTGTAGTTTCTTCAGAACACACAAATTATCTGAAAATGCTTTTGAAGCAATAGACACAAAAACAGCTATAAATCCAAAACCTAATATGATAGACTCAAACTTTGAACTATGTATTGTGTAGATTTACAGGTCCTACTTGCCCAGCAAAAAGGGTTTGAATAGCTCTTGCACTTTTTTCGAAACTCACAAACAACTGTTCATGGGCTGAAAAGGCTTTTGGAGCAATAAAAACGTTAAAACTGCTATAACTCAAAAATGCAATAAGATAAGTTCAAACTTTAAAAGACATGTTGTGCAGATGTACAAGCCCCTCTTGCACAGAAAGTTTGGGTTAGATATCTCTTGTAGTTTCTTCAGAACACACAAATGATCTAAAAATGCTTTTGAAGCAATAGACACAAAAACAGCTATAAATCCAAAACCTAATATGATAGACTCCAACTTTAAACTATATATTGTGTAGATTTACAGGTCCTACTTGCCCAGCAAAAAGGGTTCGAATAGCTTTTGCACTTTTTTCGAAAACTCACAAACAACTGTTCATGGGCTGAAAAGGCTTTTGGAGCAATAAAAACCTAAAAACTGCTATAACTCAAAAATGCAATAAGATAAGTTCAAACTTTGAAAAATATGTTGTGCAGATGTACAAGCCCCTCTTGCACAGAAAGTTTGGGTTAGATATCTCTTGTAGTTTCTTCAGAACACACAAATTATCTGAAAATGTTTTTGAAGCAATAGACACAAAAACAGCTATAAATCCAAAACCTAATATGATAGACTCAAACTTTAAACTATGTATTGTGTAGATTTACAGGTCCTACTTGCCTAGCAAAAAGGGTTTGAATAGCTCTTTCACTTTTTTTCGAAACGCACACAACTGTTCATGGGCTGAAAAGGCTTTTGGAGCAATAAAAACTTAAAACTGCCATAACTCAAAAATGCAATAAGATAAGTTCAAACTTTAAAAGACATGTTGTGCAGATGTACAAGCCCCTCTTGCACAGAAAGTTTGGGTTAGATATCTCTTGTAGTTTCTTCAGAACACACAAATTATCTAAAAATGCTTTTGAAGCAATAGACACAAAAACAGCTATAAATCCAAAACCTAATATGATAGACTCAAACTTTAAACTATATATTGTGTAGATTTACAGGTCCTACTTGCCCAGCAAAAAGGGTTTGAATAGCTCTTGCACTTTTTTCGAAACTCACAAACAACTGTTCATGGGCTGAAAAGGCTTTTGGAGCAATAAAAACGTTAAAACGGTTATAACTCAAAAATGCAATAAGATAAGTTCAAACTTTAAAATACATGTTGTGCAGATGTACAAGCCCCTCTTGCACAGAAAGTTTGGGTTATATATCTCTTGTAGTTTCTTCAGAACACACAAATTATCTGAAAATGCTTTTGAAGCAAAAGACACAAAAACAGCTATAAATCCAAAACCTAATATGATAGACTCAAACTTTAAACTATATATTGTGTAGATTTACAGGTCCTACTTGCCCAGCAAAAAGGGTTCGAATAGCTTTTGCACTTTTTTCGAAAACTCACAAACAACTGTTCATGGGCTGAAAAGGCTTTTGGAGCAATAAAAACTTAAAACTGCCATAACTCAAAAATGCAATAAGATAAGTTCAAACTTTAAAAGACTAGTTGTGCAGATGTACAAGCCCCTCTTGCACAGAAAGTTTGGGTTAGATATCTCTTGTAGTTTCTTCAGAACACACAAATTATCTGAAAATGCTTTTGAAGCAATAGACACAAAAACAGCTATAAATCCAAAACCTAATATGATAGACTCAAACTTTAAACTATATATTGTGTAGATTTACAGGTCCTACTTGCCCAGCAAAAAGGGTTTGAATAGCTCTTGCACTTTTTTCGAAACTCACAAACAACTGTTCATGGGCTGAAAAGGCTTTTGGAGCAATAAAAACGTTAAAACTGCTATAACTCAAAAATGCAATAAGATAAGTTCAAACTTTAAAAGACATGTTGTGCAGATGTACAAGCCCCTCTTGCACAGAAAGTTTGGGTTAGATATCTCTTGTAGTTTCTTCAGAACACACAAATGATCTAAAAATGCTTTTGAAGCAATATACACAAAAACAGCTATAAATCCAAAACCTAATATGATAGACTCCAACTTTGAACTATATATTGTGTAGATTTACAGGTCCTACTTGCCCAGCAAAAAGGGTTCGAATAGCTTTTGCACTTTTTTCGAAAACTCACAAACAACTGTTCATGGGCTGAAAAGGCTTTTGGAGCAATAAAAACTTAAAAACTGCTATAACTCAAAAATGCAATAAGATAAGTTCAAACTTTAAAAAATATGTTGTGCAGATGTACAAGCCCCTCTTGCACAGAAAGTTTGGGTTAGATATCTCTTGTAGTTTCTTCAGAACACACAAATTATCTGAAAATGCTTTTGAAGCAATAGACACAAAAACAGCTATAAATCCAAAACCTAATATGATAGACTCAAACTTTGAACTATGTATTGTGTAGATTTACAGGTCCTACTTGCCCAGCAAAAAGGGTTTGAATAGCTCTTGCACTTTTTTTCGAAACGCACACAACTGTTCATGGGCTGAAAAGGCTTTTGGAGCAATAAAAACTTAAAAACTGCTATAACTCAAAAATGCAATAAGATAAGTTCAAACTTTAAAAGACATGTTGTGCAGATGTACAAGCCCCTCTTGCACAGAAAGTTTGGGTTAGATATCTCTTGTAGTTTCTTCAGAACACACAAATTATCTAAAAATGCTTTTGAAGCAATAGACACAAAAACAGCTATAAATCCAAAACCTAATATGATAGACTCCAACTTTGAACTATATATTGTGTAGATTTACAGGTCCTACTTGCCCAGCAAAAAGGGTTCGAATAGCTTTTGCACTTTTTTCGAAAACTCACAAACAACTGTTCATGGGCTGAAAAGGCTTTTGGAGCAATAAAAACTTAAAAACTGCTATAACTCAAAAATGCAATAAGATAAGTTCAAACTTTAAAAGATATGTTGTGCAGATGTACAAGCCCCTCTTGCAAAGAAAGTTTGGGTTAGATATCTCTTGTAGTTTCTTCAGAACACACAAATGATCTAAAAATGCTTTTGAAGCAATAGACACAAAACAGCTATAAATCCAAAACCTAATATGATAGACTCCAACTTTGAACTATATATTGTGTAGATTTACAGGTCCTACTTGCCTAGCAAAAAGGGTTTGAATAGCTCTTTCACTTTTTTTTCGAAACGCACACAACTGTTCATGGGCTGAAAAGGCTTTTGGAGCAATAAAAACTTAAAAACTGCTATAACTCAAAAATGCAATAAGATAAGTTCAAACTTTAAAAAATATGTTGTGCAGATGTACAAGCCCCTCTTGCACAGAAAGTTTGGGTTAGATATCTCTTGTAGTTTCTTCAGAACACACAAATTATCTGAAAATGCTTTTGAAGCAATAGACACAAAAACAGCTATAAATCAAAAACCTAATATGATAGACTCAAACTTTAAACTATGTATTGTGTAGATTTACAGGTCCTACTTGCCCAGCAAAAAGGGTTTGAATAGCTCTTGCTCTTTTTTCGAAACGCACACAACTGTTCATGGGCTGAAAAGGCTTTTGGAGCAATAAAAACGTAAAAACTGCTATAACTCAAAAATTCAATAAGATAAGTTCAAACTTTAAAAGACATGTTGTGCAGATGTACAAGCCCCTCTTGCACAGAAAGTTTGGGTTAGATATCTCTTGTAGTTTCTTCAGAACACACAAAATATCTGAAAATGTTTTTGAAGCAATAGACACAAAAACAGCTATAAATCCAAAACCTAATATGATAGACTCAAACTTTAAACTATGTATTGTGTAGATTTACAGGTCCTACTTGCCTAGCAAAAAGGGTTTGAATAGCTCTTTCACTTTTTTTTCGAAACGCACACAACTGTTCATGGGCTGAAAAGGCTTTTGGAGCAATAAAAACTTAAAAACTGCTATAACTCAAAAATGCAATAAGATAAGTTCAAACTTTAAAAGACATGTTCTGCAGATGTACAAGCCCCTCTTGCACAGAAAGTTTGGGTTAGATATCTCTTGTAGTTTCTTCAGAACACACAAATTATCTGAAAATGTTTTTGAAGCAATAGACACAAAAACAGCTATAAATCCAAAACCTAATATGATAGACTCAAACTTTAAACTATGTATTGTGTAGATTTACAGGTCCTACTTGCCCTGCAAAAAGGGTTTGAATAGCTCTTGCACTTTTTTCGAAACGCACACAACTGTTCATGGGCTGAAAAGGCTTTTGGAGCAATAAAAAACGTAAAAACTGCTATAACTCAAAAATTCAATAAGATAAGTTCAAACTTTAAAAGACATGTTGTGCAGATGTACAAGCCCCTCTTGCACAGAAAGTTTGGGTTAGATATCTCTTGTAGTTTCTTCAGAACACACAAATTATCTAAAAATGCTTTTGAAGCAATAGACACAAAAACAGCTATAAATCCAAAACCTAATATGATAGACTCCAACTTTGAACTATATATTGTGTAGATTTACAGGTCCTACTTGCCCAGCAAAAAGGGTTCGAATAGCTTTTGCACTTTTTTCGAAAACTCACAAACAACTGTTCATGGGCTGAAAAGGCTTTTGGAGCAATAAAAACTTAAAAACTGCTATAACTCAAAAATGCAATAAGATAAGTTCAAACTTTAAAAAATATGTTGTGCAGATGTACAAGCCCCTCTTGCACAGAAAGTTTGGGTTAGATATCTCTTGTAGTTTCTTCAGAACACACAAATTATCTGAAAATGCTTTTGAAGCAATAGACACAAAAACAGCTATAAATCAAAAACCTAATATGATAGACTCAAACTTTGAACTATGTATTGTGTAGATTTACAGGCCCTACTTGCCCAGCAAAAAGGGTTTGAATAGCTCTTGCACTTTTTTTCGAAACGCACACAACTGTTCATGGGCTGAAAAGGCTTTTGGAGCAATAAAAACTTAAAAACTGCTATAACTCAAAAATGCAATAAGATAAGTTCAAACTTTAAAAGACATGTTGTGCAGATGTACAAGCCCCTCTTGCACAGAAAGTTTGGGTTAGATATCTCTTGTAGTTTCTTCAGAACACACAAATGATCTAAAAATGCTTTTGAAGCAATAGACACAAAAACAGCTATAAATCCAAAACCTAATATGATAGACTCCAACTTTGAACTATATATTGTGTAGATTTACAGGTCCTACTTGCCCAGCAAAAAGGGTTCGAATAGCTTTTGCACTTTTTTCGAAAACTCACAAATAACTGTTCATGGGCTGAAAAGGCTTTTGGAGCAATAAAAACTTAAAAACTGCTATAACTCAAAAATGCAATAAGATAAGTTCAAACTTTAAAAAATATGTTGTGCAGATGTACAAGCCCCTCTTGCACAGAAAGTTTGGGTTAGATATCTCTTGTAGTTTCTTCAGAACACACAAATTATCTGAAAATGCTTTTGAAGCAATAGACACAAAAACAGCTATAAATCCAAAACCTAATATGATAGACTCAAACTTTAAACTATATATTGTGTAGATTTACAGGTCCTACTTGCCCAGCAAAAAGGGTTTGAATAGCTCTTGCACTTTTTTCGAAACTCACAAACAACTGTTCATGGGCTGAAAAGGCTTTTGGAGCAATAAAAACGTTAAAACTGTTATAACTCAAAAATGCAATAAGATAAGTTCAAACTTTAAAAGACATGTTCTGCAGATGTACAAGCCCCTCTTGCACAGAAAGTTTGGGTTAGATATCTCTTGTAGTTTCTTCAGAACACACAAATGATCTAAAAATGCTTTTGAAGCAATAGACACAAAAACAGCTATAAATCCAAAACCTAATATGATAGACTCCAACTTTAAACTATATATTGTGTAGATTTACAGGTCCTACTTGCCCAGCAAAAAGGGTTCGAATAGCTTTTGCACTTTTTTCGAAAACTCACAAACAACTGTTCATGGGCTGAAAAGGCTTTTGGAGCAATAAAAACCTAAAAACTGCTATAACTCAAAAATGCAATAAGATAAGTTCAAACTTTAAAAAATATGTTGTGCAGATGTACAAGCCCCTCTTGCACAGAAAGTTTGGGTTAGATATCTCTTGTAGTTTCTTCAGAACACACAAATTATCTGAAAATGTTTTTGAAGCAATAGACACAAAAACAGCTATAAATCCAAAACCTAATATGATAGACTCAAACTTTAAACTATGTATTGTGTAGATTTACAGGTCCTACTTGCCCAGCAAAAAGGGTTTGAATAGCTCTTGCACTTTTTTTCGAAACGCACACAACTGTTCATGGGCTGAAAAGGCTTTTGGAGCAATAAAAACTTAAAACTGCCATAACTCAAAAATGCAATAAGATAAGTTCAAACTTTAAAAGACATGTTGTGCAGATGTACAAGCCCCTCTTGCACAGAAAGTTTGGGTTAGATATCTCTTGTAGTTTCTTCAGAACACACAAATTATCTGAAAATGCTTTTGAAGCAATAGACACAAAAACAGCTATAAATCCAAAACCTAATATGATAGACTCAAACTTTAAACTATGTATTGTGTAGATTTACAGGTCCTACTTGCCCAGCAAAAAGGGTTTGAATAGCTCTTGCACTTTTTTCGAAACGCACACAACTGTTCATGGGCTGAAAAGACTTTTGGAGTAATAAAAACGTAAAAACTGCTATAACTCAAAAATTCAATAAGATAAGTTCAAACTTTAAAAGACATGTTGTGCAGATGTACAAGCCCCTCTTGCACAGAAAGTTTGGGTTAGATATCTCTTGTAGTTTCTTCAGAACACACAAATTATCTGAAAATGCTTTTGAAGCAATAGACACAAAAACAGCTATAAATCCAAAACCTAATATGATAGACTCCAACTTTAAACTATATATTGTGTAGATTTACAGGTCCTACTTGCCCAGCAAAAAGGGTTTGAATAGCTCTTGCACTTTTTTCGAAACTCACAAACAACTGTTCATGGGCTGAAAAGGCTTTTGGAGCAATAAAAACGTTAAAACGGTTATAACTCAAAAATGCAATAAGATAAGTTCAAACTTTAAAATACATGTTGTGCAGATGTACAAGCCCCTCTTGCACAGAAAGTTTGGGTTATATATCTCTTGTAGTTTCTTCAGAACACACAAATTATCTGAAAATGCTTTTGAAGCAAAAGACACAAAAACAGCTATAAATCCAAAACCTAATATGATAGACTCAAACTTTAAACTATATATTGTGTAGATTTACAGGTCCTACTTGCCCAGCAAAAAGGGTTCGAATAGCTTTTGCACTTTTTTCGAAAACTCACAAACAACTGTTCATGGGCTGAAAAGGCTTTTGGAGCAATAAAAACTTAAAACTGCCATAACTCAAAAATGCAATAAGATAAGTTCAAACTTTAAAAGACATGTTGTGCAGATGTACAAGCCCCTCTTGCACAGAAAGTTTGGGTTAGATATCTCTTGTAGTTTCTTCAGAACACACAAATTATCTGAAAATGCTTTTGAAGCAATAGACACAAAAACAGCTATAAATCCAAAACCTAATATGATAGACTCAAACTTTAAACTATATATTGTGTAGATTTACAGGTCCTACTTGCCCAGCAAAAAGGGTTTGAATAGCTCTTGCACTTTTTTCGAAACTCACAAACAACTGTTCATGGGCTGAAAAGGCTTTTGGAGCAATAAAAACGTTAAAACTGCTATAACTCAAAAATGCAATAAGATAAGTTCAAACTTTAAAAGACATGTTGTGCAGATGTACAAGCCCCTCTTGCACAGAAAGTTTGGGTTAGATATCTCTTGTAGTTTCTTCAGAACACACAAATGATCTAAAAATGCTTTTGAAGCAATATACACAAAAACAGCTATAAATCCAAAACCTAATATGATAGACTCCAACTTTGAACTATATATTGTGTAGATTTACAGGTCCTACTTGCCCAGCAAAAAGGGTTCGAATAGCTCTTGCACTTTTTTCGAAAACTCACAAACAACTGTTCATGGGCTGTAAAGGCTTTTGGAGCAATAAAAACTTAAAAACTGCTATAACTCAAAAATGCAATAAGATAAGTTCAAACTTTAAAAAATATGTTGTGCAGATGTACAAGCCCCTCTTGCACAGAAAGTTTGGGTTAGATATCTCTTGTAGTTTCTTCAGAACACACAAATTATCTGAAAATGCTTTTGAAGCAATAGACACAAAAACAGCTATAAATCCAAAACCTAATATGATAGACTCAAACTTTGAACTATATATTGTGTAGATTTACAGGTCCTACTTGCCCAGCAAAAAGGGTTTGAATAGCTCTTGCACTTTTTTTCGAAACGCACACAACTGTTCATGGGCTGAAAAGGCTTTTGGAGCAATAAAAACTTAAAAACTGCTATAACTCAAAAATGCAATAAGATAAGTTCAAACTTTAAAATACATGTTGTGCAGATGTACAAGCCCCTCTTGCACAGAAAGTTTGGGTTAGATATCTCTTGTAGTTTCTTCAGAACACACAAATTATCTAAAAATGCTTTTGAAGCAATAGACACAAAAACAGCTATAAATCCAAAACCTAATATGATAGACTCCAACTTTGAACTATATATTGTGTAGATTTACAGGTCCTACTTGCCCAGCAAAAAGGGTTCGAATAGCTTTTGCACTTTTTTCGAAAACTCACAAACAACTGTTCATGGGCTGAAAAGGCTTTTGGAGCAATAAAAACTTAAAAACTGCTATAACTCAAAAATGCAATAAGATAAGTTCAAACTTTAAAAAATATGTTGTGCAGATGTACAAGCCCCTCTTGCACAGAAAGTTTGGGTTAGATATCTCTTGTAGTTTCTTCAGAACACACAAATTATCTGAAAATGCTTTTGAAGCAATAGACACAAAAACAGCTATAAATCAAAAACCTAATATGATAGACTCAAACTTTGAACTATGTATTGTGTAGATTTACAGGTCCTACTTGCCCAGCAAAAAGAGTTTGAATAGCTCTTGCACTTTTTTTCGAAACGCACACAACTGTTAATGGGCTGAAAAGGCTTTTGGAGCAATAAAAACTTAAAAACTGCTATAACTCAAAAATGCAATAAGATAAGTTCAAACTTTAAAAAATATGTTGTGCAGATGTACAAGTCCCTCTTGCACAGAAAGTTTGGGTTAGATATCTCTTGTAGTTTCTTCAGAACACACAAATTATCTGAAAATGCTTTTGAAGCAATAGACACAAAAACAGCTATAAATCAAAAACCTAATATGATAGACTCAAACTTTGAACTATGTATTGTGTAGATTTACAGGTCCTACTTGCCCAGCAAAAAGGGTTTGAATAGCTCTTGCACTTTTTTTCGAAACGCACACAACTGTTCATGGGCTGAAAAGGCTTTTGGAGCAATAAAAACTTAAAAACTGCTATAACTCAAAAATGCAATAAGATAAGTTCAAACTTTAAAAGACATGTTGTGCAGATGTACAAGCCCCTCTTGCACAGAAAGTTTGGGTTAGATATCTCTTGTAGTTTCTTCAGAACACACAAATGATCTAAAAATGCTTTTGAAGCAATAGACACAAAAACAGCTATAAATCCAAAACCTAATATGATAGACTCCAACTTTGAACTATATATTGTGTAGATTTACAGGTCCTACTTGCCCAGCAAAAAGGGTTCGAATAGCTTTTGCACTTTTTTCGAAAACTCACAAACAACTGTTCATGGGCTGAAAAGGCTTTTGGAGCAATACAAACTTAAAAACTGCTATAACTCAAAAATGCAATAAGATAAGTTCAAACTTTAAAAGACATGTTCTGCAGATGTACAAGTCCCTCTTGCACAGAAAGTTTGGGTTAGATATCTCTTGTAGTTTCTTCAGAACACACAAATTATCTGAAAATGCTTTTGAAGCAATAGACACAAAAACAGCTATAAATCCAAAACCTAATATGATAGACTCAAACTTTAAACTATGTATTGTGTAGATTTACAGGTCCTACTTGCCCTGCAAAAAGGGTTTGAATAGCTCTTGCACTTTTTTCGAAACGAACACAACTGTTCATGGGCTGAAAAGGCTTTTGGAGCAATAAAAACGTAAAAACTGCTATAACTCAAAAATTCAATAAGATAAGTTCAAACTTTAAAAAATATGTTGTGCAGATGTACAAGCCCCTCTTGCACAGAAAGTTTGGGTTAGATATCTCTTGTAGTTTCTTCAGAACACACAAATTATCTGAAAATGCTTTTGAAGCAATAGACACAAAAACAGCTATAAATCCAAAACCTAATATGATAGACTCCAACTTTGAACTATGTATTGTGTAGATTTACAGGCCCTACTTGCCCAGAAAAAAGGGTTTGAATAGCTCTTGCACTTTTTTTCGAAAACTCACAAACAACTGTTCATGGGCTGAAAAGGCTTTTGGAGCAATAAAAACTTAAAAACTGCTATAACTCAAAAATGCAATAAGATAAGTTCAAACTTTAAAAAATATGTTGTGCAGATGTACAAGCCCCTCTTGCACAGAAAGTTTGGGTTAGATATCTCTTGTAGTTTCTTCAGAACACACAAATTATCTGAAAATGCTTTTGAAGCAATAGACACAAAAACAGCTATAAATCAAAAACCTAATATGATAGACTCAAACTTTAAACTATGTATTGTGTAGATTTACAGGTCCTACTTGCCCAGCAAAAAGGGTTTGAATAGCTCTTGCTCTTTTTTCGAAACGCACACAACTGTTCATGGGCTGAAAAGGCTTTTGGAGCAATAAAAACGTAAAAACTGCTATAACTCAAAAATTCAATAAGATAAGTTCAAACTTTAAAAGACATGTTGTGCAGATGTACAAGCCCCTCTTGCACAGAAAGTTTGGGTTAGATATCTCTTGTAGTTTCTTCAGAACACACAAAATATCTGAAAATGTTTTTGAAGCAATAGACACAAAAACAGCTATAAATCCAAAACCTAATATGATAGACTCAAACTTTAAACTATGTATTGTGTAGATTTTCAGGTCCTACTTGCCTAGCAAAAAGGGTTTGAATAGCTCTTTCACTTTTTTTCGAAACGCACACAACTGTTCATGGGCTGAAAAGGCTTTTGGAGCAATAAAAACTTAAAAACTGCTATAACTCAAAAATGCAATAAGATAAGTTCAAACTTTAAAAGACATGTTCTGCAGATGTACAAGCCCCTCTTGCACAGAAAGTTTGGGTTAGATATCTCTTGTAGTTTCTTCAGAACACACAAATTATCTGAAAATGCTTTTGAAGCAATAGACACAAAAACAGCTATAAATCCAAAACCTAATATGATAGACTCAAACTTTAAACTATGTATTGTGTAGATTTACAGGTCCTACTAGCCCTGCAAAAAGTGTTTGAATAGCTCTTGCACTTTTTTCGAAACGCACACAACTGTTCATGGGCTGAAAAGGCTTTTGGAGCAATAAAAACGTAAAAACTGCTATAACTCAAAAATTCAATAAGATAAGTTAAAACTTTAAAAGACATGTTGTGCAGATGTACAAGCCCCTCTTGCACAGAAAGTTTGGGTTAGATATCTCTTGTAGTTTCTTCAGAACACACAAATTATCTGAAAATGCTTTTGAAGCAATAGACACAAAAACAGCTACAAATCCAAAACCTAATATGATAGACTCAAACTTTAAACTATATATTGTGTAGATTTACAGGTCCTACTTGCCCAGCAAAAAAGGTTCGAATAGCTCTTGCACTTTTTTCGAAACTCACAAACAACTGTTCATGGGCTGAAAAGGCTTTTGGAGCAATAAAAACGTTAAAACTGTTATAACTCAAAAATGCAATAAGATAAGTTCAAACTTTAAAAGACATGTTGTGCAGATGTACAAGCCCCTCTTGCACAGAAAGTTTGGGTTAGATATCTCTTGTAGTTTCTTCAGAACACACAAATTATCTGAAAATGCTTTTGAAGCAATAGACACAAAAACAGCTATAAATCCAAAACCTAATATGATAGACTCAAACTTTAAACTATATATTGTGTAGATTTACAGGTCCTACTTGCCCAGCAAAAAGGGTTTGAATAGCTCTTGCACTTTTTTCGAAACTCACAAACAACTGTTCATGGGCTGAAAAGGCTTTTGGAGCAATAAAAACGTTAAAACAGCTATAACTCAAAAATGCAATAAGATAAGTTCAAACTTTAAAAGACATGTTGTGCAGATGTACAAGCCCCTCTTGCACAGAAAGTTTGGGTTAGATATCTCTTGTAGTTTCTTCAGAACACACAAATGATTTAAAAATGCTTTTGAAGCAATAGACACAAAAACAGCTATAAATCCAAAACCTAATATGATAGACTCCAACTTTGAACTATATATTGTGTAGATTTACAGGTCCTACTTGCCCAGCAAAAAGGGTTCGAATAGCTTTTGCACTTTTTTCGAAAACTCACAAACAACTGTTCATGGGCTGAAAAGGCTTTTGGAGCAATAAAAACTTAAAAACTGCTATAACTCAAAAATGCAATAAGATAAGTTCAAACTTTAAAAAATATGTTGTGCAGATGTACAAGCCCCTCTTGCACAGAAAGTTTGGGTTAGATATCTCTTGTAGTTTCTTCAGAACACACAAATTATCTGAAAATGCTTTTGAAGCAATAGACACAAAAACAGCTATAAATCAAAAACCTAATATGATAGACTCAAACTTTGAACTATGTATTGTGTAGATTTACAGGTCCTACTTGCCCAGCAAAAAGGGTTTGAATAGCTCTTGCACTTTTTTTCGAAACGCACACAACTGTTCATGGGCTGAAAAGGCTTTTGGAGCAATAAAAACTTAAAAACTGCTATAACTCAAAAATGCAATAAGATAAGTTCAAACTTTAAAAGACATGTTGTGCAGATGTACAAGCCCCTCTTGCACAGAAAGTTTGGGTTAGATATCTCTTGTAGTTTCTTCAGAACACACAAATGATCTAAAAATGCTTTTGAAGCAATAGACACAAAAACAGCTATAAATCCAAAACCTAATATGATAGACTCCAACTTTGAACTATATATTGTGTAGATTTACAGGTCCTACTTGCCCAGCAAAAAGGGTTCGAATAGCTTTTGCACTTTTTTCGAAAACTCACAAACAACTGTTCATGGGCTGAAAAGGCTTTTGGAGCAATAAAAACTTAAAAACTGCTATAACTCAAAAATGCAATAAGATAAGTTCAAACTTTAAAAAATATGTTGTGCAGATGTACAAGCCCCTCTTGC
Organism: Eucyclogobius newberryi; assembly: GCF_026437365.1. Classification (NCBI taxonomy): domain Eukaryota; kingdom Metazoa; phylum Chordata; class Actinopteri; order Gobiiformes; family Gobiidae; genus Eucyclogobius; species Eucyclogobius newberryi. Next base: position 15,016,069 of record NW_027316532.1, read on the forward strand.
ACAGAAAGTTTGGGTTAGATATCTCTTGTAGTTTCTTCAGAACACACAAATTATCTGAAAATGCTTTTGAAGCAATAGACACAAAAAAAGCTATAAATCAAAAACCTAATATGATAGACTCAAACTTTAAACTATGTATTGTGTAGATTTACAGGTCCTACTTGCCCAGCAAAAAGGGTTTGAATAGCTCTTGCTCTTTTTTCAAAACGCACACAACTGTTCATAAGCTGAAAAGGCTTTTGGAGCAATAAAAACGTAAAAACTGCTATAACTCAAAAATTCAATAAGATAAGTTCAAACTTTAAAAGACATGTTGTGCAGATGTACAAGCCCCTCTTGCACAGAAAGTTTGGGTTAGATATCTCTTGTAGTTTCTTCAGAATACACAAAATATCTGAAAATGTTTTTGAAGCAATAGACACAAAAACAGCTATAAATCCAAAACCTAATATGATAGACTCAAACTTTAAACTATGTATTGTGTAGATTTACAGGTCCTACTTGCCTAGCAAAAAAGGTTTGAATAGCTCTTTCACTTTTTTTCGAAACGCACACAACTGTTCATGGGCTGAAAAGGCTTTTGGAGCAATAAAAACTTAAAAACTGCTATAACTCAAAAATGCAATAAGATAAGTTCAAACTTTAAAAGACATGTTCTGCAGATGTACAAGCCCCTCTTGCACAGAAAGTTTGGGTTAGATATCTCTTGTAGTTTCTTCAGAACACACAAATTATCTGAAAATGTTTTTGAAGCAATAGACACAAAAACAGCTATAAATCCAAAACCTAATATGATAGACTCAAACTTTAAACTATGTATTGTGTAGATTTACAGGTCCTACTTGCCCTGCAAAAAGGGTTTGAATAGCTCTTGCACTTTTTTCGAAACGCACACAACTGTTCATGGGCTGAAAAGGCTTTTGGAGCAATAAAAACGTAAAAACTGCTATAACTCAAAAATTCAATAAGATAAGTTCAAACTTTAAAAGACATGTTGTGCAGATGTACAAGCCCCTCTTGCACAGAAAGTTTGGGTTAGATATCTCTTGTAGTTTCTTCAGAACACACAAATTATCTAAAAATGCTTTTGAAGCAAATAGACACAAAAACAGCTATAAATCCAAAACCTAATATGATAGACTCCAACTTTGAACTATATATTGTGTAGATTTACAGGTCCTACTTGCCCAGCAAAAAGGGTTCGAATAGCTTTTGCACTTTTTTCGAAAACTCACAAACAACTGTTCATGGGCTGAAAAGGCTTTTGGAGCAATAAAAACTTAAAAACTGCTATAACTCAAAAATGCAATAAGATAAGTTCAAACTTTAAAAAATATGTTGTGCAGATGTACAAGCCCCTCTTGCACAGAAAGTTTGGGTTAGATATCTCTTGTAGTTTCTTCAGAACACACAAATTATCTGAAAATGCTTTTGAAGCAATAGACACAAAAACAGCTATAAATCAAAAACCTAATATGATAGACTCAAACTTTGAACTATGTATTGTGTAGATTTACAGGCCCTACTTGCCCAGCAAAAAGGGTTTGAATAGCTCTTGCTCTTTTTTCGAAACGCACACAACTGTTCATGGGCTGAAAAGGCTTTTGGAGCAATAAAAACGTAAAAACTGCTATAACTCAAAAATTCAATAAGATAAGTTCAAACTTTAAAAGACATGTTGTGCAGATGTACAAGCCCCTCTTGCACAGAAAGTTTGGGTTAGATATCTCTTGTAGTTTCTTCAGAACACACAAAATATCTGAAAATGTTTTTGAAGCAATAGACACAAAAACAGCTATAAATCCAAAACCTAATATGATAGACTCAAACTTTAAACTATGTATTGTGTAGATTTACAGGTCCTACTTGCCTAGCAAAAAGGGTTTGAATAGCTTTTGCACTTTTTTCGAAAACTCACAAACAACTGTTCATGGGCTGAAAAGGCTTTTGGAGCAATAAAAACTTAAAAACTGCTATAACTCAAAAATGCAATAAGATAAGTTCAAACTTTAAAAAATATGTTGTGCAGATGTACAAGCCCCTCTTGCACAGAAAGTTTGGGTTAGATATCTCTTGTAGTTTCTTCAGAACACACAAATTATCTGAAAATGCTTTTGAAGCAATAGACACAAAAAAAGCTATAAATCAAAAACCTAATATGATAGACTCAAACTTTAAACTATGTATTGTGTAGATTTACAGGTCCTACTTGCCCAGCAAAAAGGGTTTGAATAGCTCTTGCTCTTTTTTCGAAACGCACACAACTGTTCATAAGCTGAAAAGGCTTTTGGAGCAATAAAAACGTAAAAACTGCTATAACTCAAAAATTCAATAAGATAAGTTCAAACTTTAAAAGACATGTTGTGCAGATGTACAAGCCCCTCTTGCACAGAAAGTTTGGGTTAGATATCTCTTGTAGTTTCTTCAGAATACACAAAATATCTGAAAATGTTTTTGAAGCAATAGACACAAAAACAGCTATAAATCCAAAACCTAATATGATAGACTCAAACTTTAAACTATGTATTGTGTAGATTTACAGGTCCTACTTGCCTAGCAAAAAAGGTTTGAATAGCTCTTTCACTTTTTTTCGAAACGCACACAACTGTTCATGGGCTGAAAAGGCTTTTGGAGCAATAAAAACTTAAAAACTGCTATAACTCAAAAATGCAATAAGATAAGTTCAAACTTTAAAAGACATGTTCTGCAGATGTACAAGCCCCTCTTGCACAGAAAGTTTGGGTTAGATATCTCTTGTAGTTTCTTCAGAACACACAAATTATCTGAAAATGTTTTTGAAGCAATAGACACAAAAACAGCTATAAATCCAAAACCTAATATGATAGACTCAAACTTTAAACTATGTATTGTGTAGATTTACAGGTCCTACTTGCCCTGCAAAAAGGGTTTGAATAGCTCTTGCACTTTTTTCGAAACGCACACAACTGTTCATGGGCTGAAAAGGCTTTTGGAGCAATAAAAACGTAAAAACTGCTATAACTCAAAAATTCAATAAGATAAGTTCAAACTTTAAAAGACATGTTGTGCAGATGTACAAGCCCCTCTTGCACAGAAAGTTTGGGTTAGATATCTCTTGTAGTTTCTTCAGAACACACAAATTATCTAAAAATGCTTTTGAAGCAAATAGACACAAAAACAGCTATAAATCCAAAACCTAATATGATAGACTCCAACTTTGAACTATATATTGTGTAGATTTACAGGTCCTACTTGCCCAGCAAAAAGGGTTCGAATAGCTTTTGCACTTTTTTCGAAAACTCACAAACAACTGTTCATGGGCTGAAAAGGCTTTTGGAGCAATAAAAACTTAAAAACTGCTATAACTCAAAAATGCAATAAGATAAGTTCAAACTTTAAAAAATATGTTGTGCAGATGTACAAGCCCCTCTTGCACAGAAAGTTTGGGTTAGATATCTCTTGTAGTTTCTTCAGAACACACAAATTATCTGAAAATGCTTTTGAAGCAATAGACACAAAAACAGCTATAAATCAAAAACCTAATATGATAGACTCAAACTTTGAACTATGTATTGTGTAGATTTACAGGCCCTACTTGCCCAGCAAAAAGGGTTTGAATAGCTCTTGCTCTTTTTTCGAAACGCACACAACTGTTCATGGGCTGAAAAGGCTTTTGGAGCAATAAAAACGTAAAAACTGCTATAACTCAAAAATTCAATAAGATAAGTTCAAACTTTAAAAGACATGTTGTGCAGATGTACAAGCCCCTCTTGCACAGAAAGTTTGGGTTAGATATCTCTTGTAGTTTCTTCAGAACACACAAAATATCTGAAAATGTTTTTGAAGCAATAGACACAAAAACAGCTATAAATCCAAAACCTAATATGATAGACTCAAACTTTAAACTATGTATTGTGTAGATTTACAGGTCCTACTTGCCTAGCAAAAAGGGTTTGAATAGCTCTTTCACTTTTTTTCGAAACGCACACAACTGTTCATGGGCTGAAAAGGCTTTTGGAGCAATAAAAACGTAAAAACTGCTATAACTCAAAAATTCAATAAGATAAGTTCAAACTTTAAAAGACATGTTGTGCAGATGTACAAGCCCCTCTTGCACAGAAAGTTTGGGTTAGATATCTCTTGTAGTTTCTTCAGAACACACAAATTATCTGAAAATGCTTTTGAAGCAATAGACACAAAAACAGCTATAAATCAAAAACCTAATATGATAGACTCAAACTTTGAACTATGTATTGTGTAGATTTACAGGCCCTACTTGCCCAGCAAAAAGGGTTTGAATAGCTCTTGCACTTTTTTTCGAAACGCACACAACTGTTCATGGGCTGAAAAGGCTTTTGGAGCAATAAAAACTTAAAAACTGCTATAACTCAAAAATGCAATAAGATAAGTTCAAACTTTAAAAGACATGTTGTGCAGATGTACAAGCCCCTCTTGCACAGAAAGTTTGGGTTAGATATCTCTTGTAGTTTCTTCAGAACACACAAATGATCTAAAAATGCTTTTGAAGCAATAGACACAAAAACAGCTATAAATCCAAAACCTAATATGATAGATTCCAACTTTGAACTATATATTGTGTAGATTTACAGGTCCTACTTGCCCAGCAAAAAGGGTTCGAATAGCTTTTGCACTTTTTTCGAAAACTCACAAACAACTGTTCATGGGCTGAAAAGGCTTTTGGAGCAATAAAAACTTAAAAACTGCTATAACTCAAAAATGCAATAAGATAAGTTCAAACTTTAAAAAATATGTTGTGCAGATGTACAAGCCCCTCTTGCACAGAAAGTTTGGGTTAGATATCTCTTGTAGTTTCTTCAGAACACACAAATTATCTGAAAATGCTTTTGAAGCAATAGACACAAAAACAGCTATAAATCCAAAACCTAATATGATAGACTCAAACTTTAAACTATGTATTGTGTAGATTTACAGGTCCTACTTGCCCAGCAAAAAGGGTTTGAATAGCTCTTGCACTTTTTTTCGAAACGCACACAACTGTTCATGGGCTGAAAAGGCTTTTGGAGCAATAAAAACTTAAAAACTGCTATAACTCAAAAATGCAATAAGATAAGTTCAAACTTTAAAAGACATGTTGTGCAGATGTACAAGCCCCTCTTGCACAGAAAGTTTGGGTTAGATATCTCTTGTAGTTTCTTCAGAACACACAAATGATCTAAAAATGCTTTTGAAGCAATAGACACAAAAACAGCTATAAATCCAAAACCTAATATGATAGACTCCAACTTTGAACTATATATTGTGTAGATTTACAGGTCCTACTTGCCCAGCAAAAAGGGTTCGAATAGCTTTTGCACTTTTTTCGAAAACTCACAAACAACTGTTCATGGGCTGAAAAGGCTTTTGGAGCAATAAAAACTTAAAAACTGCTATAACTCAAAAATGCAATAAGATAAGTTCAAACTTTAAAAAATATGTTGTGCAGATGTACAAGCCCCTCTTGCACAGAAAGTTTGGGTTAGATATCTCTTGTAGTTTCTTCAGAACACACAAATTATCTGAAAATGCTTTTGAAGCAATAGACACAAAAACAGCTATAAATCAAAAACCTAATATGATTGACTCAAACTTTAAACTATGTATTGTGTAGATTTACAGGTCCTACTTGCCCAGCAAAAAGGGTTTGAATAGCTCTTGCTCTTTTTTCGAAACGCACACAACTGTTCATGGGCTGAAAAGGCTTTTGGAGCAATAAAAACGTAAAAACTGCTATAACTCAAAAATTCAATAAGATAAGTTCAAACTTTAAAAGACATGTTGTGCAGATGTACAAGCCCCTCTTGCACAGAAAGTTTGGGTTAGATATCTCTTGTAGTTTCTTCAGAACACACAAAATATCTGAAAATGTTTTTGAAGCAATAGACACAAAAACAGCTATAAATCCAAAACCTAATATGATAGACTCAAACTTTAAACTATGTATTGTGTAGATTTACAGGTCCTACTTGCCTAGCAAAAAGGGTTTGAATAGCTCTTTCACTTTTTTTCGAAACGCACACAACTGTTCATGGGCTGAAAAGGCTTTTGGAGCAATAAAAACTTAAAAACTGCTATAACTCAAAAATGCAATAAGATAAGTTCAAACTTTAAAAGACATGTTCTGCAGATGTACAAGCCCCTCTTGCACAGAAAGTTTGGGTTAGATATCTCTTGTAGTTTCTTCAGAACACACAAATGATCTAAAAATGCTTTTGAAGCAATATACACAAAAACAGCTATAAATCCAAAACCTAATATGATAGACTCCAACTTTGAACTATATATTGTGTAGATTTACAGGTCCTACTTGCCCAGCAAAAAGGGTTCGAATAGCTTTTGCACTTTTTTCGAAAACTCACAAACAACTGTTCATGGGCTGAAAAGGCTTTTGGAGCAATAAAAACTTAAAAACTGCTATAACTCAAAAATGCAATAAGATAAGTTCAAACTTTAAAAAATATGTTGTGCAGATGTACAAGCCCCTCTTGCACAGAAAGTTTGGGTTAGATATCTCTTGTAGTTTCTTCAGAACACACAAATTATCTGAAAATGCTTTTGAAGCAATAGACACAAAAACAGCTATAAATCCAAAACCTAATATGATAGACTCAAACTTTAAACTATATATTGTGTAGATTTACAGGTCCTACTTGCCCAGCAAAAAGGGTTTGAATAGCTCTTGCACTTTTTTTCGAAACGCACACAACTGTTCATGGGCTGAAAAGGCTTTTGGAGCAATAAAAACTTAAAAACTGCTATAACTCAAAAATGCAATAAGATAAGTTCAAACTTTAAAAAATATGTTGTGCAGATGTACAAGCCCCTCTTGCACAGAAAGTTTGGGTTAGATATCTCTTGTAGTTTCTTCAGAACACACAAATTATCTGAAAATGCTTTTGAAGCAATAGACACAAAAACAGCTATAAATCAAAAACCTAATATGATAGACTCAAACTTTGAACTATGTATTGTGTAGATTTACAGGTCCTACTTGCCCAGCAAAAAGGGTTTGAATAGCTCTTGCACTTTTTTTCGAAACGCACACAACTGTTCATGGGCTGAAAAGGCTTTTGGAGCAATAAAAACTTAAAAACTGCTATAACTCAAAAATGCAATAAGATAAGTTCAAACTTTAAAAAATATGTTGTGCAGATGTACAAGCCCCTCTTGCACATAAAGTTTGGGTTAGATATCTCTTGTAGTTTCTTCAGAACACACAAATTATCTGAAAATGCTTTTGAAGCAATAGACACAAAAACAGCTATATATCAAAAACCTAATATGATAGACTCAAACTTTAAACTATGTATTGTGTAGATTTACAGGTCCTACTTGCCCAGCAAAAAGGGTTTGAATAGCTCTTGCTCTTTTTTCGAAACGCACACAACTGTTCATGGGCTGAAAAGGCTTTTGGAGCAATAAAAACGTAAAAACTGCTATAACTCAAAAATTCAATAAGATAAGTTCAAACTTTAAAAGACATGTTGTGCAGATGTACAAGCCCCTCTTGCACAGAAAGTTTGGGTTAGATATCTCTTGTAGTTTCTTCAGAACACACAAAATATCTGAAAATGTTTTTGAAGCAATAGACACAAAAACAGCTATAAATCCAAAACCTAATATGATAGACTCAAACTTTAAACTATGTATTGTGTAGATTTACAGGTCCTACTTGCCTAGCAAAAAGGGTTTGAATAGCTCTTTCACTTTTTTTCGAAACGCACACAACTGTTCATGGGCTGAAAAGGCTTTTGGAGCAATAAAAACTTAAAAACTGCTATAACTCAAAAATGCAATAAGATAAGTTCAAACTTTAAAAGACATGTTGTGCAGATGTACAAGCCCCTCTTGCACAGAAAGTTTGGGTTAGATATCTCTTGTAGTTTCTTCAGAACACACAAATGATCTAAAAATGCTTTTGAAGCAATAGACACAAAAACAGCTATAAATCCAAAACCTAATATGATAGACTCCAACTTTGAACTATATATTGTGTAGATTTACAGGTCCTACTTGCCCAACAAAAAGGGTTCGAATAGCTTTTGCACTTTTTTCGAAAACTCACAAACAACTGTTCATGGGCTGAAAAGGCTTTTGGAGCAATAAAAACTTAAAAACTGCTATAACTCAAAAATGCAATAAGATAAGTTCAAACTTTAAAAAATATGTTGTGCAGATGTACAAGCCCCTCTTGCACAGAAAGTTTGGGTTAGATATCTCTTGTAGTTTCTTCAGAACACACAAATTATCTGAAAATGCTTTTGAAGCAATAGACACAAAAACAGCTATAAATCAAAAACCTAATATGATAGACTCAAACTTTAAACTATGTATTGTGTAGATTTACAGGTCCTACTTGCCCAGCAAAAAGGGTTTGAATAGCTCTTGCTCTTTTTTCGAAACGCACACAACTGTTCATGGGCTGAAAAGGCTTTTGGAGCAATAAAAACGTAAAAACTGCTATAACTCAAAAATTCAATAAGATAAGTTCAAACTTTAAAAGACATGTTCTGCAGATGTACAAGTCCCTCTTGCACAGAAAGTTTGGGTTAGATATCTCTTGTAGTTTCTTCAGAACACACAAATTATCTGAAAATGCTTTTGAAGCAATAGACACAAAAACAGCTATAAATCCAAAACCTAATATGATAGACTCAAACTTTAAACTATGTATTGTGTAGATTTACAGGTCCTACTTGCCCTGCAAAAAGGGTTTGAATAGCTCTTGCACTTTTTTCGAAACGCACACAACTGTTCATGGGCTGAAAAGGCTTTTGGAGCAATAAAAACGTAAAAACTGCTATAACTCAAAAATTCAATAAGATAAGTTCAAACTTTAAAAGACATGTTGTGCAGATGTACAAGCCCCTCTTGCACAGAAAGTTTGGGTTAGATATCTCTTGTAGTTTCTTCAGAACACACAAATTATCTAAAAATGCTTTTGAAGCAATAGACACAAAAACAGCTATAAATCCAAAACCTAATATGATAGACTCCAACTTTGAACTATATATTGTGTAGATTTACAGGTCCTACTTGCCCAGCAAAAAGGGTTCGAATAGCTTTTGCACTTTTTTCGAAAACTCACAAACAACTGTTCATGGTCTGAAAAGGCTTTTGGAGCAATAAAAACTTAAAAACTGCTATAACTCAAAAATGCAATAAGATAAGTTCAAACTTTAAAAAATATGTTGTGCAGATGTACAAGCCCCTCTTGCACAGAAAGTTTGGGTTAGATATCTCTTGTAGTTTCTTCAGAACACACAAATTATCTGAAAATGCTTTTGAAGCAATAGACACAAAAACAGCTATAAATCAAAAACCTAATATGATAGACTCCAACTTTGAACTATGTATTGTGTAGATTTACAGGCCCTACTTGCCCAGCAAAAAGGGTTTGAATAGCTCTTGCACTTTTTTTCGAAAACTCACAAACAACTGTTCATGGGCTGAAAAGGCTTTTGGAGCAATAAAAACTTAAAAACTGCTATAACTCAAAAATGCAATAAGATAAGTTCAAACTTTAAAAAATATGTTGTGCAGATGTACAAGCCCATCTTGCACAGAAAGTTTGGGTTAGATATCTCTTGTAGTTTCTTCAGAACACACAAATTATCTGAAAATGCTTTTGAAGCAATAGACACAAAAACAGCTATAAATCCAAAACCTAATATGATAGACTCAAACTTTAAACTATGTGTTGTGTAGATTTACAGGTCCTACTTGCCCAGCAAAAAGGGTTTGAATAGCTCTTGCACTTTTTTTCGAAACGCACACAACTGTTCATGGGCTGAAAAGGCTTTTGGAGCAATAAAAACTTAAAAACTGCTATAACTCAAAAATGCAATAAGATAAGTTCAAACTTTAAAAGACATGTTGTGCAGATGTACAAGCCCCTCTTGCACAGAAAGTTTGGGTTAGATATCTCTTGTAGTTTCTTCAGAACACACAAATTATCTGAAAATGTTTTTGAAGCAATAGACACAAAAACAGCTATAAATCCAAAACCTAATATGATAGACTCAAACTTTAAACTATGTATTGTGTAGATTTACAGGTCCTACTTGCCTAGCAAAAAGGGTTTGAATAGCTCTTTCACTTTTTTTCGAAACGCACACAACTGTTCATGGGCTGAAAAGGCTTTTGGAGCAATAAAAACTTAAAAACTGCTATAACTCAAAAATGCAATAAGATAAGTTCAAACTTTAAAAGACATGTTGTGCAGATGTACAAGCCCCTCTTGCACAGAAAGTTTGGGTTAGATATCTCTTGTAGTTTCTTCAGAACACACAAATGATCTAAAAATGCTTTTGAAGCAATAGACACAAAAACAGCTATAAATCCAAAACCTAATATGATAGACTCCAACTTTGAACTATATATTGTGTAGATTTACAGGTCCTACTTGCCCAACAAAAAGGGTTCGAATAGCTTTTGCACTTTTTTCGAAAACTCACAAACAACTGTTCATGGGCTGAAAAGGCTTTTGGAGCAATAAAAACTTAAAAACTGCTATAACTCAAAAATGCAATAAGATAAGTTCAAACTTTAAAAAATATGTTGTGCAGATGTACAAGCCCCTCTTGCACAGAAAGTTTGGGTTAGATATCTCTTGTAGTTTCTTCAGAACACACAAATTATCTGAAAATGCTTTTGAAGCAATAGACACAAAAACAGCTATAAATCAAAAACCTAATATGATAGACTCAAACTTTAAACTATGTATTGTGTAGATTTACAGGTCCTACTTGCCCAGCAAAAAGGGTTTGAATAGCTCTTGCTCTTTTTTCGAAACGCACACAACTGTTCATGGGCTGAAAAGGCTTTTGGAGCAATAAAAACGTAAAAACTGCTATAACTCAAAAATTCAATAAGATAAGTTCAAACTTTAAAAGACATGTTCTGCAGATGTACAAGTCCCTCTTGCACAGAAAGTTTGGGTTAGATATCTCTTGTAGTTTCTTCAGAACACACAAATTATCTGAAAATGCTTTTGAAGCAATAGACACAAAAACAGCTATAAATCCAAAACCTAATATGATAGACTCAAACTTTAAACTATGTATTGTGTAGATTTACAGGTCCTACTTGCCCTGCAAAAAGGGTTTGAATAGCTCTTGCACTTTTTTCGAAACGCACACAACTGTTCATGGGCTGAAAAGGCTTTTGGAGCAATAAAAACGTAAAAACTGCTATAACTCAAAAATTCAATAAGATAAGTTCAAACTTTAAAAGACATGTTGTGCAGATGTACAAGCCCCTCTTGCACAGAAAGTTTGGGTTAGATATCTCTTGTAGTTTCTTCAGAACACACAAATTATCTAAAAATGCTTTTGAAGCAATAGACACAAAAACAGCTATAAATCCAAAACCTAATATGATAGACTCCAACTTTGAACTATATATTGTGTAGATTTACAGGTCCTACTTGCCCAGCAAAAAGGGTTCGAATAGCTTTTGCACTTTTTTCGAAAACTCACAAACAACTGTTCATGGGCTGAAAAGGCTTTTGGAGCAATAAAAACTTAAAAACTGCTATAACTCAAAAATGCAATAAGATAAGTTCAAACTTTAAAAAATATGTTGTGCAGATGTACAAGCCCCTCTTGCACAGAAAGTTTGGGTTAGATATCTCTTGTAGTTTCTTCAGAACACACAAATTATCTGAAAATGCTTTTGAAGCAATAGACACAAAAACAGCTATAAATCAAAAACCTAATATGATAGACTCCAACTTTGAACTATGTATTGTGTAGATTTACAGGCCCTACTTGCCCAGCAAAAAGGGTTTGAATAGCTCTTGCACTTTTTTTCGAAAACTCACAAACAACTGTTCATGGGCTGAAAAGGCTTTTGGAGCAATAAAAACTTAAAAACTGCTATAACTCAAAAATGCAATAAGATAAGTTCAAACTTTAAAAAATATGTTGTGCAGATGTACAAGCCCATCTTGCACAGAAAGTTTGGGTTAGATATCTCTTGTAGTTTCTTCAGAACACACAAATTATCTGAAAATGCTTTTGAAGCAATAGACACAAAAACAGCTATAAATCCAAAACCTAATATGATAGACTCAAACTTTAAACTATGTATTGTGTAGATTTACAGGTCCTACTTGCCCAGCAAAAAGGGTTTGAATAGCTCTTGCACTTTTTTTCGAAACGCACACAACTGTTCATGGGCTGAAAAGGCTTTTGGAGCAATAAAAACTTAAAAACTGCTATAACTCAAAAATGCAATAAGATAAGTTCAAACTTTAAAAGACATGTTGTGCAGATGTACAAGCCCCTCTTGCACAGAAAGTTTGGGTTAGATATCTCTTGTAGTTTCTTCAGAACACACAAATGATCTAAAAATGCTTTTGAAGCAATAGACACAAAAACAGCTATAAATCCAAAACCTAATATGATAGACTCAAACTTTAAACTATGTATTGTGTAGATTTACAGGTCCTACTTGCCCAGCAAAAAGGGTTTGAATAGCTCTTGCTCTTTTTTTCGAAACGCACACAACTGTTCATGGGCTGAAAAGGCTTTTGGAGCAATAAAAACTTAAAAACTGCTATAACTCAAAAATGCAATAAGATAAGTTCAAACTTTAAAAGACATGTTGTGCAGATGTACAAGCCCCTCTTGCACAGAAAGTTTGGGTTAGATATCTCTTGTAGTTTCTTCAGAACACACAAATTATCTAAAAATGCTTTTGAAGCAATAGACACAAAAACAGCTATAAATCCAAAACCTAATATGATAGACTCAAACTTTGAACTATATATTGTGTAGATTTACAGGTCCTACTTGCCCAGCAAAAAGGGTTCGAATAGCTTTTGCACTTTTTTCGAAAACTCACAAACAACTGTTCATGGGCTGAAAAGGCTTTTGGAGCAATAAAAACTTAAAAACTGCTATAACTCAAAAATGCAATAAGATAAGTTCAAACTTTAAAAAATATGTTGTGCAGATGTACAAGCCCCTCTTGCACAGAAAGTTTGGGTTAGATATCTCTTGTAGTTTCTTCAGAACACACAAATTATCTGAAAATGCTTTTGAAGCAATAGACACAAAAACAGCTATAAATCAAAAACCTAATATGATAGACTCAAACTTTGAACTATGTATTGTGTAGATTTACAGGTCCTACTTGCCCAGCAAAAAGGGTTTGAATAGCTCTTGCACTTTTTTTCGAAACGCACACAACTGTTCATGGGCTGAAAAGGCTTTTGGAGCAATAAAAACTTAAAAACTGCTATAACTCAAAAATGCAATAAGATAAGTTCAAACTTTAAAAGACATGTTGTGCAGATGTACAAGCCCCTCTTGCACAGAAAGTTTGGGTTAGATATCTCTTGTAGTTTCTTCAGAACACACAAATGATCTAAAAATGCTTTTGAAGCAATAGACACAAAAACAGCTATAAATCCAAAACCTAATATGATAGACTCAAACTTTAAACTATGTATTGTGTAGATTTACAGGTCCTACTTGCCCAGCAAAAAGGGTTTGAATAGCTCTTGCTCTTTTTTCGAAACGCACACAACTGTTCATGGGCTGAAAAGGCTTTTGGAGCAATAAAAACGTAAAAACTGCTATAACTCAAAAATTCAATAAGATAAGTTCAAACTTTAAAAGACATGTTGTGCAGATGTACAAGCCCCTCTTGCACAGAAAGTTTGGGTTAGATATCTCTTGTAGTTTCTTCAGAACACACAAAATATCTGAAAATGTTTTTGAAGCAATAGACACAAAAACAGCTATAAATCCAAAACCTAATATGATAGACTCAAACTTTAAACTATTTATTGTGTAGATTTACAGGTCCTACTTGCCTAGCAAAAAAGGTTTGAATAGCTCTTTCACTTTTTTTCGAAACGCACACAACTGTTCATGGGCTGAAAAGGCTTTTGGAGCAATAAAAACTTAAAAACTGCTATAACTCAAAAATGCAATAAGATAAGTTCAAACTTTAAAAGACATGTTCTGCAGATGTACAAGCCCCTCTTGCACAGAAAGTTTGGGTTAGATATCTCTTGTAGTTTCTTCAGAACACACAAATTATCTGAAAATGTTTTTGAAGCAATAGACACAAAAACAGCTATAAATCCAAAACCTAATATGATAGACTCAAACTTTAAACTATGTATTGTGTAGATTTACAGGTCCTACTTGCCCTGCAAAAAGGGTTTGAATAGCTCTTGCACTTTTTTCGAAACGCACACAACTGTTCATGGGCTGAAAAGGCTTTTGGAGCAATAAAAACGTAAAAACTGCTATAACTCAAAAATTCAATAAGATAAGTTCAAACTTTAAAAGACATGTTGTGCAGATGTACAAGCCCCTCTTGCACAGAAAGTTTGGGTTAGATATCTCTTGTAGTTTCTTCAGAACACACAAATTATCTAAAAATGCTTTTGAAGCAAATAGACACAAAAACAGCTATAAATCCAAAACCTAATATGATAGACTCCAACTTTGAACTATATATTGTGTAGATTTACAGGTCCTACTTGCCCAGCAAAAAGGGTTCGAATAGCTTTTGCACTTTTTTCGAAAACTCACAAACAACTGTTCATGGGCTGAAAAGGCTTTTGGAGCAATAAAAACTTAAAAACTGCTATAACTCAAAAATGCAATAAGATAAGTTCAAACTTTAAAAAATATGTTGTGCAGATGTACAAGCCCCTCTTGCACAGAAAGTTTGGGTTAGATATCTCTTGTAGTTTCTTCAGAACACACAAATTATCTGAAAATGCTTTTGAAGCAATAGACACAAAAACAGCTATAAATCCAAAACCTAATATGATAGACTCAAACTTTAAACTATGTATTGTGTAGATTTACAGGTCCTACTAGCCCTGCAAAAAGTGTTTGAATAGCTCTTGCACTTTTTTCGAAACGCACACAACTGTTCATGGGCTGAAAAGGCTTTTGGAGCAATAAAAACGTAAAAACTGCTATAACTCAAAAATTCAATAAGATAAGTTCAAACTTTAAAAGACATGTTGTGCAGATGTACAAGCCCCTCTTGCACAGAAAGTTTGGGTTAGATATCTCTTGTAGTTTCTTCAGAACACACAAATTATCTGAAAATGCTTTTGAAGCAATAGACACAAAAACAGCTATAAATCCAAAACCTAATATGATAGACTCAAACTTTAAACTATATATTGTGTAGATTTACAGGTCCTACTTGCCCAGCAAAAAGGGTTTGAATAGCTCTTGCACTTTTTTCGAAACTCACAAACAACTGTTCATGGGCTGAAAAGGCTTTTGGAGCAATAAAAACGTTAAAACTGCTATAACTCAAAAATGCAATAAGATAAGTTCAAACTTTAAAAGACATGTTGTGCAGATGTACAAGCCCCTCTTGCACAGAAAGTTTGGGTTAGATATCTCTTGTAGTTTCTTCAGAACACACAAATGATCTAAAAATGCTTTTGAAGCAATAGACACAAAAACAGCTATAAATCCAAAACCTAATATGATAGACTCCAACTTTGAACTATATATTGTGTAGATTTACAGGTCCTACTTGCCCAGCAAAAAGGGTTCGAATAGCTTTTGCACTTTTTTCGAAAACTCACAAACAACTGTTCATGGGCTGAAAAGGCTTTTGGAGCAATAAAAACTTAAAAACTGCTATAACTCAAAAATGCAATAAGATAAGTTCAAACTTTAAAAAATATGTTGTGCAGATGTACAAGCCCCTCTTGCACAGAAAGTTTGGGTTAGATATCTCTTGTAGTTTCTTCAGAACACACAAATTATCTGAAAATGCTTTTGAAGCAATAGACACAAAAACAGCTATAAATCCAAAACCTAATATGATAGACTCAAACTTTGAACTATGTATTGTGTAGATTTACAGGTCCTACTTGCCCAGCAAAAAGGGTTTGAATAGCTCTTGCACTTTTTTTCGAAACGCACACAACTGTTCATGGGCTGAAAAGGCTTTTGGAGCAATAAAAACTTAAAAACTGCTATAACTCAAAAATGCAATAAGATAAGTTCAAACTTTTAAAGACATGTTGTGCAGATGTACAAGCCCCTCTTGCACAGAAAGTTTGGGTTAGATATCTCTTGTAGTTTCTTCAGAACACACAAATTATCTAAAAATGCTTTTGAAGCAATAGACACAAAAACAGCTATAAATCCAAAACCTAATATGATAGACTCAAACTTTGAACTATATATTGTGTAGATTTACAGGTCCTACTTGCCCAGCAAAAAGGGTTCGAATAGCTTTTGCACTTTTTTCGAAAACTCACAAACAACTGTTCATGGGCTGAAAAGGCTTTTGGAGCAATAAAAACTTAAAAACTGCTATAACTCAAAAATGCAATAAGATAAGTTCAAACTTTAAAAAATATGTTGTGCAGATGTACAAGCCCCTCTTGCACAGAAAGTTTGGGTTAGATATCTCTTGTAGTTTCTTCAGAACACAGAAATTATCTGAAAATGCTTTTGAAGCAATAGACACAAAAACAGCTATAAATCAAAAACCTAATATGATAGACTCAAACTTTGAACTATGTATTGTGTAGATTTACAGGTCCTACTTGCCCAGCAAAAAGGGTTTGAATAGCTCTTGCACTTTTTTTCGAAACGCACACAACTGTTCATGGGCTGAAAAGGCTTTTGGAGCAATAAAAACTTAAAAACTGCTATAACTCAAAAATGCAATAAGATAAGTTCAAACTTTAAAAGACATGTTGTGCAGATGTACAAGCCCCTCTTGCACAGAAAGTTTGGGTTAGATATCTCTTGTAGTTTCTTCAGAACACACAAATGATCTAAAAATGCTTTTGAAGCAATAGACACAAAAACAGCTATAAATCCAAAACCTAATATGATAGACTCAAACTTTAAACTATGTATTGTGTAGATTTACAGGTCCTACTTGCCCAGCAAAAAGGGTTTGAATAGCTCTTGCTCTTTTTTTCGAAACGCACACAACTGTTCATGGGCTGAAAAGGCTTTTGGAGCAATAAAAACTTAAAAACTGCTATAACTCAAAAATGCAATAAGATAAGTTCAAACTTTAAAAGACATGTTGTGCAGATGTACAAGCCCCTCTTGCACAGAAAGTTTGGGTTAGATATCTCTTGTAGTTTCTTCAGAACACACAAATTATCTAAAAATGCTTTTGAAGCAATAGACACAAAAACAGCTATAAATCCAAAACCTAATATGATAGACTCAAACTTTGAACTATATATTGTGTAGATTTACAGGTCCTACTTGCCCAGCAAAAAGGGTTCGAATAGCTTTTGCACTTTTTTCGAAAACTCACAAACAACTGTTCATGGGCTGAAAAGGCTTTTGGAGCAATAAAAACTTAAAAACTGCTATAACTCAAAAATGCAATAAGATAAGTTCAAACTTTAAAAAATATGTTGTGCAGATGTACAAGCCCCTCTTGCACAGAAAGTTTGGGTTAGATATCTCTTGTAGTTTCTTCAGAACACACAAATTATCTGAAAATGCTTTTGAAGCAATAGACACAAAAACAGCTATAAATCAAAAACCTAATATGATAGACTCAAACTTTGAACTATGTATTGTGTAGATTTACAGGTCCTACTTGCCCAGCAAAAAGGGTTTGAATAGCTCTTGCTCTTTTTTCGAAACGCACACAACTGTTCATGGGCTGAAAAGGCTTTTGGAGCAATAAAAACGTAAAAACTGCTATAACTCAAAAATTCAATAAGATAAGTTCAAACTTTAAAAGACATGTTGTGCAGATGTACAAGCCCCTCTTGCACAGAAAGTTTGGGTTAGATATCTCTTGTAGTTTCTTCAGAACACACAAAATATCTGAAAATGTTTTTGAAGCAATAGACACAAAAACAGCTATAAATCCAAAACCTAATATGATAGACTCAAACTTTAAACTATGTATTGTGTAGATTTACAGGTCCTACTTGCCTAGCAAAAAAGGTTTGAATAGCTCTTTCACTTTTTTTCGAAACGCACACAACTGTTCATGGGCTGAAAAGGCTTTTGGAGCAATAAAAACTTAAAAACTGCTATAACTCAAAAATGCAATAAGATAAGTTCAAACTTTAAAAGACATGTTCTGCAGATGTACAAGCCCCTCTTGCACAGAAAGTTTGGGTTAGATATCTCTTGTAGTTTCTTCAGAACACACAAATTATCTGAAAATGTTTTTGAAGCAATAGACACAAAAACAGCTATAAATCCAAAACCTAATATGATAGACTCAAACTTTAAACTATGTATTGTGTAGATTTACAGGTCCTACTTGCCCTGCAAAAAGGGTTTGAATAGCTCTTGCACTTTTTTCGAAACGCACACAACTGTTCATGGGCTGAAAAGGCTTTTGGAGCAATAAAAACGTAAAAACTGCTATAACTCAAAAATTCAATAAGATAAGTTCAAACTTTAAAAGACATGTTGTGCAGATGTACAAGCCCCTCTTGCACAGAAAGTTTGGGTTAGATATCTCTTGTAGTTTCTTCAGAACACACAAATTATCTAAAAATGCTTTTGAAGCAAATAGACACAAAAACAGCTATAAATCCAAAACCTAATATGATAGACTCCAACTTTGAACTATATATTGTGTAGATTTACAGGTCCTACTTGCCCAGCAAAAAGGGTTCGAATAGCTTTTGCACTTTTTTCGAAAACTCACAAACAACTGTTCATGGGCTGAAAAGGCTTTTGGAGCAATAAAAACTTAAAAACTGCTATAACTCAAAAATGCAATAAGATAAGTTCAAACTTTAAAAAATATGTTGTGCAGATGTACAAGCCCCTCTTGCACAGAAAGTTTGGGTTAGATATCTCTTGTAGTTTCTTCAGAACACACAAATTATCTGAAAATGCTTTTGAAGCAATAGACACAAAAACAGCTATAAATCCAAAACCTAATATGATAGACTCAAACTTTAAACTATGTATTGTGTAGATTTACAGGTCCTACTAGCCCTGCAAAAAGTGTTTGAATAGCTCTTGCACTTTTTTCGAAACGCACACAACTGTTCATGGGCTGAAAAGGCTTTTGGAGCAATAAAAACGTAAAAACTGCTATAACTCAAAAATTCAATAAGATAAGTTCAAACTTTAAAAGACATGTTGTGCAGATGTACAAGCCCCTCTTGCACAGAAAGTTTGGGTTAGATATCTCTTGTAGTTTCTTCAGAACACACAAATTATCTGAAAATGCTTTTGAAGCAATAGACACAAAAACAGCTATAAATCCAAAACCTAATATGATAGACTCAAACTTTAAACTATATATTGTGTAGATTTACAGGTCCTACTTGCCCAGCAAAAAGGGTTTGAATAGCTCTTGCACTTTTTTCGAAACTCACAAACAACTGTTCATGGGCTGAAAAGGCTTTTGGAGCAATAAAAACGTTAAAACTGCTATAACTCAAAAATGCAATAAGATAAGTTCAAACTTTAAAAGACATGTTGTGCAGATGTACAAGCCCCTCTTGCACAGAAAGTTTGGGTTAGATATCTCTTGTAGTTTCTTCAGAACACACAAATGATCTAAAAATGCTTTTGAAGCAATAGACACAAAAACAGCTATAAATCCAAAACCTAATATGATAGACTCCAACTTTGAACTATATATTGTGTAGATTTACAGGTCCTACTTGCCCAGCAAAAAGGGTTCGAATAGCTTTTGCACTTTTTTCGAAAACTCACAAACAACTGTTCATGGGCTGAAAAGGCTTTTGGAGCAATAAAAACTTAAAAACTGCTATAACTCAAAAATGCAATAAGATAAGTTCAAACTTTAAAAAATATGTTGTGCAGATGTACAAGCCCCTCTTGCACAGAAAGTTTGGGTTAGATATCTCTTGTAGTTTCTTCAGAACACACAAATTATCTGAAAATGCTTTTGAAGCAATAGACACAAAAACAGCTATAAATCCAAAACCTAATATGATAGACTCAAACTTTGAACTATGTATTGTGTAGATTTACAGGTCCTACTTGCCCAGCAAAAAGGGTTTGAATAGCTCTTGCACTTTTTTTCGAAACGCACACAACTGTTCATGGGCTGAAAAGGCTTTTGGAGCAATAAAAACTTAAAAACTGCTATAACTCAAAAATGCAATAAGATAAGTTCAAACTTTAAAAGACATGTTGTGCAGATGTACAAGCCCCTCTTGCACAGAAAGTTTGGGTTAGATATCTCTTGTAGTTTCTTCAGAACACACAAATTATCTAAAAATGCTTTTGAAGCAATAGACACAAAAACAGCTATAAATCCAAAACCTAATATGATAGACTCAAACTTTGAACTATATATTGTGTAGATTTACAGGTCCTACTTGCCCAGCAAAAAGGGTTCGAATAGCTTTTGCACTTTTTTCGAAAACTCACAAACAACTGTTTATGGGCTGAAAAGGCTTTTGGAGCAATAAAAACTTAAAAACTGCTATAACTCAAAAATGCAATAAGATAAGTTCAAACTTTAAAAAATATGTTGTGCAGATGTACAAGCCCCTCTTGCACAGAAAGTTTGGGTTAGATATCTCTTGTAGTTTCTTCAGAACACAGAAATTATCTGAAAATGCTTTTGAAGCAATAGACACAAAAACAGCTATAAATCAAAAACCTAATATGATAGACTCAAACTTTGAACTATGTATTGTGTAGATTTACAGGTCCTACTTGCCCAGCAAAAAGGGTTTGAATAGCTCTTGCACTTTTTTTCGAAACGCACACAACTGTTCATGGGCTGAAAAGGCTTTTGGAGCAATAAAAACTTAAAAACTGCTATAACTCAAAAATGCAATAAGATAAGTTCAAACTTTAAAAGACATGTTGTGCAGATGTACAAGCCCCTCTTGCACAGAAAGTTTGGGTTAGATATCTCTTGTAGTTTCTTCAGAACACACAAATGATCTAAAAATGCTTTTGAAGCAATAGACACAAAAACAGCTATAAATCCAAAACCTAATATGATAGACTCAAACTTTAAACTATGTATTGTGTAGATTTACAGGTCCTACTTGCCCAGCAAAAAGGGTTTGAATAGCTCTTGCTCTTTTTTTCGAAACGCACACAACTGTTCATGGGCTGAAAAGGCTTTTGGAGCAATAAAAACTTAAAAACTGCTATAACTCAAAAATGCAATAAGATAAGTTCAAACTTTAAAAGACATGTTGTGCAGATGTACAAGCCCCTCTTGCACAGAAAGTTTGGGTTAGATATCTCTTGTAGTTTCTTCAGAACACACAAATTATCTAAAAATGCTTTTGAAGCAATAGACACAAAAACAGCTATAAATCCAAAACCTAATATGATAGACTCAAACTTTGAACTATATATTGTGTAGATTTACAGGTCCTACTTGCCCAGCAAAAAGGGTTCGAATAGCTTTTGCACTTTTTTCGAAAACTCACAAACAACTGTTCATGGGCTGAAAAGGCTTTTGGAGCAATAAAAACTTAAAAACTGCTATAACTCAAAAATGCAATAAGATAAGTTCAAACTTTAAAAAATATGTTGTGCAGATGTACAAGCCCCTCTTGCACAGAAAGTTTGGGTTAGATATCTCTTGTAGTTTCTTCAGAACACACAAATTATCTGAAAATGCTTTTGAAGCAATAGACACAAAAACAGCTATAAATCAAAAACCTAATATGATAGACTCAAACTTTGAACTATGTATTGTGTAGATTTACAGGTCCTACTTGCCCAGCAAAAAGGGTTTGAATAGCTCTTGCACTTTTTTTCGAAACGCACACAACTGTTCATGGGCTGAAAAGGCTTTTGGAGCAATAAAAACTTAAAAACTGCTATAACTCAAAAATGCAATAAGATAAGTTCAAACTTTAAAAGACATGTTGTGCAGATGTACAAGCCCCTCTTGCACAGAAAGTTTGGGTTAGATATCTCTTGTAGTTTCTTCAGAACACACAAATGATCTAAAAATGCTTTTGAAGCAATAGACACAAAAACAGCTATAAATCCAAAACCTAATATGATAGACTCAAACTTTAAACTATGTATTGTGTAGATTTACAGGTCCTACTTGCCCAGCAAAAAGGGTTTGAATAGCTCTTGCTCTTTTTTCGAAACGCACACAACTGTTCATGGGCTGAAAAGGCTTTTGGAGCAATAAAAACGTAAAAACTGCTATAACTCAAAAATTCAATAAGATAAGTTCAAACTTTAAAAGACATGTTGTGCAGATGTACAAGCCCCTCTTGCACAGAAAGTTTGGGTTAGATATCTCTTGTAGTTTCTTCAGAACACACAAAATATCTGAAAATGTTTTTGAAGCAATAGACACAAAAACAGCTATAAATCCAAAACCTAATATGATAGACTCAAACTTTAAACTATGTATTGTGTAGATTTACAGGTCCTACTTGCCTAGCAAAAAAGGTTTGAATAGCTCTTTCACTTTTTTTCGAAACGCACACAACTGTTCATGGGCTGAAAAGGCTTTTGGAGCAATAAAAACTTAAAAACTGCTATAACTCAAAAATGCAATAAGATAAGTTCAAACTTTAAAAGACATGTTCTGCAGATGTACAAGCCCCTCTTGCACAGAAAGTTTGGGTTAGATATCTCTTGTAGTTTCTTCAGAACACACAAATTATCTGAAAATGTTTTTGAAGCAATAGACACAAAAACAGCTATAAATCCAAAACCTAATATGATAGACTCAAACTTTAAACTATGTATTGTGTAGATTTACAGGTCCTACTTGCCCTGCAAAAAGGGTTTGAATAGCTCTTGCACTTTTTTCGAAACGCACACAACTGTTCATGGGCTGAAAAGGCTTTTGGAGCAATAAAAACGTAAAAACTGCTATAACTCAAAAATTCAATAAGATAAGTTCAAACTTTAAAAGACATGTTGTGCAGATGTACAAGCCCCTCTTGCACAGAAAGTTTGGGTTAGATATCTCTTGTAGTTTCTTCAGAACACACAAATTATCTAAAAATGCTTTTGAAGCAAATAGACACAAAAACAGCTATAAATCCAAAACCTAATATGATAGACTCCAACTTTGAACTATATATTGTGTAGATTTACAGGTCCTACTTGCCCAGCAAAAAGGGTTCGAATAGCTTTTGCACTTTTTTCGAAAACTCACAAACAACTGTTCATGGGCTGAAAAGGCTTTTGGAGCAATAAAAACTTAAAAACTGCTATAACTCAAAAATGCAATAAGATAAGTTCAAACTTTAAAAAATATGTTGTGCAGATGTACAAGCCCCTCTTGCACAGAAAGTTTGGGTTAGATATCTCTTGTAGTTTCTTCAGAACACACAAATTATCTGAAAATGCTTTTGAAGCAATAGACACAAAAACAGCTATAAATCCAAAACCTAATATGATAGACTCAAACTTTAAACTATGTATTGTGTAGATTTACAGGCCCTACTTGCCCAGCAAAAAGGGTTTGAATAGCTCTTGCACTTTTTTTCGAAACGCACACAACTGTTCATGGGCTGAAAAGGCTTTTGGAGCAATAAAAACTTAAAAACTGCTATAACTCAAAAATGCAATAAGATAAGTTCAAACTTTAAAAGACATGTTGTGCAGATGTACAAGCCCCTCTTGCACAGAAAGTTTGGGTTAGATATCTCTTGTAGTTTCTTCAGAACACACAAATGATCTAAAAATGCTTTTGAAGCAATAGACACAAAAACAGCTATAAATCCAAAACCTAATATGATAGACTCCAACTTTGAACTATATATTGTGTAGATTTACAGGTCCTACTTGCCCAGCAAAAAGGGTTCGAATAGCTTTTGCACTTTTTTCGAAAACTCACAAACAACTGTTCATGGGCTGAAAAGGCTTTTGGAGCAATAAAAACTTAAAAACTGCTATAACTCAAAAATGCAATAAGATAAGTTCAAACTTTAAAAAATATGTTGTGCAGATGTACAAGCCCCTCTTGCACAGAAAGGTTGGGTTAGATATCTCTTGTAGTTTCTTCAGAACACACAAATGATCTAAAAATGCTTTTGAAGCAATAGACACAAAAACAGCTATAAATCCAAAACCTAATATGATAGACTCCAACTTTGAACTATATATTGTGTAGATTTACAGGTCCTACTTGCCCAGCAAAAAGGGTTCGAATAGCTTTTGCACTTTTTTCGAAAACTCACAAACAACTGTTCATGGGCTGAAAAGGCTTTTGGAGCAATAAAAACTTAAAAACTGCTATAACTCAAAAATGCAATAAGATAAGTTCAAACTTTAAAAAATATGTTGTGCAGATGTACAAGCCCCTCTTGCACAGAAAGTTTGGGTTAGATATCTCTTGTAGTTTCTTCAGAACACACAAATTATCTGAAAATGCTTTTGAAGCAATAGACACAAAAACAGCTATAAATCAAAAACCTAATATGATAGACTCAAACTTTAAACTATGTATTGTGTAGATTTACAGGTCCTACTTGCCCATCAAAAAGGGTTTGAATAGCTCTTGCTCTTTTTTCGAAACGCACACAACTGTTCATGGGCTGAAAAGGCTTTTGGAGCAATAAAAACGTAAAAACTGCTATAACTCAAAAATTCAATAAGATAAGTTCAAACTTTAAAAGACATGTTGTGCAGATGTACAAGCCCCTCTTGCACAGAAAGTTTGGGTTAGATATCTCTTGTAGTTTCTTCAGAACACACAAAATATCTGAAAATGTTTTTGAAGCAATAGACACAAAAACAGCTATAAATCCAAAACCTAATATGATAGACTCAAACTTTAAACTATGTATTGTGTAGATTTACAGGTCCTACTTGCCTAGCAAAAAGGGTTTGAATAGCTCTTTCACTTTTTTTCGAAACGCACACAACTGTTCATGGGCTGAAAAGGCTTTTGGAGCAATAAAAACTTAAAAACTGCTATTACTCAAAAATGCAATAAGATAAGTTCAAACTTTAAAAGACATGTTCTGCAGATGTACAAGTCCCTCTTGCACAGAAAGTTTGGGTTAGATATCTCTTGTAGTTTCTTCAGAACACACAAATTATCTGAAAATGCTTTTGAAGCAATAGACACAAAAACAGCTATAAATCCAAAACCTAATATGATAGACTCAAACTTTAAACTATGTATTGTGTAGATTTACAGGTCCTACTTGCCCTGCAAAAAGGGTTTGAATAGCTCTTGCACTTTTTTCGAAAACTCACAAACAACTGTTCATGGGCTGAAAAGGCTTTTGGAGCAATAAAAACTTAAAAACTGCTATAACTCAAAAATGCAATAAGATAAGTTCAAACTTTAAAAGACATGTTGTGCAGATGTACAAGCCCCTCTTGCACAGAAAGTTTGGGTTAGATATCTCTTGTAGTTTCTTCAGAACACACAAAATATCTGAAAATGTTTTTGAAGCAATAGACACAAAAACAGCTATAAATCCAAAACCTAATATGATAGACTCAAACTTTAAACTATGTATTGTGTAGATTTACAGGTCCTACTTGCCTAGCAAAAAAGGTTTGAATAGCTCTTTCACTTTTTTTCGAAACGCACACAACTGTTCATGGGCTGAAAAGGCTTTTGGAGCAATAAAAACTTAAAAACTGCTATAACTCAAAAATGCAATAAGATAAGTTCAAACTTTAAAAGACATGTTCTGCAGATGTACAAGCCCCTCTTGCACAGAAAGTTTGGGTTAGATATCTCTTGTAGTTTCTTCAGAACACACAAATTATCTGAAAATGTTTTTGAAGCAATAGACACAAAAACAGCTATAAATCCAAAACCTAATATGATAGACTCAAACTTTAAACTATGTATTGTGTAGATTTACAGGTCCTACTTGCCCTGCAAAAAGGGTTTGAATAGCTCTTGCACTTTTTTCGAAACGCACACAACTGTTCATGGGCTGAAAAGGCTTTTGGAGCAATAAAAACGTAAAAACTGCTATAACTCAAAAATTCAATAAGATAAGTTCAAACTTTAAAAGACATGTTGTGCAGATGTACAAGCCCCTCTTGCACAGAAAGTTTGGGTTAGATATCTCTTGTAGTTTCTTCAGAACACACAAATTATCTAAAAATGCTTTTGAAGCAAATTGACACAAAAACAGCTATAAATCCAAAACCTAATATGATAGACTCCAACTTTGAACTATATATTGTGTAGATTTACAGGTCCTACTTGCCCAGCAAAAAGGGTTCGAATAGCTTTTGCACTTTTTTCGAAAACTCACAAACAACTGTTCATGGGCTGAAAAGGCTTTTGGAGCAATAAAAACTTAAAAACTGCTATAACTCAAAAATGCAATAAGATAAGTTCAAACTTTAAAAAATATGTTGTGCAGATGTACAAGCCCCTCTTGCACAGAAAGTTTGGGTTAGATATCTCTTGTAGTTTCTTCAGAACACACAAATTATCTGAAAATGCTTTTGAAGCAATAGACACAAAAACAGCTATAAATCCAAAACCTAATATGATAGACTCAAACTTTAAACTATGTATTGTGTAGATTTACAGGCCCTACTTGCCCAGCAAAAAGGGTTTGAATAGCTCTTGCACTTTTTTTCGAAACGCACACAACTGTTCATGGGCTGAAAAGGCTTTTGGAGCAATAAAAACTTAAAAACTGCTATAACTCAAAAATGCAATAAGATAAGTTCAAACTTTAAAAGACATGTTGTGCAGATGTACAAGCCCCTCTTGCACAGAAAGTTTGGGTTAGATATCTCTTGTAGTTTCTTCAGAACACACAAATGATCTAAAAATGCTTTTGAAGCAATAGACACAAAAACAGCTATAAATCCAAAACCTAATATGATAGACTCCAACTTTGAACTATATATTGTGTAGATTTACAGGTCCTACTTGCCCAGCAAAAAGGGTTCGAATAGCTTTTGCACTTTTTTCGAAAACTCACAAACAACTGTTCATGGGCTGAAAAGGCTTTTGGAGCAATAAAAACTTAAAAACTGCTATAACTCAAAAATGCAATAAGATAAGTTCAAACTTTAAAAAATATGTTGTGCAGATGTACAAGCCCCTCTTGCACAGAAAGGTTGGGTTAGATATCTCTTGTAGTTTCTTCAGAACACACAAATGATCTAAAAATGCTTTTGAAGCAATAGACACAAAAACAGCTATAAATCCAAAACCTAATATGATAGACTCCAACTTTGAACTATATATTGTGTAGATTTACAGGTCCTACTTGCCCAGCAAAAAGGGTTCGAATAGCTTTTGCACTTTTTTCGAAAACTCACAAACAACTGTTCATGGGCTGAAAAGGCTTTTGGAGCAATAAAAACTTAAAAACTGCTATAACTCAAAAATGCAATAAGATAAGTTCAAACTTTAAAAAATATGTTGTGCAGATGTACAAGCCCCTCTTGCACAGAAAGTTTGGGTTAGATATCTCTTGTAGTTTCTTCAGAACACACAAATTATCTGAAAATGCTTTTGAAGCAATAGACACAAAAACAGCTATAAATCAAAAACCTAATATGATAGACTCAAACTTTAAACTATGTATTGTGTAGATTTACAGGTCCTACTTGCCCATCAAAAAGGGTTTGAATAGCTCTTGCTCTTTTTTCGAAACGCACACAACTGTTCATGGGCTGAAAAGGCTTTTGGAGCAATAAAAACGTAAAAACTGCTATAACTCAAAAATTCAATAAGATAAGTTCAAACTTTAAAAGACATGTTGTGCAGATGTACAAGCCCCTCTTGCACAGAAAGTTTGGGTTAGATATCTCTTGTAGTTTCTTCAGAACACACAAAATATCTGAAAATGTTTTTGAAGCAATAGACACAAAAACAGCTATAAATCCAAAACCTAATATGATAGACTCAAACTTTAAACTATGTATTGTGTAGATTTACAGGTCCTACTTGCCTAGCAAAAAGGGTTTGAATAGCTCTTTCACTTTTTTTCGAAACGCACACAACTGTTCATGGGCTGAAAAGGCTTTTGGAGCAATAAAAACTTAAAAACTGCTATTACTCAAAAATGCAATAAGATAAGTTCAAACTTTAAAAGACATGTTCTGCAGATGTACAAGTCCCTCTTGCACAGAAAGTTTGGGTTAGATATCTCTTGTAGTTTCTTCAGAACACACAAATTATCTGAAAATGCTTTTGAAGCAATAGACACAAAAACAGCTATAAATCCAAAACCTAATATGATAGACTCAAACTTTAAACTATGTATTGTGTAGATTTACAGGTCCTACTTGCCCTGCAAAAAGGGTTTGAATAGCTCTTGCACTTTTTTCGAAAACTCACAAACAACTGTTCATGGGCTGAAAAGGCTTTTGGAGCAATAAAAACTTAAAAACTGCTATAACTCAAAAATGCAATAAGATAAGTTCAAACTTTAAAAAATATGTTGTGCAGATGTACAAGCCCATCTTGCACAGAAAGTTTGGGTTAGATATCTCTTGTAGTTTCTTCAGAACACACAAATTATCTGAAAATGCTTTTGAAGCAATAGACACAAAAACAGCTATAAATCCAAAACCTAATATGATAGACTCAAACTTTAAACTATGTATTGTGTAGATTTACAGGTCCTACTTGCCCAGCAAAAAGGGTTTGAATAGCTCTTGCACTTTTTTTCGAAACGCACAAACAACTGTTCATGGGCTGAAAAGGCTTTTGGAGCAATAAAAACTTAAAAACTGCTATAACTCAAAAATGCAATAAGATAAGTTCAAACTTTAAAAGACATGTTGTGCAGATGTACAAGCCCCTCTTGCACAGAAAGGTTGGGTTAGATATCTCTTGTAGTTTCTTCAGAACACACAAATGATCTAAAAATGCTTTTGAAGCAATAGACACAAAAACAGCTATAAATCCAAAACCTAATATGATAGACTCCAACTTTGAACTATATATTGTGTAGATTTACAGGTCCTACTTGCCCAGCAAAAAGGGTTCGAATAGCTTTTGCACTTTTTTCGAAAACTCACAAACAACTGTTCATGGGCTGAAAAGGCTTTTGGAGCAATAAAAACTTAAAAACTGCTATAACTCAAAAATGCAATAAGATAAGTTCAAACTTTAAAAAATATGTTGTGCAGATGTACAAGCCCCTCTTGCACAGAAAGTTTGGGTTAGATATCTCTTGTAGTTTCTTCAGAACACACAAATTATCTGAAAATGCTTTTGAAGCAATAGACACAAAAACAGCTATAAATCAAAAACCTAATATGATAGACTCAAACTTTAAACTATGTATTGTGTAGATTTACAGGTCCTACTTGCCCAGCAAAAAGGGTTTGAATAGCTCTTGCTCTTTTTTCGAAACGCACACAACTGTTCATGGGCTGAAAAGGCTTTTGGAGCAATAAAAACGTAAAAACTGCTATAACTCAAAAATTCAATAAGATAAGTTCAAACTTTAAAAGACATGTTGTGCAGATGTACAAGCCCCTCTTGCACAGAAAGTTTGGGTTAGATATCTCTTGTAGTTTCTTCAGAACACACAAAATATCTGAAAATGTTTTTGAAGCAATAGACACAAAAACAGCTATAAATCCAAAACCTAATATGATAGACTCAAACTTTAAACTATGTATTGTGTAGATTTACAGGTCCTACTTGCCTAGCAAAAAGGGTTTGAATAGCTCTTTCACTTTTTTTCGAAACGCACACAACTGTTCATGGGCTGAAAAGGCTTTTGGAGCAATAAAAACTTAAAAACTGCTATAACTCAAAAATGCAATAAGATAAGTTCAAACTTTAAAAGACATGTTCTGCAGATGTACAAGCCCCTCTTGCACAGAAAGTTTGGGTTAGATATCTCTTGTAGTTTCTTCAGAACACACAAATTATCTGAAAATGCTTTTGAAGCAATAGACACAAAAACAGCTATAAATCCAAAACCTAATATGATAGACTCAAACTTTAAACTATATATTGTGTAGATTTACAGGTCCTACTTGCCCTGCAAAAAGGGTTTGAATAGCTCTTGCACTTTTTTCGAAACGCACACAACTGTTCATGGGCTGAAAAGGCTTTTGGAGCAATAAAAACGTAAAAACTGCTATAACTCAAAAATTCAATAAGATAAGTTCAAACTTTAAAAGACATGTTGTGCAGATGTACAAGCCCCTCTTGCACAGAAAGTTTGGGTTAGATATCTCTTGTAGTTTCTTCAGAACACACAAATTATCTAAAAATGCTTTTGAAGCAATAGACACAAAAACAGCTATAAATCCAAAACCTAATATGATAGACTCCAACTTTGAACTATATATTGTGTAGATTTACAGGTCCTACTTGCCCAGCAAAAAGGGTTCGAATAGCTTTTGCACTTTTTTCGAAAACTCACAAACAACTGTTCATGGGCTGAAAAGGCTTTTGGAGCAATAAAAACTTAAAAACTGCTATAACTCAAAAATGCAATAAGATAAGTTCAAACTTTAAAAAATATGTTGTGCAGATGTACAAGCCCCTCTTGCACAGAAAGTTTGGGTTAGATATCTCTTGTAGTTTCTTCAGAACACACAAATTATCTGAAAATGCTTTTGAAGCAATAGACACAAAAACAGCTATAAATCCAAAACCTAATATGATAGACTCCAACTTTGAACTATGTATTGTGTAGATTTACAGGCCCTACTTGCCCAGCAAAAAGGGTTTGAATAGCTCTTGCACTTTTTTTCGAAAACTCACAAACAACTGTTCATGGGCTGAAAAGGCTTTTGGAGCAATAAAAACTTAAAAACTGCTATAACTCAAAAATGCAATAAGATAAGTTCAAACTTTAAAAAATATGTTGTGCAGATGTACAAGCCCCTCTTGCACAGAAAGTTTGGGTTAGATATCTCTTGTAGTTTCTTCAGAACACACAAATTATCTGAAAATGCTTTTGAAGCAATAGACACAAAAACAGCTATAAATCCAAAACCTAATATGATAGACTCAAACTTTAAACTATGTATTGTGTAGATTTACAGGTCCTACTTGCCCTGCAAAAAGTGTTTGAATAGCTCTTGCACTTTTTTCGAAACGCACACAACTGTTCATGGGCTGAAAAGGCTTTTGGAGCAATAAAAACGTAAAAACTGCTATAACTCAAAAATTCAATAAGATAAGTTAAAACTTTAAAAGACATGTTGTGCAGATGTACAAGCCCCTCTTGCACAGAAAGTTTGGGTTAGATATCTCTTGTAGTTTCTTCAGAACACACAAATTATCTGAAAATGCTTTTGAAGCAATAGACACAAAAACAGCTACAAATCCAAAACCTAATATGATAGACTCAAACTTTAAACTATATATTGTGTAGATTTACAGGTCCTACTTGCCCAGCAAAAAAGGTTCGAATAGCTCTTGCACTTTTTTCGAAACTCACAAACAACTGTTCATGGGCTGAAAAGGCTTTTGGAGCAATAAAAACGTTAAAACTGTTATAACTCAAAAATGCAATAAGATAAGTTCAAACTTTAAAAGACATGTTGTGCAGATGTACAAGCCCCTCTTGCACAGAAAGTTTGGGTTAGATATCTCTTGTAGTTTCTTCAGAACACACAAATTATCTGAAAATGCTTTTGAAGCAATAGACACAAAAACAGCTATAAATCCAAAACCTAATATGATAGACTCAAACTTTAAACTATATATTGTGTAGATTTACAGGTCCTACTTGCCCAGCAAAAAGGGTTTGAATAGCTCTTGCACTTTTTTCGAAACTCACAAACAACTGTTCATGGGCTGAAAAGGCTTTTGGAGCAATAAAAACGTTAAAACTGCTATAACTCAAAAATGCAATAAGATAAGTTCAAACTTTAAAAGACATGTTGTGCAGATGTACAAGCCCCTCTTGCACAGAAAGTTTGGGTTAGATATCTCTTGTAGTTTCTTCAGAACACACAAATGATCTAAAAATGCTTTTGAAGCAATAGACACAAAAACAGCTATAAATCCAAAACCTAATATGATAGACTCCAACTTTGAACTATATATTGTGTAGATTTACAGGTCCTACTTGCCCAGCAAAAAGGGTTCGAATAGCTTTTGCACTTTTTTCGAAAACTCACAAACAACTGTTCATGGGCTGAAAAGGCTTTTGGAGCAATAAAAACTTAAAAACTGCTATAACTCAAAAATGCAATAAGATAAGTTCAAACTTTAAAAAATATGTTGTGCAGATGTACAAGCCCCTCTTGCACAGAAAGTTTGGGTTAGATATCTCTTGTAGTTTCTTCAGAACACACAAATTATCTGAAAATGCTTTTGAAGCAATAGACACAAAAACAGCTATAAATCCAAAACCTAATATGATAGACTCAAACTTTGAACTATGTATTGTGTAGATTTACAGGTCCTACTTGCCCAGCAAAAAGGGTTTGAATAGCTCTTGCACTTTTTTTCGAAACGCACACAACTGTTCATGGGCTGAAAAGGCTTTTGGAGCAATAAAAACTTAAAAACTGCTATAACTATAAAATGCAATAAGATAAGTTCAAACTTTAAAAGACATGTTGTGCAGATGTACAAGCCCCTCTTGCACAGAAAGTTTGGGTTAGATATCTCTTGTAGTTTCTTCAGAACACACAAATGATCTAAAAATGCTTTTGAAGCAATAGACACAAAAACAGCTATAAATCCAAAACCTAATATGATAGACTCAAACTTTGAACTATATATTGTGTAGATTTACAGGTCCTACTTGCCCAGCAAAAAGGGTTCGAATAGCTTTTGCACTTTTTTCGAAAACTCACAAACAACTGTTCATGGGCTGAAAAGGCTTTTGGAGCAATAAAAACTTAAAAACTGCTATAACTCAAAAATGCAATAAGATAAGTTCAAACTTTAAAAAATATGTTGTGCAGATGTACAAGCCCCTCTTGCACAGAAAGTTTGGGTTAGATATCTCTTGTAGTTTCTTCAGAACACACAAATTATCTGAAAATGCTTTTGAAGCAATAGACACAAAAACAGCTATAAATCCAAAACCTAATATGATAGACTCAAACTTTGAACTATGTATTGTGTAGATTTACAGGTCCTACTTGCCCAGCAAAAAGGGTTTGAATAGCTCTTGCACTTTTTTTCGAAACGCACACAACTGTTCATGGGCTGAAAAGGCTTTTGGAGCAATAAAAACTTAAAAACTGCTATAACTCAAAAATGCAATAAGATAAGTTCAAACTTTAAAAGACATGTTGTGCAGATGTACAAGCCCCTCTTGCACAGAAAGTTTGGGTTAGATATCTCTTGTAGTTTCTTCAGAACACACAAATGATCTAAAAATGCTTTTGAAGCAATAGACACAAAAACAGCTATAAATCCAAAACCTAATATGATAGACTCCAACTTTGAACTATATATTGTGTAGATTTACAGGTCCTACTTGCCCAGCAAAAAGGGTTCGAATAGCTTTTGCACTTTTTTCAAAAACTCACAAACAACTGTTCATGGGCTGAAAAGGCTTTTGGAGCAATAAAAACTTAAAAACTGCTATAACTCAAAAATGCAATAAGATAAGTTCAAACTTTAAAAAATATGTTGTGCAGATGTACAAGCCCCTCTTGCACAGAAAGTTTGGGTTAGATATCTCTTGTAGTTTCTTCAGAACACACAAATTATCTGAAAATGCTTTTGAAGCAATAGACACAAAAAAAGCTACAAATCCAAAACCTAATATGATAGACTCAAACTTTAAACTATATATTGTGTAGATTTACAGGTCCTACTTGCCCAGCAAAAAAGGTTCGAATAGCTCTTGCACTTTTTTCGAAACTCACAAACAACTGTTCATGGGCTGAAAAGGCTTTTGGAGCAATAAAAACGTTAAAACTGTTATAACTCAAAAATGCAATAAGATAAGTTCAAACTTTAAAAGACATGTTGTGCAGATGTACAAGCCCCTCTTGCACAGAAAGTTTGGGTTAGATATCTCTTGTAGTTTCTTCAGAACACACAAATTATCTGAAAATGCTTTTGAAGCAATAGACACAAAAACAGCTATAAATCCAAAACCTAATATGATAGACTCAAACTTTAAACTATATATTGTGTAGATTTACAGGTCCTACTTGCCCAGCAAAAAGGGTTTGAATAGCTCTTGCACTTTTTTCGAAACTCACAAACAACTGTTCATGGGCTGAAAAGGCTTTTGGAGCAATAAAAACGTTAAAACTGCTATAACTCAAAAATGCAATAAGATAAGTTCAAACTTTAAAAGACATGTTGTGCAGATGTACAAGCCCCTCTTGCACAGAAAGTTTGGGTTAGATATCTCTTGTAGTTTCTTCAGAACACACAAATGATCTAAAAATGCTTTTGAAGCAATAGACACAAAAACAGCTATAAATCCAAAACCTAATATGATAGACTCCAACTTTGAACTATATATTGTGTAGATTTACAGGTCCTACTTGCCCAGCAAAAAGGGTTCGAATAGCTTTTGCACTTTTTTCGAAAACTCACAAACAACTGTTCATGGGCTGAAAAGGCTTTTGGAGCAATAAAAACTTAAAAACTGCTATAACTCAAAAATGCAATAAGATAAGTTCAAACATTAAAAAATATGTTGTGCAGATGTACAAGCCCCTCTTGCACAGAAAGTTTGGGTTAGATATCTCTTGTAGTTTCTTCAGAACACACAAATTATCTGAAAATGCTTTTGAAGCAATAGACACAAAAACAGCTATAAATCCAAAACCTAATATGATAGACTCAAACTTTGAACTATGTATTGTGTAGATTTACAGGTCCTACTTGCCCAGCAAAAAGGGTTTGAAAAGCTCTTGCACTTTTTTTCGAAACGCACACAACTGTTCATGGGCTGAAAAGGCTTTTGGAGCAATAAAAACTTAAAAACTGCTATAACTCAAAAATGCAATAAGATAAGTTCAAACTTTAAAAGACATGTTGTGCAGATGTACAAGCCCCTCTTGCACAGAAAGTTTGGGTTAGATATCTCTTGTAGTTTCTTCAGAACACACAAATGATCTAAAAATGCTTTTGAAGCAATAGACACAAAAACAGCTATAAATCCAAAACCTAATATGATAGACTCCAACTTTGAACTATATATTGTGTAGATTTACAGGTCCTACTTGCCCAGCAAAAAGGGTTCGAATAGCTTTTGCACTTTTTTCGAAAACTCACAAACAACTGTTCATGGGCTGAAAAGGCTTTTGGAGCAATAAAAACTTAAAAACTGCTATAACTCAAAAATGCAATAAGATAAGTTCAAACTTTAAAAAATATGTTGTGCAGATGTACAAGCCCCTCTTGCACAGAAAGTTTGGGTTAGATATCTCTTGTAGTTTCTTCAGAACACACAAATTATCTGAAAATGCTTTTGAAGCAATAGACACAAAAAAAGCTATAAATCAAAAACCTAATATGATAGACTCAAACTTTAAACTATGTATTGTGTAGATTTACAGGTCCTACTTGCCCAGCAAAAAGGGTTTGAATAGCTCTTGCTCTTTTTTCGAAACGCACACAACTGTTCATGGGCTGAAAAGGCTTTTGGAGCAATAAAAACGTAAAAACTGCTATAACTCAAAAATTCAATAAGATAAGTTCAAACTTTAAAAGACATGTTGTGCAGATGTACAAGCCCCTCTTGCACAGAAAGTTTGGGTTAGATATCTCTTGTAGTTTCTTCAGAACACACAAAATATCTGAAAATGTTTTTGAAGCAATAGACACAAAAACAGCTATAAATCCAAAACCTAATATGATAGACTCAAACTTTAAACTATGTATTGTGTAGATTTACAGGTCCTACTTGCCTAGCAAAAAAGGTTTGAATAGCTCTTTCACTTTTTTTCGAAACGCACACAACTGTTCATGGGCTGAAAAGGCTTTTGGAGCAATAAAAACTTAAAAACTGCTATAACTCAAAAATGCAATAAGATAAGTTCAAACTTTAAAAGACATGTTGTGCAGATGTACAAGCCCCTCTTGCACAGAAAGTTTGGGTTAGATATCTCTTGTAGTTTCTTCAGAACACACAAATTATCTGAAAATGTTTTTGAAGCAATAGACACAAAAACAGCTATAAATCCAAAACCTAATATGATAGACTCAAACTTTAAACTATGTATTGTGTAGATTTACAGGTCCTACTTGCCCTGCAAAAAGGGTTTGAATAGCTCTTGCACTTTTTTCGAAACGCACACAACTGTTCATGGGCTGAAAAGGCTTTTGGAGCAATAAAAACGTAAAAACTGCTATAACTCAAAAATTCAATAAGATAAGTTCAAACTTTAAAAGACATGTTGTGCAGATGTACAAGCCCCTCTTGCACAGAAAGTTTGGGTTAGATATCTCTTGTAGTTTCTTCAGAACACACAAATTATCTAAAAATGCTTTTGAAGCAAATAGACACAAAAACAGCTATAAATCCAAAACCTAATATGATAGACTCCAACTTTGAACTATATATTGTGTAGATTTACAGGTCCTACTTGCCCAGCAAAAAGGGTTCGAATAGCTTTTGCACTTTTTTCGAAAACTCACAAACAACTGTTCATGGGCTGAAAAGGCTTTTGGAGCAATAAAAACTTAAAAACTGCTATAACTCAAAAATGCAATAAGATAAGTTCAAACTTTAAAAAATATGTTGTGCAGATGTACAAGCCCCTCTTGCACAGAAAGTTTGGGTTAGATATCTCTTGTAGTTTCTTCAGAACACACAAATTATCTGAAAATGCTTTTGAAGCAATAGACACAAAAACAGCTATAAATCAAAAACCTAA
Source organism: Eucyclogobius newberryi (assembly GCF_026437365.1). Lineage (NCBI taxonomy): Eukaryota > Metazoa > Chordata > Actinopteri > Gobiiformes > Gobiidae > Eucyclogobius > Eucyclogobius newberryi. The sequence goes on from NW_027316532.1 coordinate 15,052,731, forward strand.
TATGATAGACTCAAACTTTGAACTATGTATTGTGTAGATTTACAGGCCCTACTTGCCCAGCAAAAAGGGTTTGAATAGCTCTTGCACTTTTTTTCGAAACGCACACAACTGTTCATGGGCTGAAAAGGCTTTTGGAGCAATAAAAACTTAAAAACTGCTATAACTCAAAAATGCAATAAGATAAGTTCAAACTTTAAAATACATGTTGTGCAGATGTACAAGCCCCTCTTGCACAGAAAGTTTGGGTTAGATATCTCTTGTAGTTTCTTCAGAACACACAAATGATCTAAAAATGCTTTTGAAGCAATAGACACAAAAACAGCTATAAATCCAAAACCTAATATGATAGACTCCAACTTTGAACTATATATTGTGTAGATTTACAGGTCCTACTTGCCCAGCAAAAAGGGTTCGAATAGCTTTTGCACTTTTTTCGAAAACTCACAAACAACTGTTCATGGGCTGAAAAGGCTTTTGGAGCAATAAAAACTTAAAAACTGCTATAACTCAAAAATGCAATAAGATAAGTTCAAACTTTAAAAAATATGTTGTGCAGATGTACAAGCCCCTCTTGCACAGAAAGTTTGGGTTAGATATCTCTTGTAGTTTCTTCAGAACACACAAATTATCTGAAAATGCTTTTGAAGCAATAGACACAAAAACAGCTATAAATCAAAAACCTAATATGATAGACTCAAACTTTAAACTATGTATTGTGTAGATTTACAGGTCCTACTTGCCCAGCAAAAAGGGTTTGAATAGCTCTTGCTCTTTTTTCGAAACGCACACAACTGTTCATGGGCTGAAAAGGCTTTTGGAGCAATAAAAACGTAAAAACTGCTATAACTCAAAAATTCAATAAGATAAGTTCAAACTTTAAAAGACATGTTGTGCAGATGTACAAGCCCCTCTTGCACAGAAAGTTTGGGTTAGATATCTCTTGTAGTTTCTTCAGAACACACAAAATATCTGAAAATGTTTTTGAAGCAATAGACACAAAAACAGCTATAAATCCAAAACCTAATATGATAGACTCAAACTTTAAACTATGTATTGTGTAGATTTACAGGTCCTACTTGCCTAGCAAAAAGGGTTTGAATAGCTCTTTCACTTTTTTTCGAAACGCACACAACTGTTCATGGGCTGAAAAGGCTTTTGGAGCAATAAAAACGTAAAAACTGCTATAACTCAAAAATTCAATAAGATAAGTTCAAACTTTAAAAGACATGTTGTGCAGATGTACAAGCCCCTCTTGCACAGAAAGTTTGGGTTAGATATCTCTTGTAGTTTCTTCAGAACACACAAATTATCTGAAAATGCTTTTGAAGCAATAGACACAAAAACAGCTATAAATCAAAAACCTAATATGATAGACTCAAACTTTGAACTATGTATTGTGTAGATTTACAGGCCCTACTTGCCCAGCAAAAAGGGTTTGAATAGCTCTTGCACTTTTTTTCGAAACGCACACAACTGTTCATGGGCTGAAAAGGCTTTTGGAGCAATAAAAACTTAAAAACTGCTATAACTCAAAAATGCAATAAGATAAGTTCAAACTTTAAAAGACATGTTGTGCAGATGTACAAGCCCCTCTTGCACAGAAAGTTTGGGTTAGATATCTCTTGTAGTTTCTTCAGAACACACAAATGATCTAAAAATGCTTTTGAAGCAATAGACACAAAAACAGCTATAAATCCAAAACCTAATATGATAGACTCCAACTTTGAACTATATATTGTGTAGATTTACAGGTCCTACTTGCCCAGCAAAAAGGGTTCGAATAGCTTTTGCACTTTTTTCGAAAACTCACAAACAACTGTTCATGGGCTGAAAAGGCTTTTGGAGCAATAAAAACTTAAAAACTGCTATAACTCAAAAATGCAATAAGATAAGTTCAAACTTTAAAAAATATGTTGTGCAGATGTACAAGCCCCTCTTGCACAGAAAGTTTGGGTTAGATATCTCTTGTAGTTTCTTCAGAACACACAAATTATCTGAAAATGCTTTTGAAGCAATAGACACAAAAACAGCTATAAATCCAAAACCTAATATGATAGACTCAAACTTTAAACTATGTATTGTGTAGATTTACAGGTCCTACTTGCCCAGCAAAAAGGGTTTGAATAGCTCTTGCACTTTTTTTCGAAACGCACACAACTGTTCATGGGCTGAAAAGGCTTTTGGAGCAATAAAAACTTAAAAACTGCTATAACTCAAAAATGCAATAAGATAAGTTCAAACTTTAAAAGACATGTTGTGCAGATGTACAAGCCCCTCTTGCACAGAAAGTTTGGGTTAGATATCTCTTGTAGTTTCTTCAGAACACACAAATGATCTAAAAATGCTTTTGAAGCAATAGACACAAAAACAGCTATAAATCCAAAACCTAATATGATAGACTCCAACTTTGAACTATATATTGTGTAGATTTACAGGTCCTACTTGCCCAGCAAAAAGGGTTCGAATAGCTTTTGCACTTTTTTCGAAAACTCACAAACAACTGTTCATGGGCTGAAAAGGCTTTTGGAGCAATAAAAACTTAAAAACTGCTATAACTCAAAAATGCAATAAGATAAGTTCAAACTTTAAAAAATATGTTGTGCAGATGTACAAGCCCCTCTTGCACAGAAAGTTTGGGTTAGATATCTCTTGTAGTTTCTTCAGAACACACAAATTATCTGAAAATGCTTTTGAAGCAATAGACACAAAAACAGCTATAAATCCAAAACCTAATATGATAGACTCAAACTTTAAACTATGTATTGTGTAGATTTACAGGCCCTACTTGCCCAGCAAAAAGGGTTTGAATAGCCCTTGCACTTTTTTTCGAAACGCACACAACTGTTCATGGGCTGAAAAGGCTTTTGGAGCAATAAAAACTTAAAAACTGCTATAACTCAAAAATGCAATAAGATAAGTTCAAACTTTAAAAGACATGTTGTGCAGATGTACAAGCCCCTCTTGCACAGAAAGTTTGGGTTAGATATCTCTTGTAGTTTCTTCAGAACACACAAATGATCTAAAAATGCTTTTGAAGCAATAGACACAAAAACAGCTATAAATCCAAAACCTAATATGATAGACTCCAACTTTGAACTATATATTGTGTAGATTTACAGGTCCTACTTGCCCAGCAAAAAGGGTTCGAATAGCTTTTGCACTTTTTTCGAAAACTCACAAACAACTGTTCATGGGCTGAAAAGGCTTTTGGAGCAATAAAAACTTAAAAACTGCTATAACTCAAAAATGCAATAAGATAAGTTCAAACTTTAAAAAATATGTTGTGCAGATGTACAAGCCTCTCTTGCACAGAAAGGTTGGGTTAGATATCTCTTGTAGTTTCTTCAGAACACACAAATGATCTAAAAATGCTTTTGAAGCAATAGACACAAAAACAGCTATAAATCCAAAACCTAATATGATAGACTCCAACTTTGAACTATATATTGTGTAGATTTACAGGTCCTACTTGCCCAGCAAAAAGGGTTTGAATAGCTCTTGCTCTTTTTTCGAAACGCACACAACTGTTCATGGGCTGAAAAGGCTTTTGGAGCAATAAAAACGTAAAAACTGCTATAACTCAAAAATTCAATAAGATAAGTTCAAACTTTAAAAGACATGTTGTGCAGATGTACAAGCCCCTCTTGCACAGAAAGTTTGGGTTAAATATCTCTTGTAGTTTCTTCAGAACACACAAAATATCTGAAAATGTTTTTGAAGCAATAGACACAAAAACAGCTATAAATCCAAAACCTAATATGATAGACTCAAACTTTAAACTATGTATTGTGTAGATTTACAGGTCCTACTTGCCTAGCAAAAAGGGTTTGAATAGCTCTTTCACTTTTTTTCGAAACGCACACAACTGTTCATGGGCTGAAAAGGCTTTTGGAGCAATAAAAACTTAAAAACTGCTATTACTCAAAAATGCAATAAGATAAGTTCAAACTTTAAAAGACATGTTCTGCAGATGTACAAGTCCCTCTTGCACAGAAAGTTTGGGTTAGATATCTCTTGTAGTTTCTTCAGAACACACAAATTATCTGAAAATGCTTTTGAAGCAATAGACACAAAAACAGCTATAAATCCAAAACCTAATATGATAGACTCAAACTTTAAACTATGTATTGTGTAGATTTACAGGTCCTACTTGCCCTGCAAAAAGGGTTTGAATAGCTCTTGCACTTTTTTCGAAAACTCACAAACAACTGTTCATGGGCTGAAAAGGCTTTTGGAGCAATAAAAACTTAAAAACTGCTATAACTCAAAAATGCAATAAGATAAGTTCAAACTTTAAAAAATATGTTGTGCAGATGTACAAGCCCATCTTGCACAGAAAGTTTGGGTTAGATATCTCTTGTAGTTTCTTCAGAACACACAAATTATCTGAAAATGCTTTTGAAGCAATAGAC